>NC_133328.1:322351225-322703765 GCF_042186555.1 Aquarana catesbeiana | reverse complement strand
GGTAGAGGTAGTTGAGGTGTCCCTACTAGTTTCGCCAAAACATTGGCTTCCTCAGGGGACAGGGTATGACATAGAATGGTTGTAGTTCTACAGAAAGAAAACATCTTTTATTAATCAGACAGAAAATGAACAACATTGTGCATGTCACTGGGCGACTGTGCAAAAAGACTAGACAAGTGCGGTCCCCTCCATACAATTGATCCTTCCCCAGTTGGAGAGCTGTCCCAAAGACACCAAATCAAATAGACATCATCACCACGTATCCAAGGAGCCCAGCAGGGCAAGATGGACACAATCCAATGTCAGGAGAATGGTCGTCCTTCACTGCCTATAGTATGGCTGCAGGGGGCTTGATATAATAAACCCTGGTATATAGCTGTAAAAATACATAAGTGTAAGGCTATAGACAGCTCAACTGATTATAAAAGGAAAAGGACAAAACCTAGGTACTTACCAAATACACAGGTATACTAATAAATAACCTGGACGCTGGAGAGATCAATAATGAATGATCGTATGGAACAAATGAGCTGGTAAATTAACCAGCTTCACTGGATAAAGGAGACAGAGAAAAGAGTATATAAATTACCAAAAGTGATGGGAAAAAACAATGATGCAAAGGAAATATCCAGTCAAAAAACTGTCATTGTTATGCAATAGAGTTTGTCTGTCAGATTACCTGTCTCCATGTGTTCATCTCTAGAGACCAGCTGACCCTCACCTGACTGCTTTTACAATCTCTCCTCTAGCATGGCTCCACCCCAGCTCCTATCAGGGAACCCTATATTAACCTGTGCACTGCAAGCCAGCAGTGCTGATCAACCATTGTGTGTTAGCTTTCGTATGTACTTGCTGTGTTTCCTACGTCCGATTCCAGTTACTGACTTTGGCCGGTTCTCGACTTATCCTGTCTGCTTGTGACCATGACCTTTGGCATGTTATGTTTATCCTTGTCTGCTAGTCGCTCTGACATTTGACTTATTCCTTACTTTCCTTGTTGTTCCAGCCTGCTGCCTCCTTCCTCTTCTCCTGTAGTCTACCGTGAGCGTGAGCTGTGAGACCCTGGGGGCCGCGACCTGGAGTCAGACTGCAGCTCAGCCCATCCTCACCACTAGGGGCTCTGGTGAACACCTGATGGCTCTTAGACTCCGTGCCCTGGGGAATCTATGCTTTAGCTTCCAGTGGGATCTGTGTTAGTGATCCAGTAGACCTGCTTCCTGAACCTCCCAGGGTTCAATCTGCAGCAGTCAGTCCTAGGGTCCACTACCTAGCGATGCACTTCCAACTCCTACAGAGTGCATCTATCACCTAGCCTCAAGGTGACCTGAAAAAAACTTAGTTAGAGAATTCTACCTCCATAAGGGAAGTTGGAGACGAGCCCATCAATGTTAATAATGACCAGATTTAAACAAAGGCTGAGGTAGATGAAGGGGGTATTTACACCAGCTACGGTGCATAAGCCTGTTAATTGATACAAACAAAAACCCCAATGAGTAAGCGTAACAAATAATGTCCTAATTATTGGGTCATATGAAATGGCAATACAATCACCAAAAAGTCAAGGATCAGGTTTACCTGCGTCCCGGTAAGTCCGCATAAACTGACTGCTGGTAATCCTATTTAAAGCCCCCCACCTGATTGACAGCTAAAATTCGCCAATCAGGAGCGGACAAAAAGTGGCCCGTGCACCTGCACACTGACCGCCGCACAGGGCCTACAAATCCCATAAGGCCTAGCGCCTGGTGAGTGCGTCCAACGCAATCAAACAGGGGCGAGGCTTGGCTGTGGGTCAGTCCGGGAGGCGGGAGGAAACAAGGACCATGGGGAAGATTGTGAAAAGGCAGATGTAGAGAATGGAGGCCAGGAGGCGGAGACAGGCCGAAAGGTGGGCTGGCTGCCATAGACAGCCAGCCCTTGGGTGTCCATACAGTCAAGGGCTGTGACTGGGCGAACCAACCCGAAACATGGGAGAAGCCAGCAAACCCCGAGGGAGACCAGGGCAAATAGGAAGATGACAGTGAAGTGGCAGGGGCAGGAAAAAGGGAGGAGAGAGGACCAGACAAGGAAATGCACAGCAATGCTCCTAAAGCTGGGCAGTTCAGCCGATTACACGGTCACCGAGTGATAAAGTGCACAGTGCTTAAAATCAAATCACAATAAATATTGATGCAATGAATGAATATGCAAAACAAAAGAAAAAAATTAAAAACTAATAAATAAAGAACAAAAACAAAATGGGGGACTGGCACATGTTTTGGGCCCTGAGAAGTTAAAGGGGCCAGTGAAACAGCGATAATCATGATAATGGAAAGGAAACAAGATGAAAAATAGGGAGGAACCAAATGCAGAAAATGAATTGAACCCCAAAAGGGACCAAACTGGACAGGCTACATAGTAATTATGGATTTTATAGAAAGGATTTGAAGCTTATATATTCATTCAAGCCAGGATATTTGATGGCATCTAGACAATGTATCCATCTTGTTTCCAACTGTAAAAGGACAACATCAATACTGCCTCCTTGGGCATGTGCGGGCACATGCTCAAGCGCCGTGAATTGTACAACACTTGGGTCGCAGTTGTGTTGAATGACAATATGTCTATTAAGAGCAGTGGTGGCGAGTCATTTATGAAGTGGCATAATATGATCCCTAATACGTTTAACAAATGGACGTTTCGTCTTACCGACGTAGAAACATCCACAAACGCAAAGAGCCAAATAGTCCACTCCAATAGTATTACAAGTAATTCGATGTTTAACAGAATGAGTTTGACCACTGGGAAGAGTGACAACTTTAGAGTTGATAATGAAGGGGCAGATAGCACAACGCCCACAGGAAAGAGTGCCAGTGTTGACAACATTGACTGGGTATTTTAGTGTATGATGACTGGTAACCAATCGGTCCCTCATAGAGGGAGCCCAACGGTATGTAATCTCAGGGTAGGCCTTTACATACTTACTGATAGTGGTATCCGCAGTCAACAAGGGCCAGAACTTTTTGAGAACGGCTCTAGGCTGCATATGTTGTTTAGAAAACTGAGTTATAATTCAGACTGATCGATCAGATTTGGGGGATTGTTTAGAGCGAATAAGATCTCGTCTGTTAAGTTTAACTACTCTATTGAATGCCCGCTTGAGTAGGGATCGGCTGTAGCCTCTTTGATGGAGTCTATCATATAAATCTTTGGACGCCTGATGAAAATCATGATCCAAAGTGCAGTTTCTCCTGAGTCGGAGAAATTGGCTGTAGGGAATACTGTCTAAAAGAGGTTGCAGAGGTGCACTAGTGGCATGTAATAATGTATTGCCCGCAGAGGGCTTGCGGTACAAGGACGTGTGGATAGTTCTGTCATTGTCAACATGGATCTGCAAGTCCAGGAAACTAATCCTGGACTGACTGCATTCCATGGTGAAAGTAAGGTTGTAGTCATTAATAGCCAGTTGGTCAATCAGCTGTGTGAGTTCATCCCGGGTTCCAGACCAGAATATTAAAATATCATCAATATACCTATGCCAGGCGATAATATGTTTGAGTAGTTCCGATAAGCAGTCATTTGAAAAAAGATTCCTCTCCCACCCCCCCAGGTACAAGTTGGCATATGAGGGCGCACACTTGGTCCCCATAGTCACACCCTTCACCTGGAGGTAGTGGGAGGAGCCGAACATAAATACATTTCTCGTTAGTATAAACTCTAACAACTGAAGAACAAACTGGCTGTATGAACTGGAAGAAGGTCCACGCTCATTCAATTGGTCACGAATAACATCCAAGCCCTTGGTATGTGGAATGCAGTTGTAAGGACTTTCCACATCCAAAGCTAACAACCAAGTATGAGGGGGAAGTTGTTTACCATCTATGTTTCTGAGTAAATCAATGGTATCTTGAACATAGGAAAATAAAGACGTGACATGCGGTTTTAGATACTTGTCTACTAAGGCACTCTCAGTTAACTGGAACAGCCCGAAACGATCGGTCGTCCAGGGGGTTGTTGTAAGGACTTATGCACTTTTGGGAGAGAATAAAATGTGGGTATCTTTGGATCCTTTACAGTCAAATAATTCCAGGTATTTAAATCAATTGTGCCCAATTGGTAAGCTTTAAAAATTAGATTGTAATACTCAAAAGGGCTGGTACCAATGTCGATTTTCTAGGATGTCCAGGCACATGTGCTTATAAGCCTGGACATCCATGAGAACAACATTACCATCTTTATCAGCCGGCTTAATGATTAAATCAGGGTGACATTGAAGGTCCCTGAGAGCTTTACGATGCTTAAAGGATAAATGATGTCCTTGGGAGTTATCCAGGTTAGGATGTTTTATCTCCTGGGTAGTTTGTTGGACAAACGCCCAAATATTGGGGTTGGACTGAAGTGATGGAAACGCTCGAGACTTGGGCTTAAAAGAAGTAGGTGGGGGAAAGGACACACCAGGGATGACGACACCGGACAAGGAGATATTGGATGGCTCGTCGTCACCAGTGTGTCCCTCCTCCCATAATGACATAAGATCATCCATAGTCTGTTGTTCAATTAGAGAAAGTTCAAGTGGAGAAGGATCCGGAGATTCATTGGCCATGGGCTGGTTATAGATAACTTTGAACATCAAACGTCGGGCAAATAAATGTATATCCTTGATTAGTTGAAATCTATCAAGGTCAGTAGAAGGTCAAAATGTGAGTCCAAGTTTAAGCACATAGAACTGTTCCTCCATTAAAGGAGTCGAAGATACATTGAGAACATCTAGTCCAGAGGCTGTGGACTAGACTGTAGGCAGTGAAGGACGACCATTCTCCTGACATTGTATTGTGTCCATCTTGCCCTGCTGGGCTCCGTGGGTACATGATGATTATGTCCATTTGATTTGGTGTCTTTGGGACAGCTCTCCAACTGGGGGAGGATCAATTGTATGGGGGGGACCGCACTTCTTTAGTCTTTTTGCACAGTCGCTCAGTGACATGCACAGTGTTGTTCATTTTCTGTCTGATTAATAAAAGATTTTTTTCTTTCTGTAGAACTACAACCATTCTATGTCATACCCTGTCCCCTGAGGAAGCCAATGTTTTGGCGAAACTAGTAGGGACACCTCAACTACCTCTACCTATTGGTTGTACAGATTTGCCTATGCTCCTTTGTTCATTGTACCCCTTATGAACTGTAATTTTAATCAGCTGTAATAAACTCAATTATTTTTATAAACTTGTATTGTTGTACTTTTGGCACCTCAATAATCCCTTATACTCGGCTCTACATTCTATTTTCAGCTGCATAAGTTTCTGGTAACTCCACCGATGCTGCTGGCAGCAAATCCCATGTCTCTGTCAGTATTGTGGGAGAAAGGCCAACTGCCTCTTCTCTCCGGGAGGCTGAAGCTGCTGTTGGTGTTGGGCAGAGGTTAGCAGAGCTCTGCCCTGTTGTCAGCACTTCAGCTTTGGAGACGGCAATCTCTGGAGTTTCCACTGCCGATTCTCTGGCATGCTGCTGAACGCATTCTAGCAGTTTTCTGTATGTCCTTTCCAGGTGCTGTTCCTTCCATAGAAAATAGTCTAGATCAGGTTTAAGCTCTGAGACCCCTGCAAGACCGAGCATAGCCTCTCTGTATTCTCGCAGGTCTTCAAGGGTAGGTTCCCCTTCATCGCCAAACACAAAACAATCTGAAAGGCTCTGCCACAGCAATCCAGGGCCACCAAAGTCATATCCCTCTGGAGAGTATTCTGTTCTCTCCCCTAAATATCCCTGCTCTGCGTGCCATTGCAGAGCCCGATACCGATTGTCCAGCTCTATTTCCTGCTGGACCAGCCTGCCCAACTCAGTCATCCATTGCTCCTGGGGCCACTCTCCCAGGAATTGCATCTGTAACTCCCGTTGTTCACTGGCCTGCTGCTCTGGTGTTGGAAAGCACTTGCCCTGTTGCATTGCAATAACCTGGAGGGCTCTAATCCAGTGTCTTACCCAAATCTTCTGCCTGAGCTCCAGGTATTCATCCGCAGACACAGTCCTGGGGATTGCTGAAAGGACGATCCGCAGTAGCCCCTGGAACCCTGATGCCAGATCCATATCTCCCCTGGGGTGACTGAAGTCTGCTATGCGATCTTGGATTAAGGTGGAGGTTTGGACGTCTTCTTGTAGCTGTCCTTTTGGGCTGTGGGAATCATCCCGCTGCTTGCCACAGTTGTAACGACACACCAAATACGAAAGAGTTTAAAGTCGTTTAGGACATTCCCTTCCCGGACACCAAGGCAGCTACTGAACACTCCGATCAGCCGAACAAGAAACCCATACGAATAACTCTCCCCCCAAATACGAGACAAAGCTCTGTCTTGAGGGTCAACCAGGAATCAACTCATTTATTTTCAAATATGGACACAACAGATAAAATAACTCAGAGACTCTTTCCCCCACCCTTGGAAAAGAGGGCGGGTTAAACCGTCCAATGACAATAGACACACAGGTCAGGTGTGTTCAAACTTCTCATCAGTACACAGTCTTATCAGCGGGGGGCTGCTGGAGGAATCCCCCCTCCCTCCATAGAGATACACATCCTGTGATCCAAGGCAGACAGACACAATAGAACATTGTAATACAGCCCCATCCCAAACCAGCATAGCAACCAGTACACAACAGCATGGGACAACACACAATATATATACACACAACATTGTAAAGCAGTCACTATCTATAATATGGCACACACGGAGTTCCCAGAGTTTTGTGTTTTGGGGGACATGGACTTGAATCCAAAGTAATATTACTTCCAGGGTCCCCAGGCATACAGCTCACAATGAACACCATTCCCCCAAATGCCAGGGCCTATAATCATGCGGCAAGAGGCTGACATTCAGTCCCCTCCAAAAGCCTCTGTCCCGGCTAGGTCTGTCACAAGGAGCATTAAAAGTTTACAGCATGCATGAGGATAAAGAGGACATTCATAGCATATTACAATCAAGGTAATTATGGAATGATGAAAGGAATACAATACATTAGCAAACATTAACCTCTTCCCTACCCGTGTATATACATATGATGTCCACAGATGGGATCTCCCATCCTGGGTGGACGTCATATGACGGCCTCGGGTTCCCCGCTGTCTAGGGGGCGCATTGCTCGGGACCCGGTGCGTGTGCCCGGCAGCCGCGATGTCTGCCATTGAGTGTGTTTCAGCATCAAACCATTCCTAGCTACCCTGTTGGTGTTACCTTAAATAGTTTTCTAATTCCAAGGTCTGTCTATTGTCTTTCCTTATCACATTTCACATGTGTTGTACAGAAGCCTTATTTGGATCCTCCAATCATGCTGAGCCCAATATATATATTACTAGTAAAAAAAATAAATAAATATATTTTTTTTTTAATGCCATAAATCTATCCCGTATTTTGTAGACGCTATAACTTTTGCGCAAACCAATCAATATACGCTTATTGCGATTTTTTTACCAAAAATATGTAGAAGAATACGTATCAGCCGAAACTGAAGAAAATTATTTTTTTTTTTTAAATTGGGATATTTATTATAGCAAAAAGTAAAAAATATTGTGTTTTTTTCAAAATTGTCGCTCTTCTTTTGTTTATAGCGCAAAAAATAAAAACCGCAGAGGTGATCAAATACCACCAAAAGAAAGCTCTATTTGTGGGGAAAAAAAGGACATCAACTTTGTTTGGGTACAATGTCGCACGACCGTGCAATTGTCATTTAAAGTGTGACAGCGCTGAAAACTAAAAATTGGTTTGGGAAGGAAGGGGGTGAAAATGCCCTGTATTGAACCGGTTAAATACATATAATGTGATGTTGAAGGAAAAAACTTACCCTAATATAGTCCTTCTGGGGGACCTGAATGATGGCAGAAGAGGTCTCTGGAATAATGATCCCCAGAGACTGGGGGAAGATGCGTGTAGAGAACTTGAGGTCCTGTAGACTTCTCCCCGTCGCCAAGTACTGCAACATGGCGACTAGCCTCTGCTCGGGAGTGATGGCTTGCCGCATGCAGGTGTCCTGCTTCGTAATATAAGGGTTGAGCAAAGCCAACAAACGGTGAAAAACGGGGTGCGTCATCCGCAGAAAATTCCTGAAACCATCAGGGTTATTCTCCTGGATCTCCCGCAGCAAAGGCATATGAGAGAATTGGGCACGCTGGAGTAACCAATTCTTGGTCCATGAACTCCTCCCCACCCTGTTCATGGACTGGGCTTGGGTCAAAGTAAGAACCCCAACACCAAGCCCCTGCACAGCATGAACTCTACAACGAGTATGTAACTGCAACATGGTTTCAAAATGGTCGACTGGTCAGAACGAACTAAACAGAACGCACTGAAGAACAGCAAGGCCTGTGAAGAGCGAGCTGAAAATCAGTAAGGAGCGGACAAGAACGCACTGAAAAACAGATACGAACCTACTACATGCACTGAAAAACAGGTACACAACCACAAGCACAAACTGAACAGCAGTAAAACGATCTGAAAAAGCACGAGTCTGAAAAGCGTGAATCGTCTCTCACCAAACTTCTACTAACACAAGATAAACATGAGATCATCAGAAGGAGCCCAAAGGGTGGCACACTGGGTATTGAACTTCCTTTTTCTAGTCCCGTCGTACATGTTGTACATCACCGCATTCTTGATGGTCGGAATTTGGTGTGACAGTGAGTATGCAAGACAAGCTTGAGCGGAATCCCGTCGGAAAACCATCATATCTTTTTCCGATCAAAATTCCGATTGTGTGTACACGGCATTAGACAATTGTCCCTAGAACAGGTGCCCCTATTGGAAAATTTGTTAGATAATGAATTTATGTGAAATCTCCTTTAACAGATGCACATGATATTATAATTAGAAATATATTTTAGTTAGATGGGAGTATATTTAAACCATTGAGTGTGTTTCAGCATCAAACCATTCCTAGCTACCCTGTTGGTGTTACCTTAAATAGTTTTCTAATTCCAAGATCTGTCTATTGTCTTTCCTTATCACATTTCACATGTGTTGTACAGAAGCCTTATTTGGATCCTCCAATCATGCTGAGCCCAATATACATTTGCTAGGTATTGTAACCAATTAGGGTGCATTATATTAGCCACTTTTTTCAAAAAGGAGAGGGAGATATAAGGAACATTACCAAGCTGTGTTTTTGTTTGGTCCTGGGGACACACAGACACTCAGTATGAACAGACTTGAAGCTGAGAGGTAAACTAACCTCATACTTGTACTGTACATTGTATTATAAAGGTGGTTTTGTGTGTAATGTGTACATATCATGTAACACAGTGTACTTATGCTGTACATTGTTTTGTAAATACTGTTTAGTGTGTAATTTGTATATATGATGTAACCCTATCAATACATGTATATTGCAGTTTGAAGAACCTATTTTGGTGTACAGTGAGAATCCTCAGAGCTAGCTGTGTATATGTAAATACTCCTATATACACTTAACACAGTTGACAGGATTTTATTTCTAACTTGTATCTCTATAGAAATTTTATCCCCTGGGACTCGAAGAGCTTAGGAGGTGAGGTAGCCATCTTGGATACACTCATTTGGAATTGCTGTAATTGTTATAATCAGTCAGCAATAAGTCATATATAGCATATATAGCAATCTATTGCTGCAGGGGGAGACAGAGATGCTTCATACTTGCCACAAAATCACAGAAAGTTGTTTAGTGTCATATGTGGAAGCATTGTGTTTGCAATGCTCTGCTACTAAGTGAACTTATAGAATGCTCAGACAGACCCCTCCAAAGTTCCCCTGCAATACACTCCTTGGGGAGGTGGAGTCCCTATGATTGGTACTCCAAAGAGAAGAGAACAAGTGAGAAATGAATAGTGGGGTATGCTACAGCCTTCAACTATCCAGATACTGACTGGGCAGTAGGAATAACTTACTCATTTAGGGCCTGTTTTTCTTAAATGTCTTACAGGACAACTTCATGTGGCAATTGGTGGATGCTCTGACTAGAGATGATGCATTGTTAGACCTATTAATTATAGATGACACAGATCTGAACATGGATGTGGAAATTAGGGACAGCTTGGGATCCAGCGATAGCAGGATAATTACATTCAGCATAAATCATAGGAAAAGGAGGCACAGAGGTAGTACAAGAACACTAAATTCCAAGAGAACCAATTTTTCTAAACTGCTCTTAATACTACAAGATATTAAATTGAACCAAATCTTAGAAACAACGGATACTGAAGATTAATGGGAGTATTTTAGTAACATATTAAAAAGAGGTATTAGCCAGTGCATCCCAATGGGCAACAAATATAAAAGAGCTAAGATTAAACCTGGGTGGCTAAACTTTAATGTTTAAAGACATATTAAAGAGAAAAAAAGGCCTTTAAAAAATATAAGGCAGAGGGGTCATTGTTGGCATTCAAACACTACAAGGAATGCAATAAGAAGTGCATTCAGGGTGGCTAAGATAGAACACAAGAGATACATAGCGGAAGAGAGTTAAAAAAAATACCAACAAAGAATCCCAAAAACTCCCCATTGTAAAGGAAATTTGTAAATTCTGTATGAAACTGGATTCTATTTTTGTATGGTTTGCCTATGTATTGTACATTGCACTCATTGGGCACACAGCACTAAAAATGTTTTCATTACATGTTTTTATTCTTTTGAGTCCTGATTACAATGAGCCTGCCTATGTTAAGCCCTTTGTTACCATGGAAGTACAATTGTAATATCAATGTGATACCTACGTAATCATGTGTATGAAAACCTTCAATTGCGTCAAATAAAACAGAACAGTTATTGTGGAAAGATGCTGAGTATATCTTTTGTGTCTGTTCCCTACTGCAGTGGTTATTATTAATTTGGAACCACTAATCAATATGAGGATAGGAGTTGCCTATCTATCATATTTCTAGAACAATATATTAATAGTAAAAAGCAAGGTCAGAGCATATTGGCCCCATAAGGGATGATGAGGGGAATTTGGTTACAAATGACAAGGAGAAGGCAACTGTACTAAATGCATTCTTCTCAGTTTTTACTAAGAAAAAGGAAGGGTATAGCAATCATGACTGAATCGTTAGTAACACCTCACATAGTGTACCCTTGTGGCTTACAGAAGCCGGTATCCAAAAAAGCTTGAAAAGCTAAATGCAAATAAATCACCACGACCAGATGGTATACACCCGAGAGCCCTCAAACTCAGGCCAGTTATAGCCAGACTGTTGTCCCTAATTTTTATGGACAGCATACTGACAGGAATGGTACCAGTGGATTGGCAAAGGGCCAACATAGTACCAATATTTTAAAAAAGGGCAGAGACATGTACTTGGAAACTACAGACCAGTCAGTCTAACATCGATAGTATGTAAACTATTGAAGGGGATGATAGGGGACTATATCCAAGATTTCACTGATGAATACAGTATCATTAGTTTAAATCAGCATGGCTTTATGAAAGGTCATTCTTGCCAAACCAATCTATTAACATTTTATGAGGAAGTGAGCATTCATCTTGATAAGATAAGGCCTGTGGATGTAGTGTATCTGGATTTTGCAAAAGCATTTGACACAGCCCCCCGCAAATGCTTAATTTATAAACTGAGGTCCGCAGGCATAGACAGCAGGGTTTGTACATGGACAGAAAAACTGGTTATAGGAGCATATCCAAAGGGTGGTGATAAATAGCAAGTATTCAGACTGGTAAGTAGGGTACCCCGAGGCCCTGTCCTGGGACCAATTCTGTTTAATTTTTCCATAAATGAGGATGGGATAAATAGCTCAATCTCAGTGTTTGCTGATGATGCAAAGCTAAGCAGGACAATAACTTCTTTGCAGGATATTGATACTTTACAGGAAGACTTTAATAAAATAAAGGGGAGGGCAACTACATGGCAAATGAGATTTAATGTTAAAAAATGTAAAAAAAAAATGGCCGCTCTCCTCTGAGACTCTGTACATCCCCAGCGTCTAAAGTGGCATCACACCGACCATAGCAGCAATACCCACAACCAGCCGTGTGCCAAACCTTCTCCTACCTTCAGGTACCATGACCCATCATAGAAAGAACCCCGAGAGACCACAAAAATGTACAGATTTCTTCCTGGCCCGCAGCCTGGGTCCCGTCCAAAATGGCGCCAGCACAGCACGGAGACTGTCGGCTTCTCTTCAGACACAGGGAGAACATACCCAGGATCACAGGCTGGCATTCCCTCTCTATGAGGGTGACCTGGTGAGTCATCTCTCCCCCGTCTCTCACTTCACGCAGCCCACTGAAATCCAGGCCCCGGATGGAAGGCCCTGATCAAAGCACAGGTCTCTCTCCCACCCCTAAAACCTACTCTGCAGATGCAGTCAGCCATTGACTCATTCCCTGCATCTGAATATGTCAGAACTGGCTATGAAAAGTATGCTTCTATCCCTGAGAAGGACTTTTCACACTGATATGACTGCAGTCCTGGCCCCTCACACACAAACAGTGCAAGAACATGAAATGAGAATCTCCCATGTGAAAACAAAAATGAGGGAGATCTGCACTGCTCACAATGGATGCCCATGCTGATCATAACACAGAACTCCAACAAATGCAACTTAAAATCGCAGAGTTAGAGGACCGCTCTAGATGAAACAATGTCAAATTCCGCAGTATCCCAGAATGGGTTGCACCAGATGCACCAGCCACCTAAATTCAGCAACTGATGAAATACTTAACCCCCTCACTTACGGATCTTGAATTGGCCAGAATAGGGCCCACAGAATACCCAAATCTGACCTTACTGCCAGCCTCAGTCCCTAGAGACGTCTTAGCACACATACATTTTTATCATGCCAAAGAGAAGATTATGTATGCCGCTAGGAACAACTCTTCACTCTCTAGACCCTATACTGGGATAAAACTGTATGCAGACTTATCCAAAGCAACACTCCTCAACAGATAAAACCTCTCCACTAGGGATGAGCTTCGAGTTCGAGTCGAACTCATGTTCGACTCGAACATTGGCTGTTCGCAAGTTCACCGAACAGCGAACAATTTGGGGTGTTCGCGGCAAATTCGAATGCTGCGGAACACCCTTTAAAAGTCTATGGGAGAAATCAAAAGTGCTTATTTTAAAGGCTAATATGCAAGTTATTGTCATAAAAAGTGTTTGGGGACCTGGGTCCTGCCCCAGGGGACATGGATCAATGCAAAAAAAAGTTTTAAAAACGGCCGTTTTTTCAGGAGCAGTGATTTTAATAATACTTAAAGTCAATCAATAAAAGTGTAATATCCCTTTAAATTTCGTACCTGGGGGGTGTCTATAGTGTGCCTGTAAAGGGGCGCATGTTTCCTGTGTTTAGAACAGTCTGACAGCAAAATGACATTTTGAAGGAAAAAACTCATTTAAAACTACCCGCGGCTATTGCATTGCCGACAATACACATAGAAGTTCATTGATAAAAACGGCATGGGAATTCCCCAAAGGGGAACCCCGAACCAAAATTAAAAAAAAAATGACGTGAGGGTCCCCCTAAATTCCATACCAGGCCCTTCAGGTCTGGTATGGATATTAAGGGGAACCCCGGCCAAAATTAAAAAAAAAAAATGACGTGGGGTTCCCCCTAAATTCCATACCAGACCCTTCAGGTCTGGTATGGATTTTAAGGGGAACCCCGCGCCAAAAAAAAAAAAAAAACGGCGTGGGGTCCCCCCAAAGATCCATACCAGACCCTTATCCGAGCACGCAACCTGGCAGGCCGCAGGAAAAGAGGGGGGGACAAGAGTGCGGCCCCCCCTCCCTCCTGAACCGTACCAGGCCACATGCCCTCAACATTGGGAGGGTGCTTTGGGGTAGCCCCCCAAAACACCTTGTCCCCATGTTGATGAGGACAAGGGCCTCATCCCCACAACCCTGGCCGGTGGTTGTGGGGGTCTGCGGGCGGGGGGCTTATCGGAATCTGGAAGCCCCCTTTAACAAGGTGACCCCCAGATCCCGGCCCCCCCCCTGTGTGAAATGGTAAGGGGGTACATAAGTACCCCTACCATTTCACGAAAAAAGTGTCAAAAATGTTAAAAATGACAAGAGACAGTTTTTGACAATTCCTTTATTTAAATGCTTCTTCTTTCTTCTATCTTCCTTCATCTTCTGGTTCTTCTGGCTCTTCTGGTTCTTCTGGTTCTTCCTCCGGCGTTCTCGTCCAGCATCTCCTCCGCGGCGTCTTCTGTCTTCTTCTCCTCGGGCCGCTCCGCACCCATGGCATGGGGGGAGGCTCCCGCTCTTCTCTTCTTCTCTTCTTCTTTTCTTCTTTTCTTCTTTTCTTCTCTTCTTCTCTTCTTCTTCATTTTCTTCTCCGGGCCGCTCCGCAATCCATGCTGGCATGGAGGGAGGCTCCCGCTGTGTGACGGCGCTCCTCGTCTGACAGTTCTTAAATAACGGGGGGCGGGGCCACCCGGTGACCCCGCCCCCCTCTGACGCACGGTGACTTGACGGGACTTCCCTGTGGCATTCTCCTCCACAACTATCAATTGAATTATGGCCAAATTTGAAGTACTATCAAAAGTACATAGAACACTTACTATCTCTGAGTATATCCACACACCAATCAGATTCTCACAAAGTCCTGCAACCTTATGTCAATTAAATTCACTTCTCTAAATGTGCGTGGCCTCAACTCTCCCTTCAAACGTTCATCCCTTACAAGACAGGTTCGCTCATTAAAAGCGGACATTCTTCTGATTCAGAAAATGCACTTTGTCTCAGCTAAATCACCTACCCTCACCTTGAAGAACTTTCCCAATGTATTCTTGGCCTCTAACGCTCGTCAGAAAAACAGGGTCCTAACAGCTATTCGAGACTCAGTCCACTTTCAGTCCAATTTCAACCACATTCTGAAATTGCAGATCCCTTGGGCCAGTACCACATCCTCATCTGCGGCATCAACCAAATTACATACACAATTTTCAACATTTACACTCCCCAAACACTAAACAGATCAAGTTCTGCAAATGCCTATATAGACATCAAAAGCAGCAGGCTCATTATCGGAGGGGACTCCAACATGATTGGAAATGTAACCCTTGATTCCTCCACAGGTAAAAGAGCTGCCCACCAAACCATTAACTATCTCCTACACACTCATGATCTATATGACATCTGGAGATGGCAACATGAAGCAGAAAAGGACTTTTTTTACTACTCTCCTCCCCACCTCTCATACTCCCAGATTGACTTTTTTCTTACGCACAAATGGACCCTTCAGCTCATTACTGCCTCCCAAATAGGTACGATAACATGGTCTGATCATGCCCCTGTATCAATACAACTTGGTGACTGTAAAATAACTAATCTCACCTGCCTTTGGAGGCTGCATGCCAATCTCCCAGCAATCCCTGACCACTGCAAAGCGATCTCAAAAGGCCACACCCTATTCTTATAAACAAACTCCTCCCTGGACATTTCTACTCCCCCATTATGGGCCACATACCATGCCTTCATGAGAGGTATCTTCATAAAACTGCAAGCTAATGGTAAAAACCAGAGCAAATTGAAGAGGTCCTATTCTCGATTAAAAATAAGGAGGATGAAAACAAACAATATCCAACCCCCACTTTATCTTTTTTCCTATTAAATGACAGAAACAAGCTGTGTTCCCTTTTGATGCATCAATTTGACTGTAACTTGAAACAATCCAAAGCAAACTACTATTCATTAGGGAACAAAGCTGGTTCTCTTCTAGCAAAGTCAGCCAAAGTCAGTGATTTTAAGAATGCTTAAAGTGAAACAATAAAAATGAGATATTCCTTTAAATATCGCACCTGGGGGGCATGATATTTAAAGGAATAGTCAGCCAATCAACAACGCTTAAAAGCTAAAATCAGCTCAGTCAACCACCCCACTACCAGAACCCCAGTAGTTAACCCTTTAGATATTGCAGATGCGTTTGGTGATTTCTACCAATCTCTATACAATCTTAAGAATGACCAATCTACCCCTCAACCAAACCCATTAGATATACAGACGTTCTTGACATCAGTGATTCTCCCTGCCCTATCGACCTCCCAAATTTATTCCTTATCAAAAACCTTCTCTCCAGCAGAAATCGAATTAGCCATTAAATCTCTCCCTTCTAAAAAATCCCCTGGAGGTGACGAATACACTAACGAGTATTACAAACAATTTGCCTCCATCGTTTATCCACACCTTTCTGACCTCTTCAATCATGCCGCATCCTCTGACTCCCTTCCTAAAGAGATGTTACAATCTATCATTACAACAATCCCTAAGCCTGGCAAGGATCCCCAAGAGGTACAAAACTGTAGACCTATCACTCTTATTAATACAGATGTTAAGTTGTGTGCCATGGTCATAGCTAGAAGATTACTTACCTTCATGCCATTACTAATACATCCAGACCAGGTAGGATTCGTTCCGGGCCGACAAGCCCCAGATGCCACATGAAGACTAATCTCCTTAATTTGCAACTTAGGAACTAAAAAAATGCCTTCTCTGCTTTTCTCCTTGAATGCAGAGAAGACGTTTGATCAAATTAATTTGGGATTCTTTTTTTTTCCAAGGTATAGTTTATTGAATTGTCGAACTTAAACCAGAGTGCCAAATCTCATCACAGGATGGACCGTGGAGACTTCATAGGTAGAGCAGTGCCAACGTCCTAAGTCTACAAATTCTCAATGATATACCAAAGGGAGTGGAAAAATGGACTTTGTAGGCACCAATCATAAAAAAAATAAATATTTTATTATACAAGGAATACAAAAAATCAAAAACATACACATTTTAAAACATTGCAGTGTATTGCAAAGCAATGACTAATACTCTCTCACATATACATCAAAGCATATAGAGGGGTAACCCTTGAAACAGGGGGACAAAACCACCACCCTCTATTCAGCATATGAGACATCAAACTGGTATAACTCTACATGTTTCGCAATTGAATGCTTCTTCAGGAGCCTGCTTGAGTCATCTGTAAAAAAGAAAAGAGAGAGTGGACAAACACCAAAGTACATAAAGTTACTATACATTTGAAACCATATTAGTAACGCGTCTCAGTCAGTATCCGTGAGCACCAATAGGGGGCCAGCCAATGGACCTACCAGCCAGCCAGCATACGGTGACAAGCAATCACATGCGGGGACGTGTCTGGTAACAGGGTCATAGCAACTGTAACTCCTGGGAAGGTGATAGAATAAAGAATCCCAGCTGCCAAGAAGAAATTAGATAAAACCAGTGAAGCTAAAAGGGTGGTAATATTAGGGCCAAATTTATTTTTCTCCCCCCCTCCTCCCCTTTTTTCTTTTTTTCCCCTTTTTCCCCCCCTTTTTCTCCCATCCCCCCCTCCTTCTTTCCCTTTCTTCCTATCCCCTACCACTACCCTCTCTGTTTCCATCCTGGTCCCTTTTTCTCTTTTTCAGTTTTTCGTTTTACACATGAAATTTGGCCCTAATTTTACCACCCTTTTAGCTTCACTGGTTTTATCTAATTTCTTCTTGGCAGCCGGGATTCTTTATTCTATCACCTTCCCAGGAGTTACTGTTGCCATGACCCTGTACCAGACACGTCCCCGCATGTGATTGCTTGTCACCGTATGCTGGCTGGCTGGTAGGTCCATTGGCTGGCCCCCTATTGGTGCTCACGGATACTGACTGAGACGCGTTACTAATATGGTTTCAAATGTATAGTAACTTTATGTACTTTGGTGTTTGTCCTCTCTCTCTTTTCTTTTTACAGATGACTCAAACAGGCTCCTGAAGAAGCATTCAATTGCGAAACATGTAGAGTTATACCAGTTTGATGTCTCATATGCTGAATAGAAGGTGGTGGTTTTGTCCCCCTGTTTCAAGGGTTACCCCTCTATATGCTTTGATGTATATGTGAGAGAGTATTAATCATTGCTTTGCAATACACTGCAATGCTTTAAAATGTGTATGTTTTTGATTTTTTGTATTCCTTGTATAATAAAATATTTATATTTTTTTATGATTGGTGCCTACAAAGTCCATTTTTCCACTCCTTTTGGTGTATCGTTGAGAATTTATTGAATTGTCAAAACAAGCATACAGAAATAACAGCATCACATGTGATCTACATTAACAAATAAGCATATAACATGTGGTTATATCTAATAAATTAGCTCAAACATAAGCCATTGATATGTTCAATCCAGAATAGAAAGCAATACTGTGGAGTATTTCAATATAATGAGGGAGATTCATCCTTAGTACAACTTGTTTCATTTGAAGCCTACTCCAAATCAGTATGTCTAATATTTATTACCCTTAAATGCACAAGGGATGAGGGGGGGGTGAGTGGATATGGTAAACCCCTGATACTGTTCTATGAGACTGTATAAGATGGTGCAAGGTCATGGTCTCTGTCTCAAACCGTATTCAATGTTTGAGGGGTACCTTGAGTGCTGTATAGGAATAACACATAATCGGCATATAGCCGAAAGGGATGGGTGGGGGGACTGAGAGAGTAGAGACATACTAGCAAATCTCAGTCTTTTCCCTTCTCCCTCTCCCTGCGTTTTAATCTGATGTGCTAAGTTTGAAATGTGGTGTATTCGGGCGTTGTTTGGAAATGTTGCCAACAAGCCCATGTTTTCCAATATGTGGTGGAAGAGTCATGGGCTTGGTGTACTAGGTCTTCCATTGCAGCTACCTTGTTCACTCTCTTAATCCATTCCACTATTGTAAGCGGGTGGGGAGATTTCAATTGAACTGGGATATACATTTTTGCGGCATTAGGTAGATGTAGGGCTAAAGATCGATGGTATGTTTTCATAGGTAGGAATGAGCCCAACACCCCCCGGTTCGGTTCGCACCAGAACATCCGAACAGGCAAAAAAGTTTGTTCGAACACGTGAACACCGTTAAAGTCTATGGGACATGAGCGTGAAAAATCAAAGTGCTAATTTTAAAGGTTTATATGCAAAATTTTGCCCTAAAAAGTGTTTGGGGACCTGGGTCCTACCCCAAGGACAGGTATCAATGCAAAAAAAAGTTTTAAAAATGGCTGTTTTTTCAGGAGCAGTGATTTTAAGAATGCTTAAAGTGAAACAATAAAAATGAAATATTCCTTTGAATATCGTGCCTGGTGCCTATAGTGTGCTTGTAAAGTGATGCAGTTTTCCTGTGTTTCGAAAAGTACCACAACAAAATGACATTTCTAAAGGAAAAAAGTCATTTAAAACTTCTTGCGGCTGTAATGTATTGTCGGGTCACGGCAATATAGATGAAAATCATTGAGAAAAATGGCATGGGTCCCCCCCCCCAGGCCATGGCCAGGCTCTTTGGGTCTGGTATGGATATTAAGGGGAACCCCACACCCAAATTACAAAAAAAATGGCATTGGGGGCCCCCAGGCACTATATACTCTGAACAGAAGTATATATATACTATACGGCCTGCCCTATATACTCTGCAGAAAATTGGGCATTAGGTGGTGGTGGTGCCACAACACTGTAACCCCTCACAGATACTCTTGTTGAGTGCATGAACGGGCCCTGCTGTTAAATATTTTATCAAAAATTGTAATTGCATGCCCCTGATAAACAAAGGCTGAAAAATTGGGCCTTTGGTGGTGGTGGTGCCACATCACTGTATGCCCTAACAGTTACTCTTGGTGAGTGCAGGAATGGGCCCTGCTGTGACATATTAGATCAAAAACTGTAATTACATGCCCCTGTTAAACAGGGGCAGAAAAATTGGACCTTTGGTGGTGGTGGTGGTGCTGGTGCCACAGCACTGTAAGTCCTCACAGTTACTCTTGGTGGGCGCAGGAACAGGCCCTGCTGTGAAATATTAGATCAAGAATTGTAATTACATGCCCCTGTTAAACAGAGGTAGAAAAATTGGGCCTTTGGTGGTGGTGGTGCCACAACACTGTAAGCCCTAACAGTTACTCTTGTTGGGTGCAGGAACAGGACCTGGGTTAAAATATTATAACAAAAATTGTAATTACATGCTCCTGTTAAACAGGGGCAGAAAAATTGGGCCTTGGGTGGTGGTAGTGCCATAACACTGTAAGCCCTCACAGTTATGCTTGTTGGGCACAGGAACGGGCTCTGCTATGAAATATTATATCGAGAATTGTAATTACATGCCCCTGTTAAACAGGGGTAGAAAAATTGGGCCTTTGGTGGTGGTGGTGCCACAACACTGTAAGCCCTCACAGTTAAGCTTGGTGGGCGCAGGAATGGGCCCTGCTGTGAAATATTAGATCAAAAATTGTAATTACATGCCCCTGTTAAACAGGGGCAGAAAAATTGGGCCTTAGGCAGTGGTGGTGCCACAACACTGTAACCCCTCACAGATACTCTTGTTGGGCGCAGGAACAGCCCTGCTGTGAAATAGTTGATCAAAAATTGTAATTACATGCCCCTGTTAAACAGGGGCAGAAAAATTGGGCCTTAGGCAGTGGTGGTTGTGCCACAACACTGTAACCCCTCACAGATACTCTTGTTGGGTGTAGGAACGGGCCCTGCTGTGAAATATTTGATCAAAAATTGTAATTACATGCCCCTGTTAAACAGGGGCAGAAAAATTGGGCCTTAGGCAGTGGTAGTGCCACAACTCTGTAACCCCTCACAGATACTCTTTTTGGGCACAGGATTGGGCACTGCTGTGAAATATTTGATTAAAAATTGTAATTAAATGCCCCTGTTAAACAGGGGTAGAAAAATTGGGCCTTAGACAGTGGTGGTGCCACAACACTGTAACCCATCACAGATACTCTTGTTGGGTGCAGGAACGGGCCCTGCTGTGAAATGTTTGATCAAAAATTTTAATTACATGCCCCTGTTAAACAGGGTCAGAAAAATTGGGCCTTAAGCAGTGGTGGTGGTGCCCTAAACCAAAAATATTGTTGGAAGCTAGCATCATCATTTGGTGGTGGTGGTGCCACAACACTGTAAGCCCTCACAGTTACACTTGTTGGGTGCAGGAACAGGCCCTGCTATGAAATATTACATCAAGAATTGTAATTACATGCCCCTGTTGAACAGGGGCAGAAAAATTGGGCCTTTGGTGGTGCCACAACACTGTAAGCCCTCACAGTTAAGCTTGGTGGGCGCAGAAATGGGCCCTGCTGTGAAATATTAGATCAAAAATTGTAATTACATGCCCCTGTTAAACAGGGGCAGAAAAATTGGGCCTTAGGCAGTGGTGGTGGTGCCCTAAACCAAAAATATTGTTGGAAGCTAGCATCATCAAGATTGAGGAGGAATAGTACAGTCACTCAGCATAGGCAGTTTTCAAGCGATCCCGCATACATAGAAAAATCAATCAGTTACATCAGCATTAAGTGCTTGATAGCTGCTGCTGATCCAAGACTGATTCATTTTTATGAATGTGAGCCTATCAATGGAGTCTGTGGACAGGCGCACTCTATGATCCATTACAAACCCTCCAGCAGCACTGAATATGCGTTCAGAAAGAACACTGTATGCAGGACAGGCCAGTAGCTCAATTGCATATTGAGCAAGTTCTGGCCAGTGGTCCATCCTCAAGACCCAGTAACCCAGTGGATGGTCTGTTGGAAAGGTCTCCAAGTCTGCTTTGCCCCAAGATATTCATGCACCATGTAATGCAGACACTGGCCATGGTTGCTTGAACTGATCAGACCTTGGCGCTGAGGACTGAAAAATTGTCTAAAGGCATCGGTCAGCCGGCCACCTTCTCCACTGCTCTTCCTCCGACTGAACAAAGCCTCAGCAACACGTTGTCCATCACCAGGAAATTGTAACCTCCCAAGGTCTAGAAACACATTGCACAAACCTTTCTTCATGGCCTCCTGAATATGTTTCATCCTCTGCTCCCTCTGCGAAGGCAGGATGAGTTCTGCAACCTTACCCTTGTAACGTGGATCAAGAAGGTTTGCCAGCCAGTAATGATCCTACTCCTTGATATCATAAATCTTAGGGTCTTTTCGCAGGCTTTGCAGAATCATGGAGTCCACGCAGCGTTAGTTTGCAGACGCATTCAGTTGTGAATCCTCTGGATCACTGAGGCTGACGTTGTCAGGAACTACCTCCTCCCAAACACGTACAACTCCTTGGGTTTCTGGGGACTGAAAACCATCCCTTGAAGACTGCTGCAGAGTGTTATCCTCTACATCCATGCTGACACAATCCTCCTCCTCCTTTTCTTCCTGTGTGTTTGGCGGGCCCACAGGAATGCTATCTGTATAAAGGGGGCCTTGAGAGGTAAGGAAGTCCTCCTCTTCCTCCCGCTGTTCTGCCTCAAGTGCCCTGTCCATTATTCCACAAAGTGTGTGCTCCAACAGGAAGACAGGAGGGACAGTATCACTGATGTATGCATTGTCACTGCTCACCATCCTCGTGGCCTCCTCAAATGGTGACAGGACAGTGCATGCATCCTCGATCAGTAACCACTGGCGTGGCAAAAAAAGCCAAGCTCCCCTGACCCTGTCCTGGTGCCATACTCACACAGGTACTCATTGACGGCCCTCTGCTGCAAGTGCAGCCACTGCAGCATTGACAATATTGAGTTCCACCTGGTGGGCATGTCACAAATGAGGCAGTTGGTGGGCAGGTTGCATTCCCTTTGAATGACAGTCAGCCGAGCACTGGCATTGTAAAAAATTACCACAGACTTTCCTGGCCTGCCTCAGGAGATCCTGTAAGCCGGGGTACCTGCTCAAGAACTGCTGCACCACCAAATTCAGGACGTGTACCAAACATGGGTCAAGTGTCCGTGTCAGAGGGTGGAGAGAAGGTTTGTGCCATTGTCGCATACAACCATTCCTGACTGAAGCTGGCGTGACATGAACCACCTCTGAGCCTGCCCCTGCAGAGTGTGGTTCCTGTCCCCTAAGCAGACCAACTCAAGCATAGCATGGCATCTTTTTGCCTGAGTGCTTGCGTAGGCCCTTGAACACTAATGCCCCGTACACACGGTCGGATTTTCCGACGGAAAATGTGTGATAGGACCTTGTTGTCGGAAATTCTGACCGTGTGTGGGCTCCATCACACATTTTCCATCGGATTTTCCGACACACAAAGTTTGAGAGCAGGCTATAAAATTTTCCGACAACAAAATCCGTTGTCGGAAATTCCGATCGTGTGTACACAAATCCGGCGGACAAAGTGCCATGTATGCTCAGAATAAATAAAGAGATGAAAGATATTGGCTACTGCCCCGTTTATAGTCCCCACGTACGTGTTTTACGTCACCGCGTTTAGAACGATCGGATTTTCCGACAACTTTGTGTGACCGTGTGTATGCAAGACAAGTTTGAGCCAACATCCGTCGGAAAAAATCCTAGGATTTTGTTGTCGGAATGTTCGAACAAAGTCCGACCGTGTGTACGGGGCATTACAGAGCATCACTGGTTCAGAGGAGAAATCTGCAGAATAGGCCATAGAGTAAGAAGAAGAGGAGAGGGTAAAGGAGAGAGCTGTGGCAGAATCACCACTAGGCATGGTGGTGGAACAAGCTTCAATAATACTGAACCCTGTCCTGCATCCTTCCCAGTTGCCAGCAGAGTTACCCTGTGTGCCGTCAAGGAAAATGTAATGTCCCTGCCCATGCCTGTTAGACCATGAGTCATTGGTAATAAGCACCTTACTGCTGACCTCCCTGTCCAACGGGGCCAAAACATTGCCTTCCACATGCCGGTAGAGAGCCGGAATAGCCTTCTGTGAAAAGAAATTGAGGTACAGCACATTCCACACATTCACAATAGGGGGCAGAGTCTACCAGTTGCGGTGCTAGCAAATTGGCCAAGCTAGCATTCAAACGCTGAGCATGTGGATGGCTGGGACCGAATGTCTTTTTATGGTTTAGCAACTGGGATAGGGAAATTTGCCTGCTAAAATCAGATGGAGGTGTACTGATAGCAGATTGGCTGCTATACTTGGGACACCTATTGCTATACCTTCATTCCTCTCAGTGCAGGTTTTTGAGAGGACTGGAGGTATAGTGGGGTTGGAGATCCCAGATGAGGAGCAAGGAGAAGTCTGCCTTTTTCTTTGATGTGGGTCTTTAAAGCGCTGTTGCCAACGGACTGCATTGGAGGTCATCATATGTCTGGTCAAACATGTGGTGCCCAAGCGGCTGCTGTTCTGGCCACACTTAATCCACTTCAAACATAAGTTGCAAACAGCAACGGTGCGAATGTAGATATAGGCTACATTGAAATAACCTGAATAACCTGCCTGCTTAATCTAAATCAAGCTATCACTCCGTCTCTCCGTCCACACCAACAACACTACACAGGGCCGCCGTATAGGCAGCCTTATATAGTGTGGGGCGTGGACTTAGTCCCCCTTAGCCATGATTGGCCAAAGGCACCCTCCCTTTGGCCAATTATGGCTCTCTTAGCAGAGGGTGCAGGGATTGGCCAAAGCATGCAGGTCAGGTGCATGCTTTGGCCAATCATCATACAGCAATGCACTGTGATCTCACAGTGCATTATGGGGCGTTCCTCGGGTGCTCCAAAAAATTTCCTGCAAACGCTCGGTAATGTTCGTTCTTCTGCGAACGGGCGAACACCCGATGTTCGAGTCCAACTCATGTTCGACCCGAACATCAAGCTCATCCCTATTCATAGGTAATGTGGAGTGGTGAAGAAGCGATTGGGCTGGAGAGAAGTCTATTTGGAGCATTGTAATTTGGATCGTGAGGCAGTGGAGATCTGTCCAGAATTTTAGGATCGAGGGACATTCTCACCAGGTGTGAAGAAGCGAGCCTTCCTTGGCATGGCATCTCCAATTGCAGGGTTAAGTTTGTGTAATTTGAGGGGGGTTTTGTACCATCTGGAGTTTAAAACCATTTTCTTGGGCCAATACATTGATTGAACCATTGTGTATGTTAGCATATATTTTCCTCCACTCAACTTCTGAAAGGTTGATGGAGAGGTCTCTTTCCCATTGTACGCTCGCTATGTTAGAATTAGCACTGTGTTCATCAAAGATGAGGGAGATCAAATGACATTGAGGTTCAGTGTTGGTACAGAGTGATTCTAATTGTGATTGTTGTCTTGAGAATACTGGGGGTACCCAGGTGTCGGTGAGGAAATGTCGAAGTTGCATGTAAGACCAGAAAGAGACATAGTGGCCTGGTGTCTGTGCTTCAAGTGTGGATAGCAGTAAAAAGGTATCACCAGAGAAGAAGTCTCCTGCTCTGGGGTCAGAGTGTGGCCACAATCCTGGAAGGAAGGAGATACCCTTACCCGATGGGTTTTGTCGTATTGGCGTGAGATTTTAACTTGGTGACACAGTTTACTGAAAATTTGCAACATGTTGTCAATTAATGAGTGCTGTTTCTATTGTTGTGAAATGTGGCTTGTGGCTATCCAGGGTAGATGTCTAAGTGGTAAATGTGAGAAAGCATGTTCTATGGTGATCCAAGCTTTGGTGCGTGCATGGATATTCCGGTCTACTACTCTGGTCAGTTGACTAGCCCAATAATATTTGCGAATATCCAGTAGTCCTAGACCCCCTTTCAGTTTGGGTAGAGTTAATCTGTCAAAGCTTAGTTTAGCTTGAGACCCACTCCAAATGAATTCCGTACAGGCTTTGCGAAAGGAAGCAAAAAATGCTTGTGGCAATTTTACAGAGACCGTTTGTAACACGTAGAGTAATTTTGGTAGAATGGTCATTTTAATAATAGATGTTCTACAGAACCATGAAAATACTCCTGTTGACCATGATATAAGATCTTTCTGAATATTTTGGAGGATTGGGATATAGTTCTTGCTATATAAGTCAGATAAAGGGCCGGTATTTGGATTCCAAGATACATAATTGAATTTGGTTGCCATTTGAATGGGAAATTTGTTTGACATTACGTCTGGATCTCTTTTGTCAATAATATATTTAATGCTTCTGATTTAGTGAAGTTGATTCTTAGGTCAGCCAAGGTGTCAAATAATGTTAGGTCTTTAAGAAGATTGGTTAGCATAACATGTGGGTCTTTTAAGAATAAGAGGATGTCATTTGCAAACGCCGCTAGCTTGTAAGTGGTCTTTGCTATTGAGATACCTTTGATGTCCTGGTTTTCTTTGATGCTTGTGAGGAAAGGTTCTAGAGTGAGGACAAATATTTGCGGGGAGAGTGGGCATCCCTGACGTGTCCCATTGGAAATGGAGAAGGCACCTGACCTGCCTTCAGACTCTAATATAGTGCTAGTATGAATTGTAACATACAATCACGAATGCAAATCTTTTTGAGAACTTCTGCTATATAGTCCCAAGTCACCCCGTTGAATGCCTTCTCTGCGTCCAAGGAAAGATAAAATCCTTGTTGGTGTGTTGAAGTCAGCCATTTATGTATATTAATTGCTTTCAGGGTGTTGTCTCTTGCCTCTCTCCCTGGTATGAAGCCTACTTGGTCTAGGGAAATAAGGTTGGGTAAGAGGGGCAAGAGTCTGTTAGCTAGAATTTTTGCGTACATTTTGAGATCCACATTCAATAATGAGATTGGCCTATAATTTGAAACTGACGTTGGGTCTTTGTTGGGTTTTGAAATTACAGTGATATGTGCTGTAAGGAGATCTCGGGGAGGAGGGTTGTCTGAGGAAAGGGTATTAAATGCGTTAAGGAAGTGTGGATGAAGCATATCTACAAATGATTTGTAGTACCCTGCCATCAGGCCGTCCACGCCTGGGCTCTTGCCTGGTTTTAATTGTTTGAGAATGGCTTCTAGTTCAGCCTTTGACAGTAGTTGTTCCAAATCTGAGGCTACCGTGTCTGAGAGAGGCTTGGGGCTGTTTTGGGAAAGAAAGTCTTTAATCAACTGTAGTCTAGTTACTGTGTCTGTCTGGGGGGGCTTTGTCTTAATATTGTAGAGTTCTGTATAGTATTGGACAAATTGGTCCGCTATTTGGTCATTGGTAGTTAGTTTTGTCCCCTCAGAGTTGTTTATAGAATGAATTGTCATTGTAGGTTTTTTCGCCTAGACTGCTCTGGCAAGCAATCTACCTGCTTTATTACCGTATTCGTAGAACAATTTTTGTGACAGTATATAATTATGTTTCGTTCTCTTATTCAGTTCATCTACCAGTTCGGTTCTGGCTTGAGTGAGTTCTTGGAGAGAGGAGATTGCTTGGGTCTTTTTGTGTGCTTTTTCTAGCTCATGAATGTGGTTTGAGAGTTTTGATATGTGAGCTTGTCTCTCACGTCTTCTTTTGGTGGCAATGGCTATTAATTCCCCTTGTATAGTACATTCATGGGCCTTCCATTTTATCATAGGGGAGATTTCTGGGGCATCATTATCTTGTGTAAGTCGATTGTGAATTGTAGATGCTATCAGGATGTCTGTAAGTATTGACGGGTCTAGGTGCCATATCGGGGAATGAGACTGAGCTGTCATGAATTCAATGGACATGGTGATAGGGTGATGATCCGATATGAACATTGGCTCAATGTTGGCTTTGAGGAGCATGGGGAGATCCCTTTGCGATAGAAAAAGGTAGTCAAGTCTGGAATATCTGCCATGTGGGTTAGAGTAAACAATGTAATCTTTAGTCTTAGGATTTAGTGTGCGCCAGGAGTCGTGTAATGTTAATTCTTGAAGATATTTTTTAATAGCATGCAGCGCTTTGAAGGGTAACTTAGACGAGCCAGATGATGTGTCATGGAGGGGGTTCAAAGGAATATTAAAATCTCCACCTACTATCAGTATACCCTCCTGAAAAGATGTGAGCTTTTGCAAGGTGCGCCTGAAAAAAGGCACTTGTTTGACATTGGGGGCGTATATATTAGCTAGGGTAAGGCGATTACCTAACAATGATCCTTTGATGAACAGGAAATGCCCCTCTTCATCCAAGATTGAGTCTGCTATTTGGAATGGGCAATTTTTTAAGAAAAGTATAGAGGCCCCTTTTAGTTTGGGGACACAATTTGTTCTGAAGTGTGTTTCTGGGATGAACATGATGTCCGCCTTAATTTTGCGTAAAGACAGGAGGACTTGTGAAAGTTTTTTGGGGGTGTTGAGGCCCCGCGCATTTAGGGAGGCTATCTTGGTACCGTTGTTGTGGCTAATGTTTGGCTGGTTAGTTTTCTTGGTAGTTGACATTATGTGGTCTGGACAATACCTCTTCGGTCACTCTCCAATATCAGCCTAAAAACTTCCGGTAATGAAATAGTAAGATTTTGAAGATTTATGTTGGGGTTTTAAGAAGAGGGGTGCAGCAGGAGCAGAAATCCCTATAAGGAATATCAAATAAGTGCTAAACTGTGAGGGGAGAGGGATGGGAGATAGGAATATATGAGAAACTGGACAAGGGAAAGAGAGGAGATTTGGTTGCATTGATGTTTGGTATATGAGAGCGATTGAAGCTGGGGAGGTCAGTAGTGTTTCCAGTGACTTGCGAGGCCTGCTCACTAGTCCGAATTCGATTTGCACCTGTAGACACGTGAATCCGGATTGGGTCAGTGGTGTGAGGAATTATTTAAAGTATGTGATTCTGGGACTAAATTGATGCCACTGTGTGGGAGGATAGGTTGACTCTGGTGTAAAATATAACCTTTCAAAATGGGTCATGTCCCGCTGACTTAAGGAATAAAATGTGGTATGTGAGGACGGTTCGTGTGAGGCTAGTAAACCGTATCATTTGGGAGTTCACATCTCTGCTGGGAGATTTAGAGTGCTTCCATGTGTGTGTTTATATTATGAAGCCTAAAAGTTAGTGGATTTAAGGATTGGGGTGATGTGCTTAGATCAAGTGCCTCAGAACCTCCAGATTGCTGTAAGTGCAACTTAGTCTGATTTGGTCTTAGCATTATCCAGAAACATTATCCAGAAGGTGTTGGTAAGGTACGGCCTCGTACAAAGGCGAACATGGTGAGGTGAGGAACTCTAAGAGCAAATAAATATGATCTGAATAACCAGGAACAATAGAACAAAGAATGTAAAACCTCATAATAATAAAACTTTAGAGGTTCAAAGATTCAAAAAGCATTTCACATGTAACATGTAGAACTTGAGATACCCCCTGTGCTAACTGCAAGCCTCAATTAAACATTATGTGGTAAGTACATTGCTTGTATCCACTTAATGTTTACATGTAAGCTAAACTATTTCTTGGGGTGAGCGGGGAGATGAGTGATAAATCATACTGGACAGTTGTCACCTCATGTTGGTGGGGTCATTCTTCGGCGGTAAATGACCTATGAACTTGGCACCCTGTTTATCTTAGGTGATTGTGGTAACCGGTACTTCTAAGGCTGTGGGGAGCCGTTCTGGTCAGAAAAAGCTTGGTATAGCAAAGGGCATTTCTGTCCTCCCGGGTATATATACAGTGTTTGGCAAGCGTAGATGAAAGTGATTCTTGTGTGTGTGTCATCTAGGGGCTAATATAATATCTTTCTAGCATAGCAGTGCTTACGATGCCTGGCGTTATGGACAAGTTCTGGCCTATAGTGAGCTGTTGACTGTCAGTCAGGGTCCTCAACATACGCTCGGACCTTGCCCATAGGGGTATTGTAAAGGCAGCTTGCTGTGTCACTTTTCTTCCTATTCAAATTAGATAACATTAACCTTTTCCCCTAAGAGAAGTATGTCGTGGGTGTGTCATCCTGATACAGAGGTGGGAATCATTTCAGCCTGAGCTCTACATGTGTATGTTATAGCACAAGCGACAATCAGGGCTAAATCAATACAAAGAACTACCACATCGTTTGCGGATCACAGAGGGATGAGCTCGGAGGACCACCCGCCCATCAAATATGTTAATCCTAAGGGGTAGATTGGGACTGTGCCCAGACCATTGCTATACTACTGCTAAGCACAATGAATAATTTATTTCAAGGTGATCGCTCTGAAGTAGTTTGTGCTCATCAAGTCACTAACCATGACTCCCTCCCCTAACTGAAAGGGGTGATTGTTAGTATAATGTGTTGTTCATTGTCATGACAATGAGTGGTTCGTCCTCCGAGCCCCCCCCCCCCCCGGCATAACAACATACCTAAAATGATTGAATAATAAAACCACAATTTCATGAATGTAAGGCTATGGCACCTAACAGTCTATCATAAAGACAATTGGGGTTGTAGTAGTGCCGGAAGTCCTGAACGCTATTACTGTGAATAGTAAAAAAGATACGTCTCTGCCCGCTGCAGTCCTACAATCTTATAGCAGAAGCGGGACTTTGGTGTATTCAGACCGTTGAAGTCTCTGCTATCCTGTGTAAAAAAAAAAATCGCTTACCAGCGTTGAGAGGTGTAATATCCAGTATGTTCAATCAATGTCCATGAGGGTGTTCATCCCCCTGCTAAGGCTATACGTGAAGGCAATTCAGTTAATCTATATCGTGAAAACGGGTTGCCTTAATATAATGGGGAAGTTCGTCTGATAATGGACTGAGCAAACAGAGCCTGGAGAAATAGGGTAGGAGTAAAAAAAACGAAAACCTTAACTGTCTGAGGAATGCTTTTCAATACTACTGTGGAGGGGCTGGTCATCTATCGATCCTTTCTAGCTCTGTGGGTATGCGGAGGTTTCGTTGGGCTGTTGAGTGATGAGGGATGTGGACCGGGATGTTGCGATCTTGCTTCCGAGGGTGAATGGTGTCTGCGATAGTGGACATCCTGGGTCTCCATTGGTTCTGATCTGGAATGGTTCGGATCTGGAATGCAGTGCATGAGCCATAGGAGGGCGAAACTCAGCATACCACTCGGGGACCTCTGTGAGCGGGATCTCCAGTGTCTCACAAAAATGTTGTAGGTCTTCTGGCACTCTGAGGAGAGCAGAGCGGCCTTGCATTGTTGCAGCAAGGCCGAAGGGAAATTTCCAGTGGTATGTGATACTTTTCATGTGGAGTACCGCCAAGAGGGGTCGCAGTTCCCTCCTGCGCTGTAACGTGATACTGGAAAGGTCCTGGAATAAACAAAGCTCCATGCCATTGTGTAGTAATGGCGCCAAATTACGGGCTTTCCGCAGTAGCTCCTCTTTGAGGAGAAAATCCACCATGCAGCATATCATCTCTAGGCAGGTCTTTGTCTCTTCCCTTCGACCTTAGTGCACGGTGGATTTGTTCCATGATAATTGGCATGTCCCGTGGTCTTTCCATCATATTGTTAAAGAGGCTTGTGACCTCAGCCTGTAGGTGTTTGGCATCAATGTTCTCCGATAGACCCCTCAAACAAAGGTTGTGGCATCTGCCACAGTTGTCCAGGTCTTCTAGATGGTGGTATCTAAAATCAGGTGATTTCTGCAGATCGCTGTGGAATGTAGAGCCGTAGTTTTCTCCACTGCCTGAACTCTGCCTGTGATAGCCTGACTATCAATCCATAGATCCGTGATGACCGCCGTCAAGGTGTCCTTGATGTCTGCTGCCACAGAGCAGAGATCATTCAGGCTTAGCTGTTTGTGTGGGATGAGAACAATCCCTCCATTAATGTTGTTGTTCTGTGAGGAAGAGGCGGCTCCACTAGAGCCATTCTCTGGTGGCTGAGGGCCTTGTGTGGAGGGAGCAGGTGCCATATTGCCCGCCTGGGTCCGGAACATCTCCGGGATGTTTTGACTCATTCTCCCAGTCATATCGTGGGGTGAATGTGATTGTGATGCCGAGGAGCTTCTAGATGCTGTTCCCATAATTTCTTGGTGTGTGGGTGTCCATTAACCCTTCATTGTAGGCAGTAATCTATCCCTGTCAGTGGGATCTCTCGAGTTAGGCAGCCATCTTCCATGAGGTCAAGCCATGCCCCCTCTCATTGGGGATTCTTGCAGGACGTACTGGAGAAATTTGGGATCACAGGATGGTTACAAACTGCTATAATGGCAGGCTACACTTCTCCATTGACCAAGCTATTAACAGATGGTGTACTCTCCAAACCATTCAACATATCGAATGGTACAAGATAAGGATGCATAATATTTGTACTTCTCATAGAACCCCTTGCTGAAAAAATTCGGAGCTGAACCCCCGCATCTCAAGAATTTCGCTCCAAGGGACTCAACAAAAGGATGATATAATCCTGATGGTTACCAATCCCACTCAGTCCCTCTATTTTTAATATCCTATCCCAATATGCTGAAGTTTCCTACTACAAACTCAACAAATTAAAATCTGTGATCTTAAACCTACATACACCCTAGACCACACAAAATGCCTTGTCGAAAATGTTTCCATTCACTTGGGCTAAACAATCCATCCCTTGCCTAGGCATTAACTTAACCCCCATAACTGCCCAATTATTTGAATGTAACTATAGACCAATAATGCAGTCCTTACCCAAAGATCTACTATCCTTCCATTCATTTGGCATGTCCAAACTGGGACGTATAGCAAATTGTCAAAATGCTCATACTTCCTAAACGGGTATACCTATTTAGGACTCTCCCTATCTCACTTCCTTCCAAGTTTTTCCATACTGTCCAAAAGCATATAAACCAATATATTTGGGAATTTAAATGTCCTAGATGTTCATCTCATCTTTTACATAGACCAATGAAAAGTGGAGGAGCCGCCTTCCCTCATCTTCACCTATACTGCATGGCCACACTCCTAGACAAGATGTACTTCCGGTGGCATCCAACTAAAACTAAAAACTTGGTCACAGATGGTAATCCCATCCTTTCATCAATCACCCTATGTAACTTCCTACTCCTGCACTCTATATACCCTAAACAATGTGCATTAAGTCATCCATGTATTAAAACATCTCTCAAAGTATGGACATCCTTACTATCTTAGAAGACCCAACTTCTCAGATTGATAGCTTTACCTATAGCCATTGATAGCTTTACCTATTAATATCCTTAAAGCCGTAATACCTGCTCTAAACTTAACACCCTTGTATAAAATGTAGGGTCCAGACCCTGCAACACTTTCATAGGGATGATAAATTGACACCCTTCGGTGCCTTGCAGAATACCTTTGCCTTACCTTCTTCTGAGTTTTACACTTATATAAGAATTTACCACTGTTTACGCACATGTGCAATTCCTCCTAGCACCACCCTCTCAGTCCCAATTCTGCAATTCTATGAAACTCCTAAATACTTGAAACACAGAATCTCCTTTTTTTACTCCTACCTCAACAACCTAAAATTCCCCACTAGATCTCCTTCTTTAAAGGGGCTTTTAACCCACTTCTTTCAAATCCTTCCATCCCCTCTGTACCTTAATAATAGGTGTCCCTGTGCCGGTGTATTGTAAAAAATCTGCAGGGATTGTACCTATATAAGCTCAGTTCCCAGCGCTCAGCTGACTTGTCAGCTCTCTTCTCTCTCGGCTCACGGTTTCAGTGGGCGGGGCTGAGCCCTTCCACTGACATCAGCAGTGGAGGAGGGGGAGAGAGGAGAGAGAGAGCCAACAGTCAGCTGAGCACCGGAGCCGCAGCCATATAGGTACATTACAGAATTGTTTTACATTATACACACACAGGGGGGACACTTATTATTATAGTACATAGAGGATTGGAGGATTTAGCTGCAGATATGAGAGCTGCAGGAGTGGGACGGGGTGAGGGCAGGCACCAGTACAAGCAAACAGGGAGGGGAGGGGGGATGAGGACAGAGTAAACACAGGAGATCAGGGCAGCATATGTTGGAGGCATGTACACTGATAACGGAGTCTTGATATATCAGAGTCAGCATACAGGGGGAAGGGTATAGCCAGGCAGGATCAGCTAGGTATTTTAGGTGTTACGGGGGCCAAATTACACAGCACAAGCACTGTGTTGTATAACATGCTTTAAGGGAACAAGATTTTATAATTTTTTGGGGGGTTAACAAACACTTTAAACAAGTGGGAAATGACCTTCGGTTGTAATACATCTGATCTCTCCTGGCAGAAAATACTCTCCTACACTGCCAAAGCCTCCCGATGTATGAATCATTGGGAGTCTCACTTAATAATCCTTCCCCTCTGGTATATAACACCCTTGAAACTCTAAAATGTATCCCAACAACTCACCCCACTGTTGGCACCATTGTGGAGAACAAGCATCATTACTACATATCCTATGGTCATGTAAATTCTTCACTTCATATTGGTATGAAATTTCCAAGCTAATAGCAGGTGTCACAGGAAAAATAACCAACCTAGACCTTATTCTGGCTTTACTCCATATAGGCATAGAGGTACTCCCTCCCAACACCAGGACTATTACAATCCACATACTTCATGCAGCAAAACTAGTAAATACTAGACAATGGGAATCATCCAAAATACTCACAATACCCGAAACAGTCACAGAACTCAATTACCAATGTGACATGGAAAGGAAATTTGTCTTACATAACTTCTCATACTCCAAATTTGTCTGAACATAGTAATTGTACAGTGATATGTTGATAATTTTTTTCCACACTAAAGTGAATATGTAGATATCCATGCTATATCCGACTGGTATATTGTTTCTCTGAAGTACTCTGACCTATGTTTCTTCCCACTTCTCCCCTTACCCCTTTTATTTCCTTTTCTCCCTCACCCTCTCCCCTACCCTCTCAACATCTTACTCCATCCTTCCTTGAGTTCTTGCTCTCATTGTTATATTGGCCACATGGCCATTTGTCCCATAAAGTTTTACCATTCCTATTTGCAAAAGACATGGTGATACAGATCTTCCTGTATTATTTTAAACTATGAACTCAAGTAATCACTATGTCTCATGTTTATGTTAAAACTTAATAAAAACAATCTGAATTAACGAATATGAATGCAAGTTACTCACTAAGGGGGAAAACCCCTGGGGGAATCCAGGATGGAAAAAGATCTGGCTGTCCTAGTAGATGACAAACTCAGCAATAGCATGCAATGCCAAGCTGCAGCAAGCACAGCTAGCAGAATATTAGCATGCATAATAAGGGTATTTACTCAAGAGATAAAACTATAATCCTGCCAATTTATTAAACTCTAGTTCGGCCACATCTGGAGAATGCCATCCCATTCTGGTCACCAATCCTCAGAAAGGATGTGCTGGAGCTCAGTCCAGAGAAGGGCAACAATGTTAATAAGGGGACTGGAGGATTTCTGTTACAAGGAATGACTACAAACATTACACTTCCTCTCCCTGAAGAAAAGACGCTTGAGAGGAGATATGATAGTGATATAAAAATATCTCAATAGTGATTCTAGCCTAGGGAATAAACTATTCAGTCTCAGGGAGTATATGAAGACACGGGGCTGCTCAATGAAATTGGAGAAGTAGTGGTTTAACCTTAAACTACATAGGGTTTTTTCACTGTTAGGGAGGTAAGGATGTGGAACTCACAATCCCACTTGTTTAACTGCTTGATGCCCACCCACCGTCAAATGGTGGCAGGGCAGTGCGGCTCTCATTCTGGGATGACATCATAAGATGGTGTCCCAGAACAGCCACCCCCATGTGCCCGCAGGGGCGTGCGGCGCGGCGATCCCGGCCGCTCCATGTTGCTAGGACATGGCACGACCTTGATCTCTGAAAAGAGCCACGTCCACGGCTCTTTAACCATGTGATCGGCTGTGTCCAATCACAGCCGGTCACATGTAAACAAGGAAGTGCCGGTAATCATCGCTCCTTGCCTCACACTGACAGAGTGTGTGGCGAGGAGAGCCAATCAGTGGCATCTCCACGCAAGGGGACATCTAGGAATGTAATCAGGGCACCGATCATCAGTGCCCTGATTACAATATTGCAAAATAGTGTCACAAATCAGTGCCCACCATTGCCCACCAATGCCAGCTATCAGTGCCCACCAGTGGCAGCAATCAGTGCCCACCACCGCCCACAAGTGCCACCAATCAGTGCCAATTAGTGATGCCAGTCAGTGCTGGAAATCAGTGCTGCCTATCAGTGCTGCCCATCAATGCCTATCACTGCTATCAATCAATGCCCATCAGTAATGCCCATAAGTGTCGCCAGTCAGTGCCACCCATTAATGCACATCAGTGCCCATCAGTACCGCCTATCCATGCCGCCTATCAATACCCACCAGAGCTGTCTATTAGTGCCCATCAGTGCCACCTAACAGTGCCCATCAGTGCCGCCTATCAGTGCTCATCAGTGCCACATATCAGTGCCCATAAGTGCAGCATATTAGTGCCTCCTCATCAGTGCCCATAAGTGCTCTCCAGTTCACCCTATCAGTGCCCATCAGTGCCGCCACATCAGCACACATCAGTGAAGGCTTAATATTGCTTAGTTACAAAATTTACTGACAGAAAAATGTAAAAAAAACATTTTTTTTCAAAATTTTTGTTTTTTTTTGGTAAAAAAAACCAAAAAAACAGCAGTGATTAAATACCACCAAAAGATTTTATGGCGCCATACTGTGTGGCACTGTATGCACTGTATACACAGTGTGTTTTTTAATTTTAATAAAACGGATTTTAATACTACACCATTGGAAGCCCCCTTGTTTTCCCTCCTGTGTCCTTGGCTCGAGATCCAGGATCCTGAACCACATTCAGCAAGGAGCTGTCACGGATATCTGTTCATTGGAAGCCAGCAAGTACCATCCAACAACTTTGGGAACAGGCATCTCCACCAGCAGCCGGCACTGTTTACAGGGCTTTTATTCAAGCCCCTTAAGGTAAGGGCAATGAGAGCATGAACACAGGGGGATTGAGCACGGATAGCATTCATACATGAAAAAACCTTCAAGATTATGTGCACTGCAGATGCCTTATGTATAGCCATTGAACTTTGGTGTGTCCATCACTAGTACCACCTTTGTGGGGATATTCATCATCTTTTATCATCCACTTTTTCACGGTTGGACATTTTTTAGTTGATTTCATTTATTATTTTGACCTACACTGGGTGATATTAGTTTAGATGTAACACAGACCACTTATGTGTATGAGTCTGGAACATTTATGATTTTTTATGTGTTTGCGCGAAATCACTTATTTATTGGTTATTTGTTATATATACCATAACTATGGACTGCTGTTATTTTATTTGCTGAAAAAAGCTGTTTTTGTTTAACTGTTTTTTGGAAGAAAAATAAAGACTGTTTACTTTTATAATCAGCTGCCTTTTATTCTGAACCACAGGGATTATAACTGGTGGAGAATGCAGGCAGGTTCTATCTGGGAAAACAATTTGAAGTAAAAGATTGGCACCTAAAGGGTCATGGTTTGCCTTGGATGTCCTGCATTAGTAGTACAGGTGCTACAAACCACTGAAAGCATGGAAGAGATTGTAAAAGCCCTGATATAAGCTTCTGTGGAAGCCAATCTTCACCACAAGGAAGCACAGACATGCCAGGACCAAACTTTGTCCCTAACAAATACAGACTCAGCAGACCCCAGCAGTACAGCTGAAGGTATAGAAGTAGCCGATGCAGACCAATCATGTTAGTGGAGCAGCTGAAGACGGTTGTTGCCTCTAGAAACTCAGTGACAGCAAAGGATGGCCATTTCTTGCAGAAACATACTTTCCATGATGATATGGAAGTTTTCCTGATCTCATTTGAACACATGGCTGTGAGAGAGGGCTGGTCTCAGGACAAGTGGGCAAACCTTAACCTTCCCTGCCAGTCACATTTACACCGTAATCAGTGCATTTTTATAGCACTGATTACTGTATTAATGTAAATGGTCCCAAAATAGTGTCAAAAGTGTCTGAAGTGTCTGTTGCAATAGACCAATCACAATAAAAATCGCAGATTGCCGCCATTACTAGTAAAAAAATAACAATAAAAATGCCATAAATGTATCCCCTATTTTGTAGACGCTATAATTTTTGCGCAAACCAATCAATATATGCTTTTTGCAATTTTTTTACCAAAAATATGTAGAAGAATATATATCGGCCTAGGCTGAGGAAAAAATTTGTTTTTGTATTTTTTAATGGGATATTTATTATAGCAAAAAGTAAAAAATATTGAGCTTTTTTCAAAATTGTCGCACTTTTTTGTTTATAGCTCAAAAAATAAAAACCGCAGAGGTGATCAAATACCACCAAAAGAAAGCTCTATTTGTGGGGAAAAAAATTATCAAAATTTCATATGGTTACAGTGTTGCATGACCGCGCAATTGTCATTCAAAATGTAACAGTGCTGAAAGCTGAAAATTGGTCTGGGCAGGAAGGGGGTGAAAATGCCCTGTATTGAAGTGGTTAATGAGCTGCGGTGTTTGGTCAGTCATGAGGAACCCTTGTGATGGACCAACTGGTAGAGATTAGGGATGAGCTGAACACCCCCCGGTTCGGTTCGCACCAGAACATGCGAACAGGCAAAAAATTTGGTTGAACGCGCAAACACCGTTAAAGTCTATGGGACACAAACATGAAAATCAAAAGTGCTAATTTTGAAGGCTTATATGCAAGTTATTGTCATAAAAAGTGTTTGGGGACCTGGGTCCTGCCCCAGGGGATATGTATCAGTAAAAAAAAAAGTTTTAAAAACGGCAGTTTTTTCCGGAGCTAAAAGTGATCGCGGCTATAATGAATTGTTGGTCCCGGCAATACACATAAAAGTCATTGAAAAAAATGGCATGGGATCCCCCCATAGTTACAAGGGGTCTGGTATGAATATTAAGCCAAGATTTAAAAAAAAATGCGTGGGGGTCCCCCCAAATTCCATACCAGGCCCTTCAGGTCTGGTATGGATATTAAGGGGAACTCCGCATCAAAATAAAAAAAATGGCGTGGGGATCCCCCTCAAAATCCATACCTGGTATGGATTTTAAGGGGAACCCCACGCCAAAATTTAAAAAAAAATGGTGTGGGGTCCCCTCAAAAATCCATACCAGACCCTTATCCGAGCAAGCAACCTGGCAGGCCACAGGAAAAGAGGGGGGGATGAGAGAGCGCCCCCCTCCTGAACCATACCAGGCCACATGCCCTCAACATGGGCAGGGTGCTTTGGGCTAGGGACCCCTCCAAAGCACCATGTCCCCATGTTGATGGGGAGAAGGGCGTCATCCCCACAACCCTTGCCCGGTGGCTGTGGGGGTCTGCGGGCGGGGGGCTCATCAGAATCTGGAAGCCCCCTTTAACAAGGGGACCCCCAGATCCTGGCCTCCCCCTGTGTGAAATGGTAACGGGGTACATACCCCTACCATTTGACAAAAAATGTGTGAAAATGGTAAAAGAAACAAGGCACGGCTTGGGACAAGCCCTTTATTAAAAAATACAAAAATAAAAGTGTCCCACAAAGTCTATTCATCTTCTTCTCTCGCTCTGACAGACTGAAAAAGAAAAAAAAAAAAAAAAAGCTGCACACCGCCACCGATCTGCCTCCATGGGAGGCACACGCTGTAATAACCAACCTCTCAGGTGACAGCTCTTTTATAACTGAGGGCGGGGCCACACAATGACATTGCCGGGTGACCCCGCCCCCCTCTGATGCACGGGGACATCCCTATGGCTTTCCTGTACTGTCATGGGGGGCGGGGCCACCCGGTTATGTAAAAAAAATGACTTTTTTTCTTTAGAAATGCCATTTTGCTCTCGGACTTTTCTAAACACGGGAAACATGCTCCACTTTACAGGCATACTATAGACACCCCCCAGGTCCGAAATTTAAAGGAATATTGATACATTGATACATGTCCCCTGGGGCAAGACCCAGGTCCCCAAACACTTTTTATGACAATACCATGCATATAATCCTTTAAAATTAGCACTTTTGAACTGTGGCTTTCGAATTTGCTGCAAACACCCCAAATTGTTCACCATTCAGCGAACAGGCAAACACCCGATGTTCGGGTCGAACTTACTTTCCTCAACAGGATGATAATTCAGTTCCCTTTGATCATTGTGACTCTAGAGAATACTGCACGTATGGTAGATGAGTCACACACCAAGAAGACATCTGGGGGGGAATATCTTCCTGTGCAGATCATTGTTGGGAAGAATGTAGAGGAAACTTCCCCACTGCAGGTAATGTTCAAGGAAGAGGAGGAGGAAGGTTCCTCTAACCCCACACATGCGAACCTGGAAGTGTCAAGGGGTTTGTTTGGTACTACTCAATTGCTGGACCCCGCATTAAAAAATGCCAGGGAACAGGTTACTGTGATTAATGGGGTATCGCAACTGCCTGAGACTAAAAGAAGGTTTCCACACTTTGTGTTGATAAGTGAGTTGCTATACTGAGTCACCGAAGTCTGGGGAGAAGTTGTCAACTAGTTACTGGTTCCCCAGTCTTTTAGATGCATGTGGTGCTCGACTTGGCTCACACCGACACATTAGGAGGTCCTCAGGGAGCTCAGAAAACAGAGGCACAGATAATAGATTGGTTGAACCACAGGTGCACAGTACGCTCCCAGCACAGAGACCAAGGTCTCACCGATTCCAGGTTACCTGATCCCTGTGGTAGCCTCTTATTGGCTACCACGGTGATCAGTCACTGTGAAGCCCGCCCCTGTATTTTTCTCTCTCTATGAATAGAGAGGAAAGATTCAAAGTATTTTTCTCCCTCCTTGCAGAGAGAAACAAATGAATATTTAATAAAATAAAAAATAAATAAAAAATACCTAGGTTTGGTCTAGGTCAATGCTAGGGAAGTGTGGCAAGTTTTTTTTGTTTTTTTTTTAATTAGCATCAGTGTCAGTTAGTGTCAGTGTGTTCTAGGTAGGACAAAAAAAAAAAAGCAAAATGAGCACTATTGTTTCTGGGAAAAGATGGTTTGCAACTCCTTGCTTGCTCTTTAAAATCTTAAAAATGTATTGATTCTCCATAAAAGGCACAGGAACAGATAGCAGATGTAAACACATTTCAGCCTTGTGGGCCTTGTTCACTACAATTGCCATGTACAAAAATGCCACAATATATAGTGTATAGTGCCTCCTGGCAGCACATGTCATTAATTGGTCAATTAGTAGATAACCAAAGTTACTTGCAGAGGTGAAACACCATACAGACAGACATAAATTCAATGGAAAATACAAACATAATTGGTTGGATGATCTAAAAAGGACATTAAAATCCAAGAAAATAACAATACAAAAGCTGTACTGGGCTGTACTACGGCTACAAGCAACAAATAACATACACATATGTGGTATTACTGCAATCGTCAGGTGCAGGAAAATTTATTTTGGATTGTTCTTTGGTGGTAGGCTATGGTAATAACAAGAAATATACAGCTAAATTAAAAAAAAGAAAAACAAACTTTTTTTTACTATTTTGGGCAGTTTTTCTTTGATAATAAAAAAAAATTAGGAGATATCCATAATCAATTACCACCAAATGAAAACCCAATTTGTCCTGAAAAAAACAAGGTATAATGCACCTGGATGCACAAAATAGTTGTGATGATATGTACAGTTTTACTAACGCATGTCAAAGTTGCAAAATTGTGCTTAGGCATTAAGATGTGTTTTACCCTTAGGTGTGAAGGGGTAAAGGTGTGAAGGGGTTAAGAACATCTTTACCTGTTGTAGTAGAAGTATGTGATGTATAATAGCACATTATGCCACTGTCTTGCAGGTTTTTTCTGACTGCCATATAATTATTCATACAGATACTTTCTTTGATTAGACAATTTATGTCCGGGGTGTTTTGTAGACCCCCTTCGTTTCCTGTCTGTTAGTCCTGCCAATACTCACAGACTAATTTGTCACAAACAGGTGTCATGATGATTTTGTAAATAATATTTGGATTTAATCTATTCTAGTGAACATGTTTGACTATTTATGCATTTGATGATGTACAGTATGTATTTTGCCTATTATCCTAAATTTTACATCCACTTATTACTTATCGCTTATCATTACTCTTGAAGAAATCATCTCAACAAAATGAGTACTGCTTAGCTAGTCTTTCACCATTGTTAATATAATATGAACACACTTTATAAATTATTGTTAAACTATATTGTGAAGCTACAATATGTCTGCATTCCATCATCATGTTGAATAAGACATGACTTGTGAAGTGTGCCTGCATTTTATATCAATGTCATACCTTGTTTTTAATGTAATGTATAGATAAAATATATTTAATTTTATGATTAATATGTATTAAGATATTTTTTGGTACCTTAAAAGTCCCAATTACCAAATTTAAAGTTGTAACTATAGATTTTTATGAAAGACTGCTACTGTAGGGCCAAAAGTAAAATCATTATTTATCCAGATGTGTAGGAAAGACCGTGAAAGACCATGGAATCCATGACATGAGTTAAAGACTATTGGATTGTAAGCTCTAATGAGTAGGGCCCTCTGATTCCTCCTGTGTTGAATTGTATTGTATCTTTACTGTCTACCCTTATGTTGTAAAGCACTGCACCAACTATTGGCACTATATGTCCTGTATAATAATATTAACTTATAATAATATTAACTAGAAAAGCTACAATTTCTGGGGAAATTGTGTGAAGTGTTCTTGCCTCTACAACTGGAGTAACTGGGTGGAGTGGCTTGAGTAACTGTTGTGTGGTTGGAGTGGCTGGAGTAACTGTGAAAAGTGTTAAAAAACTTAATATTTTAAAAAGTATAAATAGTAGTAAAAAAGTTGAAGAAGTCCCATCATTAGCTGAAAGAGCTGAACATTTTTTTCAAAAATGATTTTTTTTTCAAAAATATTTTTTTTTGTTTTTCAAACATTTCAAAATTTTTATTGAATTTCAAAAAATATAAATCAAAACAAAACAAAACAATACAATAGAATACCCGTTGGGGGTGCAATAAATGCCAGAGACAAACAACAGATATCAGGTAAGCCTCAAGCAAATAGAAAGATATCTTAGAAGCCATTATAGCTCTTCCGACTTTATATTATCTGACCGGCCTGAGGACAAAAATAGGAGGGGACAAGGAGAGATTCCGCCAGCACCCCTAAAGGGATCATGCTGTGCCCGGCAGAATTTCTATGAGCCCCCAGTTTCAAAACATCACCTGTCAGGCCTGGAGTATAACAAGTACAATAAGGTTGCTATGACCTGATTCGCTAGCCCCAACGGGTTAGACCTCCGAATGAAGGACAAGTTTCGCTAATGTCGGAGGGTCTCTCAGGGCTAAGAGGGGAGGGGTGAAGGAGGAGGGGGAGAAGAAGAGGGGGTGAAAAAGAGGGGTAGAGTGTAAAGAGCCTATCAATGGGAGAGGACCACGCGGCCTCTATTGGGCTGAAGAACTTTACGGTTGAACTCCTGATATAAGGGGAATGCCCATATAGTGGGCCCATGGTTCCCAGGTAGCTTTGAACTGCTTTTTGGTATTGTGGAGAATGCTTGTGAGTTTCTCTTGGGACATGATCCAGGATATGTTACGTATAGCAGCCTTGAAGGAAACCCTGGGTCGTTTCCAAGCTTTGGCAATGGTCAGCTTAGCTCCAAGGAGAATGAAGTGTATTCGTTTGCGCATCTGTTTTGGTGTTTTGGGGAGATTTGCATTAAGTAGGGCTATGGCTGGGGTTTTTGGAATCTGAAAATTCAAAACTTTTCGGATCAGGGAGAATATCTTGCTCCAAAACGACCTTAATCTCAGACACTCCAACCATATGTGGGCCATGGTGCCTGTGAGTTGACAGCCTCGGTAGCACCGGGGGTCTGCTGAAGGGAACATTTTGGCTAGTCTGTCCGGGGTAAGGTACCATCTGGTGATGACCTTGAGGCTGGATTCTATTAGTGAGACATTCCTAATGTCCTTGTAGGATCTAGCAAAGGAGACCCCCCATCTCTCTATGTCCCAGTTAAGGGATAGGTCACTCTCCCATGCGGTCATGTATGGGGTCTTTGCGGATTGATGGGCCAGTGACTGATAAATGATGGAGATTCCGCCCCTCTGCTCCATGGACTGCCCACACCATAATTCGTACAGTGTGAATCTGGGTGGCGAGGGTTTCCCCAGCCAGATTTTGTGAAGGAAGTGGCTTATTTGATGAAATCTAAAATGTTCTGAATTCGGGATCTCTAGATGATTAATACAGAAATCCAGGAAAATAGGACCATTGGGAGTGAAGAAGTGTCCAATTCGATACAACCCCTTGTCCAACCACCATTTAAAAGCTTTAATGTATAGGCCTGGAATAAAGTCAGGGCTATTGAAGATGTGAGCTAGGGGGTGGCTACTCGAGGTTAATGCAGGGTTGGATTTCAAATTGTCCCAGATATTCAATGATTGGGAAAGAGTAGGGGATCGGATTGGGGGGCGGTCTCTTGGGGGAACCCAAAATAAGAAGTCTAGGGTGTAGGATGAAGCTGCCTGCCTTTCTATTTGAATCCAGTCGGGTTTCTCTGCTCTGGAGTAGACAGAGGAGAGCTGGGCTAACCTGGCAGCTTGAAAATACCAGAATAGCTGGGGCATCCCTAATCCCCCCTGAGATCTGGATAGGAAATGTTTTTTTGCTGGACTCTCCCTCCCCAGATGGATTTGTTGACTTTTCTTTGGAATGCTGTCAGGTGAGCCTTTATAATGTTTATTGGAAGGGCCCTGAAAAGGTAGAGGAGTCTTGGTAGTAGTGTCATTTTTATAGCGTGGATTCTCCCTATCCAGAATACCTCCCCCTTGGTCCAGTTTTCTAGATCAGCTTCAAGCTTGCGGTATGTGGGTGGGAAGTTAGCTGGGTATAATTGTTCCATTTTTGCTGTGAGTTTGATCCCCAGGTAATCAATGGAGGAGTCACTCCACTGAAAGTCAAAGGCACTTTGAATCGAAACTACTGTTTCTGTCTTGAGGGAAATGTTTAGGGCATAAAACTTAATGAAGTTCACCTTTAACCCTGATATCGCTGAGAACTCCTTCAAGAGTTTGCATAGGTTTGGGAGGGAGGTGATTGGGGATGTGATAAATGGAAGCATATCATCCGCAAAGAGACCGCATTTGTGGACTTGAGTCCCACAGGTCACGCTGTGGATGTTGGGATTAGAACGTATTGCTATTGCGAGAGTTTCGATTGCCATAGCAAAAATTAAAGGGGAGATAGGACAGCCCTGTCTAGTGCCTCTTGCAATACTAAGAGGATTGGAGTACTGGCCTTGTAGGCGGATCACAGCCTTCGGGGTGGAACATAGGGATCTGAGGACCCCCATAAATCGGGACCCAAATCCCCATTTCTCCAGAAGGGTGAATGGATAAGGCCATTTGATTGAATTGAAGGCCTAATGTAAGTCTAGTAATAGGATCATTCCTTCTTGCCTGGAGCCTCCATCGCAATTAGATTGGAGCAGGGAGACAATGTCGACCTCTCTCCTAATTTGGTTTGGCCCTTGCCTGCCCGGAATAAATCCCACCTGGTCCTTGTGAACATAACAATTAATAAAGGAGGCTAGACGGTTGGCAAGAACTTTTGTCATAATTTTCAGGTCATTTATTATTAGGGAGATGGGTCTGTAATTTTCAACTTCCTCATGGTTTTTGTTGGGTTTGGGGATTACTGAAATGAACACTGTGTTCAGGTGAGGATCTAAAGGGGAGCCTAATCTTTTCGAATTAAAGAATTTTGCCATGTGTGGGGCTAAAATTTCACCAAATGTTTTGTAGTAGGGGACTGAGAGTTCGTCGGGACCTGGAGCTGAACCTGTCTTAAGGCCTTTGATAACCTCCCCTATCTCCTCCACTGAAAAGGCTTCTTCTATTAAGTCTTTGTGCTCCAGGGAAATGGAGGGCAACTGGAGGCTCTGAAGGAAAGAAGTGGTCAAGGGGCCTCTGTCTGTTTGGGTAGAATTGTAGAGCTTGGAGTAGAATTCGTGAAAGGCAGTCATGATTTTGTTCAGGTTGGCTGTTGGAGGCTGTCCTGCTATACGAAGTTTGGGGAAAGTATGTGTGTAGTATTTGGGGGTTAGCTTGGCGGCTAACAACGGGCCTATTTTGTCTTTTTGAAAATAATATTTGGCACCGCTCCAGCGGACGTGTTTCTCTGCTTTGGCTGTTAGAGCTAGATTGAGTTCCAGCCTGATCACATCCAATCGGTCCGTTAAGACCTTAGATGGTTGTTTTTTGTGTTCGACTTTTAAGGCCATAAAAGATGTTTCCAACTTTTGGATGTCGATCAGATGCTCCCTCTTGACCTGGGTCACTATCTGGATAAGCTTGCATCTAATGGTAGCCTTGTGGGCTGCCCATGGGGATTCGGGGGAGATGTTGTCTACATCATTTAAACGAAAATATTCTTTGATGGTGCCTGCTATCACTTTGGTATGTATTGGGTCGCTAAGTATTGATTCATTAAGTCGCCAGTGTGAACCCTGCTTCCTAGTAAGAGTGTTCCTCAAGGAAAGGAGGACCAGTGAGTGGTCCGACCATGCTGTGTCCATTATAGTAGCCTTATTAGACAGGGGAATGAGGTTGGTTGGGATAAGTATGTGATCAATCCTAGCGTAGGATAGATGGGGGGAAGAGAAGTGTGTAAAGTCTCTTCTCTTGGGGTTGAGTTCCCTCCAAATGTCAACTAGGCCATTGGTGTGAAGGATTTTAGCTATTCTGCTGCTCAGTTTTGTGGGGCGCGTAAGCTGGTCCTTAGGGGGTCTCGTTTTGTCTAGTCCCTGGTCAAAAGCTATGTTGGAGTCTCCTCCAAAAATGACCTTGCCCTCCAGGAGGGGGTTTAGAGTTGTAAAGAGGTTCTGGAAGAATGTGGGTTGTCCCTTATTAGGGGTGTAGTAGGAAATTATAGAATATAGTATTCCTTCTATAGTGCCCTTTACGAGAAAAAAACTGTCCTCTGGATCCCTTAAATCGGAGATGTGGGAAAATTTACTGTTTTTTGAGAAAAGAATTGCAACCCCTTTCATGTTGTTTGGAGCATTCGCAAGGAAAAACAACGGGTAGTATGAGTGGAGGAACTTGGGGTTGTATCGAATCGGAAAGTGCGTCTCCTGAAGCAATACTACGTCCATTTTAAGGGATCGGTAGTGCTCGAATTCCATTTTCCTTTTCCTAGGCAAATTCAGGCCCTGAACGTTATGAGATGCCACCCTGAGATCCACTCCTTTTGATGTCTTGTCAGCCATAGGAACAGAAGGGGGGAAACAACCATACTGGCAGCCACTTACCCTTCCATGAGGTGTTGATGATAGGCTTTGAAAAGACTGTTGGCGGTTTGGAGACTGAATGGAGTCATCTCCCATTGATAGGCTTGAAGAGAGAAGAAGAAAAGTTGCGAAGAAACCCCCTAAAGGTCTGGACCTATCTGCTCAAATCACCATGGACCAGTCCTGGAGGAGAAAAAACCGTTGCCAACCAGGGGTTCCAGTTCCAATCAGATTCGTTTCCCAGACGGGAAAAGAGAGGGAACAGAAATCTTGCTCCTGAAACAGCTGTAGTGCTGGTAGAAAGCTACTAAAGTCTCTCCGCTTTGGCTAGTGAAAACTTGAGGGAGATGGTCCACGAGTAACAAAGTAGAACAAGGAACTGGGAACCGAACAGATCCAAAACTTGAGTTTGGAGCTCCAGCTCCATCAACAGAAGGGACTCCTGTCCCAAAAGAAGGTGCCCGTGATAGGGCAGAGGAGTGAGGAGTCCTGTACATCATCTTACGGCGGTCTTCCTTCCTTGCACTTCTTGGAGGGACCCTTGTTCCAAAGAGGGGAGACCGGGCTAGTAGGAGGGGGACGATTGGATGACCCTGAGGACGTCGTGGAGAAGTCCATGGGTGCCTCCTGTGAGATCAATTTAAGGGTCAAAAACAGCTTCTCACCATCCAGAAGGTTGGAAAAGGAGTGTGTTTTCCCATTATTCGTGAACTTCACAGCAAAAGGAAAGGTCCAGCTGTATTTGACGTCCCGTTGAGCGAGGACCGTAAGGAGTGGTTTAAGAGATCTCCTTCTTTGACTGGTGGATGGATACAAATCAGCGAATATCTGCATCTGGTGCCCCTGGTGCTGTAGTTTAGGCTTCAGGCGAGATTGGCGCATGACCTCCTCCTTGACAGCAAAAAAGTGCGGTTTAACAATGATATCTCTTGGGGTTCCATCTTTTCTAGGGGGTCCCAGGGCCCTATGAGCTCTGTCTAGTTCTAGACGGTGCGGCGGTATGTTTGGGATGAGCTCTGAGATAATGTCCCGAACTGTGAGGGAGATATCGGTGAAGGATTTGAAAGGCCACGAATTCGAAAGTTATATCTCCTGGACCTATTTTCAAGGTCATCGATCCTTGCGAGGGCCGTATCAAGTTGTTCCTGCAGGGTCTCAATGTGCGCTGCATTTTTGGTTGGTTCTGGATACTACATTTTCTATTTTGTCCTCCATGGCCTCCATTCTGGATCCCAAGCTAGCGAGATCCGATTTAATGGTGTTAGTGATTTGGGTTGCTGTGTTGGCCAGTCCTCTCTCCAATAGTGTAGAGAATTTAGCAAAAAGGTCTTCTTGTAGTGTGGTGATGTCCCTGACTGAAAAGCCCGGGACGGGTTAGCAGGCAAGTGGAGAGGAGAAGGCCCAGACGGAGATACTGCATACTCCTGCATGTGAAGGCTGATCAAGGACTCCGTAGATGCCGGGGAGGAGGCCTGGGGCTTGTGGAGGCCATGAGGGGTCGCCTGAGACAGGTTGGGGCTGCCCTGGGCTGCTTTTGTGCATAAGTCAATGTGGCTGGGGTTAGGACTTGCCTGTTCTCTAGAGCCCTGGACGGGTAGGCCGCATTAGGCTGTGTAGAATCAGTGGCGGTGGCCATCTTGGTACATCCATCCTCCACCGCCGAGTTGCATTGCGGCCCCAGGTCCCGTCATGCGGTGGGACCGGACATCCCGGAGTGATCCCCAAAGGCTCCCTAACCTGTGCAGGTATGTGGACCAGTTCCCGAAGGGGTACAGTGCAGCGTGTGCGGCTTGTCGGTCCGGGGTGGCGCGGAGCTCACGGCTCAGGCAGCCATAACGGAGCTCTCGTGCATGCGCACTCATGATTTTTTTTTTTTTTCAAAAATGATTTTTTTATTTTTACATTTTTTTTTTTTATAGGGTGGTAATAAATTATTTGGCTGATCATGGGGTGGTCATAATGTTTTAGCTGGTCATAATGTTTTGTCTGATCATAATGTTTTGGCTGATCGTGGGGTGGTCATAATGTTTTGGCTGATCATGGGGTGGTCATAATGTTTTGGCTGATCATGGGGTGGTCATAATGTTTTGGCTGGTCATAATGTTTTGGCTGATCATGGGGTGGTCATAATGTTTTGGCTGATCATGGGGGGGTCATAATGTTTTGGCTGATCATGTTGTGGTCATAATGTTTTGGCTGATCATGGGGTTGTCAGCTTTTGTCATCTTTTGTCATCTTTTGAACATTTCGCTGTTCATTCCTATGGGACCAATTTCGCCGCAAAAACGACGATATTTCGTGAACCATTCGGCGAAAGGTTCCACAAAGTAATAGCACACCAATCGGGAACAATCCGCACATTTTTGGTATATTACTGTCTATGTAGTGTAAAACCTGTGGGAGGAGTTAGGGTGGTAAATTTGGCTATAATAAGAATAATAATAATATATATGTGAAATAACAGTAAGTGGTCTTGCTATGCAAGAACACTTAATAAATAAAATAGAGGAAGGGCACTGGTGGGATTCTAAAGTGACCTGGTCTTTGGTTTGGTTATGGCAGTTCCAGTCTAGCAGTCTAGAGTGTCCAGATGGTAGCATTGTATGTTAAGTAGGTAGGTCAGAGTGAAAAAAAAAATCAAGAACACATTCTTCCCTCAGCAAAACCATAGCATATTTATTCAGGCATATTTTTAACATTTTATTTTCAAACTTTCCAAACTACTAGAAAACGATGCAGCTATTAAGACTCATATCAAACATACTGTATGTCAACAGATGTATAGAATCACTAACACCATATTGAATTTAGGCAACGTTACTATGCATTTGGCCTTGTTGTGAGTAGTAACTCATGTTGAGAATATTTTTATAAATATAATTAACGTAAAGTTGTAAAAACAAATGTATATAATCACATCATAATTGTTTCAGATCTACCTATCTACTGTATATATCTGTCTATCTATTTATCTATCTTTTTTTAATCAAGAAAACATATTAGACAAAAGCTAAGTGGAGATGGTACTGTGCTGTGGCAATGCACACCTAAAAGGTTTTTGAAGTAACAAATTATCCTGTCCAACCCTTGTTGCCATATGTGTGGTGTGTATTATTGGTTTCATTTTTTACATTTAGTTGGAATTTTATTCTATGTTTTGTATATTCTGATATATTTTTGGGGGGATTTTTAATACATACAGTATATGGTTTTAGGCTCTATTCACACTTCTGAATTAATTTAATGGGCTGTCCTATATGTACAAAACACGCCAAAGAAGCTCCTGTTCCTTTTTGGGTGTTGAGCTTTATCTTCTTTTATCACATTTTTAAGCTCATTTGTTACACATTTTGGTGTGTGCAGAAACACGCGTCTGCTGGCTGCCTCTGGGGTGCTATTAACAGTTAATGGCATTACAACCAGGATTCATGTTTTTTGCATGTTCTGCCAACGTGTGCAAAAATGCATGCTTTTGCATGTGTTAACGGAAATCACAAAACACACATAAAACATAATCTATAGATATCTCTTAATTATACAGGATCTGTACTCTAAATAGGTTTATGAAATTTAAAACCTACGTTGTGTATTTCATTGTTTTTTATTCACTTTAATCCATCTCAAAGTAATTATTTAAGAAAGGAATATTTAATACTAAACTGTATTTAATATTTTTCATGCATAATCCCATCACAGCTGCATTTACCAGTAATTTAACTTGCTTCATGTCCATTGATTCTGTAGAAGTTTCTTTGTCACCTGGGATAAGACTCAAATAATTTCTATTACTCTGGCTGCTTGTCCACACAAGTGTGTTTGCTCCTTGTCAGATCTGATTCATTGCATTGGAACTGACATAAAACATGAAACAGAGATCACTGAGGCATAGAGCAATTTTGGTCCACAGTGTATTACTGCACATGACTGTGGAGACCAGAGGTGCTCAAACCTGCAATAATTTACTTTGCAGACTCCTTCCCTGAAAAAGTTCAAATTATTCTTAAATTTTAGGAAGTAGGGCATCTGTTACGCTTAAGTACACACATCTATTCATTGTTTTTGACCGTTTATACACATACTGAGACAAGGGGATAATTCCCACATGCTTACAAACAGAATGATTCCAATAAAGCAAAACTAATAGACTAAACAGCTAAAGACTGAAGTCACTAACAGCAGAGCACTTAAAGGAGTGATGATCTTAAAGGATGAAGGGGCTTTCACAGCACACTGAAAGATTAAACTAGCATTAGCCTGCTTAACAAAATATTAAAGACTGTCCTTTCCTTCCGCAACACTGCACAGCCAGTATAGGAGCAGTACAATGTTTGCTCCAGCTTTATTTCCATGCATTGCGGTCTCCTGCCTCAGGTAAGAAGCACTCCATGTAGCTGTTTCTCCAGAGACAATAAAAATTTGGAAACATGTACAGTATTACAAAGGATGCATCTCTGTTCTCTGTGTTGGAATGCTAGTGCTGTTAGTTTTTAATGAGAGGCTTCTGAAGATGAGAAATAATGTGCATAGTAGATAGCAGTTTTTAATCCCTTATGCTAAAGCACCCCCCCCCAACCCATACAGAACACTTAACATTTTGTTTATGCATTTTTGCAAGCATATCAAATAATTTCCCTAGTGTTGGTAATATGTGTATGTAATAGTTTCCTTTCCCCATGCAAAAATAATCATTCAATCATAAGAGAAGAAAATGGCTTAAGAACATTCAACCATGAGAGTTAACAGGCTAAGAACATTCATCCATCAGAGGACATAATATGTGGGAAACTTGGGAAACTTCAGCACTGGGCGCAGTCTATGGAGAGTTTTGTGTGAAAGACCCAACAAATGAATGTTTGATTGAATAAACCTTCCGCTGCAGAGTGAAGCTAAACAGTTATGGGGCGTACACACGGTCGGACTTTTCAGCTACAAAAGTCCAACGGATGCTGACGGACTAAAGCTGGCTGGTAATCCGATCGTGTGTGGGCTTCTCCGGACTTTCAACTGACTTTTTCAGCCTCAAATCCAACGGACTTTAGATTTGAAACATGCTTCAAATCTTTCCGACGGACTCGAGTCCGGTCGAAAAATCCGCTCGTCTGTATGCTAGTCCGACGGACAAAAACCCACGCTAGGGCAGCTATTGGCTACTGGCTATCAACTTCCTTATTTTAGTCCGGTGTACGTCATCATGTAAGAATTCGACGGACTTTTGTGTGATCGTGTGTAGGCAAGTCTGTTCGTTAGAAAGTCCGCCGCAAGTCCGTCGAAAGTCCGCCAAAAGTCCGTCGAAAGTCTGTCGGACAGGCTGTCGGACTTTTGTAGCTGAAAAGTCCGACCGTGTGTACGCCCCATTAGTGGTATTTTTACAATTATTATTATTATTATTATTATTATTATTATACTTAAGCTATCTGTTAAATAGGCCCTTTACAATTAACCCACCAATCCTAACACCTAACCCCTAAAATGAGCCCCTCCCCCTAACCTCTGAACCCTAACATTTAACCTAATCCCTAAAATTATTTTGATATTAATTTAACACCTAAAATTTAGCTCTGGTAATAACCCTAATGGGGCGTACACACGGTCGGACTTTTCAGCTACAAAAGTCCGACAGCCTGTCCGACAGACTTTCGACGGACTTTTGGCGGACTTTCGACGGACTTGCGGCGGACTTTCTAACGAACAGACTTGCCTACACACGATCACACAAAAGTCCGTCGAATTCTTACGTGATGACGTACACTGGACTAAAATAAGGAAGTTGATAGCCAGTAGCCAATAGCTGCCCTAGCGTGGGTTTTGTCCGTCGGACTAGCATACAGACGAGCGGATTTTTCGACCGGACTCGAGTCCGTCGGAAAGATTTGAAGCATGTTTCAAATCTAAAGTCCGTCGGATTTGAGGCTGAAAAAGTCCGTTGAAAGTCCGGAGAAGCCCACACACGATCGGATTACCAGCCAGCTTTAGTCCGTCAGCGTCCGTTGGACTTTTGTAGCTGAAAAGTCCGACCGTGTGTACGCCCCATTAGCCTCCATGCTCACTAGCGTTTTTTTTTTTTAGCTCCTAGAAGCTGTTATTTGCATTTTTTCTGCTCCTTGATGCTAAAAAGGGTTATCCTGTGTGTCCATGCACACTACTTTAGGGTAATAGCATTTTTTGAGCTTCAGCATCTAGGAGCAGAAAAAAAATGTTTTTGTAGAGTTTTTTGGAGCATTTTTCCATCAGAAAAAAAAACACTCCTAAATGCTCCTAACTGCTTCTAAATGCTACTAAAAGGCTCCTAACACCTTTTTTTCTTCATGTACTGCAAAAAATGCTGATAAAATGTTAATACTCCTAAAAGCTTCTAAATGCTTCTAAAAGCTACTAGAATGCCACTAGAAGCTGGCACAAAAATTATATTATCAGCATTATTCATTCAGCATTTTTTTCTGGCTTTTTGGAGCTAATGAAAAAATACTAGTGTACATGGGGAGCCTAAATATCCTGTATACTGTCCGTGTTCTGTGCCAGAAGTCTCAGGATTGATAGCATGCAGTCCCTTTCAAAGTCATGCAATGTCAAGATTCTGGTTATTCCCTCCTATCCGGTCCCCTGGCTGGGGACCAAGCAACCCAGTTTCACTTTCTGTCTGTCCCGGCAGCCTACAGGTTCTTCTTTCTTTCCAGGCCTGGTGGGAATGTAGCTCTGCTGTTACCCCCATCCCTGCTTCTACCCGCTGAAGATCCTGGTTCAACCAGCAAATGCCTGCAGCTGCAGAATAAAGGGATTCTGAGCAGGAACGTTAGACTTCAAACAGAAGTTTCAAATACGTGTGAGGGGAGCATTCAGGGGAGAATTCCATAAAGGAGTTCAGTTTATTTAAAGCCTAACTCTGGGCAGCAGAAAAATAATTAGCTTGAAGCGCCCTCACCCAATCCAGTGCAAGTGTTAAATGTTCGTCTAGTTCAGGGAGATAGAAATATACAGTGACTCTATATTCCTTGCTACCTGAGCTTCCTCATGGCTATGCAACATATTCCTTGAAGCTGCTTTTGTTCCTTGCCCCTCCAGTCCCAAGCTTTGCAGTGTCAGCATATACCAGTTGCTGAGGAACAATGAATAAGGTAAATATTGCTGATTATTAAAATTCTTCCACACAAAATTAACCCTTGCTATGTGGTGGAGGAAGGAGGGTCATCTTTAAGGTTGGTTTAGTAGGAGGGTTATAGGAAGGGTTGGTGTAAGGGTTTGGGTTAAAATGAGGCTTAGGACAGTTATACATGAATCAAAATCTGGTTGGATCAGTAGGGACCGGATGAATTTTGATCCATGTATGGGCAGGCTGGTTGTAGAGATGTTGATTTGCTTCTGTACAACCAGCCTGACCAGCATATCAGGTTTTTCCCAATCAATCAGTGTCTCTGGCTATAGCCGGAGAAACACTGATCAGTGTATTCTGACGGTGGGAAAGACTCTCCATCACCAGAACACAATAGCACAGTGGGAATGATTCCTCCACCCACATTAAATACGTGGATGGTGGAATCAGGTAATTTTTTTTTCATTCAACCCGCTGGTTGTATGGTCAGCTTAAAGTGATACTATAGTCGGGTCCCTTTTCAGTGCTCCTGCCCTCATCCTGAGCCGAGCCACATTCAGACACGGAGCTGCGGCCCGGAGCCGCGGCCTGGAGCCGTGACCTGGCCCCGCTCTGACCAATTTCTCTCCTCATTGGCTTACTGATTTTGATTGACAGCAGCAGGAGCCAATGGCCATGCGCTGCTGTGTCAGCCAATGAGGAGGGGAGTCCTGGACAGCTGAGTCTATCGTGCAGCATCGCTGGATCAAAATGGGGCTCAGGTAAGTATTAGGGGGCTGAGGGGGGCTGCTGCACACAGAAGGTTTTTTATCTTAATGCATAGAATGCATTAGGATAAAAAACCTTGTGCCTTTACAACCACTTTAAGTGTGAAGGTTTTAGTGAAAGTTTATAGGAAAGGGTCTTTAGGTAGGGCATTGCCCTGTGCACCAAAACTAGCCGCACTGAAAGCTTAACAAACACATATAAAGACTTCAGCATGCATAAGCAAATTGCATTTCATGTATTGTGATGAGAAATAGGGATGGGCTGAATTGACCCCTGTTCGATTCGCACCAGAGCTTTCAAACACCGCAAAAGTTCAGACCCGCATAGCGAACCCCATTAAAGTCAAAGGGACCCGAACATCAAAAATCAAAAGTGCCCATTTTGAAGGCTTATATGCAAGTAATTTGGCATACAATTGTTATAGGGGTCCTGGTCCTGCCCTGGGGGACATGTATCAATAAAACAAAAGTTTGTGAAAAACGTCATTTTTAAATGAGCAGTGATTTTTTTATTTTTAAAGTGAAAGCATAAAAATTAAAAATTACTTCCAATATAGTGCCTGGGGGTCCCCTTAGTCTACCTGTAAAGTGGCAGATCTGTACCATGTCTAGAATCTGCTGCAGCAATAATTTTATTTATAAAGCCAAAAAAATGACATTTTCCCTGCAATCTGCCTTTATTTTGCTCAACAACTGCTGGGGAGCCAGTGTGTATGATGAGGCCACAATGTAGTGCACTGGGAACAAGATTAGATTTTTTTTTATACATTCTGATGTCGCTTTGACTTTGGATAGAATTAACGTGTGCGTAAAAATTAGTCTTTGGGTTTCGATGGCACCTTCCCACCGTAACCCTATAGAGGTAATCTTGATGAAAGCAAGAATTGGTCTTGCTAAAATTGGTCTTTGGGTGTCGGTGGCGCTTCCCACCGTAACCCTTTAGAGGTACTCTTGATGAAAGCAACAATTGGCTTTGCTGTAAAAAAATTGGAATGATATGCACCTGTTAAATAGGTGTAGAAAAATTGGTCTTTGGGTGTTGGTGGCGCCTTCCCACCATAACCCTTTAGAGGTGCTCTTGATGAAGGCAAAAAAAGCTGCAATGATATGCACCTATCAAACAGGTGCTGAAAAATTGGTCTTTGGGTGTTAATTGTGCCCATGAAACCTATACCAAAAACATTCTTCCAGATGAAATGATTGAACACCCCCCAAAGCTAGGCAGCCTCAAAGTCCTGCAGAGATTCCACATCCCAAAAAGACTTAATCATTTTTTCAGAAGCAGTGATTTTAATAATGCTTAAAGTAAAACAATAAAAATGAAATATTCCTTTAAATATCATGCCTGGGAGGTGTCTATAGTATTCCTGTAAAGTGGCACAGTTTTCCAGTGTTAAAACAGTACCACAGCAAAATGGCATTTCTAAAGGAAAAAAGTCATTTAAAACTGATCGTGGCTGTAATGAATTGTCGGGTCTCGGCAATATGAATAAAACTCATTGAAAAAAATGGCATGGGTTCCCCCCCAGTCCATCACCAGGCCCTTTGGGTCTGGTATGAATATTAAGGGGAACCCTGAACCAAAATGCGTAGGGGTCCCCCCAAAATCAATACCAAACCCTTATCCAAGCACGCAACCTGGCAGGCTGCAGGAAAAGAGGGGGGACGAGAGAGCGCCCCCCCTCCTGAACCATACCAGACCACATGCGATCAACATGGGGAGGATGCTTTGGAGTAGCCCCCAAAGCACCTTGTCCCCATGTTGATGGGGACAAGGGCCTCATCCCCACAACCCTTGCCCGGTGGTTGTGGGGGTCTTTGGGCGGGGGCTTATCAGAACCTGGAAGCCCCCTTTTACAAGGGGACCTCCCTATGTGAATTGGTAACGAGTACATTGTACCCGTTACCAATTCACAAAAAAGTGTCAAAAATAGTAAAAATGACAGAAGACACTTTGGGACAAGTCCTTTATTAAAAAATAAAAAAAATAAAAATATCCCATGATATAAATCCATCTCATGCCACCCAGCTCTGCCTCTATGGGAGGCTCCTGCACACTGCACACTTTTCACGCATCAGGGGGGCCAGAGTCATCTATTTACATCACCGGGTGGCCCCACCCTCAGATATATAACAGCTGTCATCGAGAAGACATCGGGCAGTGTGAGATTTACATCACGGGACATTTTTTTTTTTAATAAAGGACTTGCCCCAAAGTGTCTCCTGTCATTTTTACTATTTTTGACACTTTTTGTGTGAATTGGTAGGAGTACAATGTACCCGTTACCAATTCACATGGGGGTGGGATCTGGGTGTCCCCTTGCTAAAGGGAGCTTCCAGATTCCGATAAGCCCCCCGCCCATAGACTCCCACAACCACCGGGCAAGGGTTGTGGGGATGAGGCCCTTGTCCCCATCAACATGGGGACAAGGTGCTTTGGAGGCAACTCCAAAGCATCCTCCCCATGTTGAGGGCATGTGGCCTGGTACGGTTAAGGAGGGGGGGCACTGTTTCATTCCCACTCTTTTCCTGCAGCCTGCCAGGTTGCGTGCTCAGATAAGGGTCTGGTATGGCTTTTGGGGGGACCCTTACGCCATTTAAAAAAAAAAAATTGGCACAGGGTTCCCCTTAAAATCCATACCAGACAAGTCTGGTATGGATTTTGGGGAGACCACTACGCCATTAAAAAAAATTGGCACAGGGTTCCCCTTAATATCCATACCAGATCTGAAGGGTCTGGTAATGGACTGGGGGGGACCCATGCTTTTTTTTTCAATGAGTTTTATCTATATTGAAGGGATCCGACAATTCATTACAGCCGCTATCAGTTTTAAATGACTTTTTTCCTTTAGAAATGTCATTTTACTGTTCAAAACATGGGGAAACTGCGCCACTTTACAGGCATACTATAGACCTCCCCCAGGCACAATATTTAAAGAAATATTTAATGTTTCACTTTAAGCATTATTAGTGTCCAATCATGACTCTGACAGTGCTCTGTGCCGTGATTGGGTGAAGCTCTTACTGCTTCAGCCAATCAGGGCTTGCAATGCACTATTCAGTGCTGCAATGCATTTTGGTCGGTTCGGGGGGGGGGGGCGAACAAATGGTCGAATGACCCGTTTTTTTGGATATTCGCTGAACGTCTGAACAACGAAAGTTCGGCCCGAACTTATGCTCGGGTTAGTAGATTAGGGAAGTTGTTTCTGTTTGGTAGAAATTTTTTACAATTCAGCATCAGAAACAGAGGGTAAGTGTATCAAAGTACATCCGTGTTACTTCCACTTTCCTTACTCTGACTTCTATTGGTAAAACTCAGCATCTTCAACTATCACTAGACATCATACTAAATTACTAGAAAAGGAGATTGCCAAGCTCTGGCTACATATTTTCTCCTACATAGTAGCAGAATTGACCATTTTTGATTGTTTTACAAAATCAGCTACCGGTAACAATACCAGATTCTAGCTAGAACTGAAAACAAAACTTTTTTTTTAAAAGGAAGGGTTATAACCCCTGTCAGGTTGTTTTGTGTCCCATTGTGGGGATTGTCTTTCACTCCCTGTCCCATTGCTGCCCTTAGATGAAAATAAGTGGGAGAAAAGTAAGTAAGCATGTGAGTGAAGAGGTTTTAGTTTAGTGTATGTTAGAACAATAGGGAGTGGGAGCTGGGGACTTTTTATTCTGAACCTGAGATTATCCCTTAGGGGTTCGATCTCTCCTGCATAAGCATTTGTGTGGGTCAGCTTCAAATGTATTGCTAGCAGAAAGGTAGCCTAAATTCCCAAGTATGTGTAATGTCTTCCTGTCCCTGTTTATTATCACTGTTGCATCAAATATGAAGCAGAAGAGTTGCAAGATGTCTGTTTCAGCACAATCTAATATAAAAAAACCTTCAGCCTTCTGGCTAGCTGTGAGATAGTTTGGGTCTGCCTGGATGTGCAAGTTGTTCCAGAACAGCCTGCATGTTGTCCAGCCTGCATGTTGTCCTTAACACACCATATTACTGTCCATCCCAGAGAAAACTTAAATTATGGCTCAGGTGGAGGAAGGGGTATGGCCAATGCTTAACTCCTGCATACTGCTAGACAAACCTATAGTTATTTTACCACCAACATACCTTATACAATGCTACGATCCAGACAGCAGGAAATCCCAATCACTATTCTGGACCCAAAGGGGTTGCTTGTCATGTATGAAGGACTGAAACTAGAATGTTTTTCTAGTTCTAGATATGAACCTTGAATAGTAAGCTGTTAATAAAAAGTGTAAAAAGAAAAAAACAGTAGAATAGAAAAAGAGTAAAGGGTGCCTTTTCCCTTAAAATTCCCTTAAAATTAGTACACCCCATAGGACTATATGGCAAACCAGGAAAAACCCACATCTATTGATGCGTTCCTTGATCATCCAATCATACTGCTGTGCAAAATGTAAGCACGTTATTTCCCTGGAAGCCCAGGTTCTGCATCTAGGGAAGCAATTGTCAACACTGAGAAGTCCCTCCATACTAAAGGAGAGTTGGGATTGTACCAGGCAGGTGCTGGCAGGGGCCAGCACAGAGGCGGGGGGAGATAAAGACGGGGCAGGCACCAAAGCAGAGTAGATGGGTAACAGTCAGGAAGGATAGAGGGGAAAGAGTCAGGGAGGCCGGTCCTGGGCTGGAACATCCCAATAAGTATGCCCCATTGAGTGCCATTGGTGAAACCAGTCAGGGACCAGTACTGTGGGAGCTGAGTGACTCCCCTAGCTGCCAGGGGAATGACTCCTCCAGTGAGGGTGGGAGTAAAGCCAAGGGAAAGGAAAAATAGATTCTGGTGCTAGGGGACTCAATTCTTAGAAGGACAGAGAGGGCAATCTGTCACAAAGACCTGAGGTGCCAAATTGTATGTTGTCTACTGGGCGCTTGGGTTCAGCACATCACGGATCTGATGGACAGATTACTGGGAGGACTGGGGAAGACCTGGCTCTCATTGTGCACATTGGCACCAATGACAAAGTCAGAGGAAGATGGAATGTCCTAAAAAACTATTTTAGGGACTTCGGAGCTAAGTTGAGGAAAAGGACCCCCAAGGTAGTATTCTCAGAAATACTACAGGTACCTCGAGCCACACCAGAAAGGCAGAGGGAGATTAGGGAAGTAAACAAGTGGCTGAGGAGCTGGTGTAGAAAGGAGGGGTTTGGATTCCTGGAGAACTGGGGCGACTTCTCAGTTGGTTACCAGCTCTATGGAAGGGACAGACTGCATCTAAACAGGGAAAGTGCAAATCTGCTGGGAGTGAAGATGGCTGAAAAGTTAGAAGGGCTTTTAAACTAGGTGATGGGGGGGGGGTCCAGAGGTAGAGATAGACAGAGCGGAACATATTCCAGAGGGTAGTATTGGGGACATTAGTGGTAGGTTGGCTAAAGCACCTAAACCAGAGCTAAGTATAGAGTCCTATTTCTGCAACCCCAGTGCACCCAATAAGGAGATAGTATGTGACTGGTCTAAACTACGTGGTATGTGTTCACCAATGCCAGGAGTCTGGCGGGCAAGATGGGAGAACTAGAGCTACTGTTGTACGAGGAGGATTTTGATTTTGTAGGAATTACAGAGACTTGGTTCGACAGCGCTCATGATTTGATGCCAACCATTCAAGGGTATTCTCTATATTGCAGGGATAGAGAGGGTAAAGTAGGGGGAGGGGAATACCTATATTTCAAAAATGATGTACAAGTGAATATGAGAGATGACATAACTAAGGGAGCAAGGGAGGAGGTGGAATTCTTATGGGTTGAGCTTCAAAGGGAGGAAACTAAGGGAAAAGTAATACTGGGAGTATGTTATAGGCCCCCTATCCAGAGGGAGAAGGCGGAGGCGGACCTCCTATCACAATCTGGATTAGCCACAAAAATGGGAAGTGTCATTATAATGAGGGATTTTATTTATCCAGACATAGACTGGGTGGAAGGAACCGCACATTCGTCTAAGGCTCGCCAGTTTCTAAATGTCTTGCAGGACAATTTCTTGGGTCAAATGGTAAATGTACCAACTAGAAACAAAGCATTACTAGACCTACTGATTACCAACAATACAGACCTGATCACGGATGTGGAAATACGGGGCAGTCTAGGAAACAGCGATCCCAGGTCAATTTGTTTTAGTATAAATCACACAAATAGGAAATATAAGGGGGAATACAAAGACACTGAATTTCAAAAGATCCAACTTCCCTAAACTACAATCCTTGCTTGAAGATAATAATTGGGATAAAATCTTAGGAACAAAGAACACAGAGGAAAATGGGTATGCTTTAAGAGCATATTAAATAATGGCATTAGCCAGTGCATCCCAATGGGAAATAAATTTAATAGAGCTAATAAGAGTCCCAGGTGGCTTAACTCCAACGTAAAAATGCATATAAAAGCAAAGGAGAAGGCCTTCAAAAAATACAAGGCTGAGGGATTATCACCAGCATTCCAACTTTACAAAGAATACAACAAGAAATGTAAGGGTGCAATCAGGGCGGCTCTGATACAAGTACATAAATAGTAAGAAAGGCAGGTCAGATCATATTGGTCCCATAAAGAACAATGAAGGGAATCTGGTTACTAAGGATAGAGAGATGGTGAAGGTATTGAATTTATTCTTCTTCTCAGTCTTCATGAGGGCATGTCACAGGAAGCACCCTCATGGCCTCCAGAGGGCAGAATTAGAAATAGACTTGAAAAACTTAACATTAATAAGTCACCAGGACCAGATGGCTTGCACCTGAGGGTCCTTAAGGAACTCAGTCAAGTAATTGCCAGACCATTGTTCCTAATTTTTACGAACAGTCTACTGACTGGAATGATACTGGCTTATTGGAGAAAAGAGAATGTAGCACCAATATTTAAAAAAGGGCCAAGATACATCCCTGGGAATTACAGACCAGTTAGCCTAACATCAGTTGTATGCAAGCTCTTGGAGGGGATGGTAAGAGACTATATATATATATATATATATATATATATATATATATATATATATATATATATATATATATAGACCTTATTAATGACAGCAGTATCATTAGCAGTAATCAGTAGGGATGAGCTTCGTGTTTGCGTCGAACCCATGTTCGACTTGAACATCGTGTGTTCGGTCGTTCACCGAATTACGGACTATATGGTCCATAATTCACGGCCCATAATTCACTGTGCAGTGCATTGCTGGCTGATGATTGGGCAAGCATGCACTATGACCCGCATGCTTGGCCAATCACTGCGCTGTGTGTACAGAGAGCCATAATTGGCCAAAGCCAAGGAGGCTTTGGCCAATTATGGCTCAGGGGGTTTAGTACACGCCCCACACTATATAAGGCCACCTGCATGTCGGCCCTGTGTAGTGTGTTCCGGCATTGAGACAGAGATAGAGAGAGAGAGACAGTGTCATTTGATTTAAGTTAGATAGAGTAGGCAGGTCGAGACAGTTAGCTGCAGTTACATTGTATTGTGTATATATATGTATCCCAGATGTTGTGTGTGTATATATATATATATATATATATATATATATATATATATATATATATACACTGTATTCAGTTTAGCTAGATCCTGTTCTTCTCTTCCGAATATACTGACAGGCAGGCAGGTGTTTTTACAGTATTTCCAGTTACTGCACTGTGTACCCTGCACAGTCTCACCTACAGTATAGCTACCTGCAGCCAGGTGCTTGTGTAGGCTCTTTGAAGTATTTCCAGTTACCGTACTGTGTACCCTGCACAGTCTCACCTACAGTATAGCTACCTGCAGCCAGGTGCTTGTGTAGGCTCTTTGAAGTATTTCCAGTTACCATACTGTGTACCCCCCACAGTCTCACCTACAGTATAGCTACCTGCAGCCAGGTGCTTGTGTAGGCTCTTTGAAGTATTTCCAGTTACTGTACTGTGTACCCCGCACAGTATCACCTACACTATAGCTACCTGCAGCCAGGTGCTTGTGTAGGCTCTTTGAAGTATTTCCAGTTACTGTACTGATATACATCCCAGTTTTGTGCAGCCAATAGTATGTCTGTAAGGCCAACAAGGAGAGGCAGACAGTCACAAGCCAATAAAAGAGGGCAAGCAGGCTCTGTGTCTAGAGGCAACAGTGCTGGTCGTGGACACGGTGCATCCTTAGCAGCACGTGGCCGTGGGACACGCTTGGCCTTTTTTGGGCAGCTGGCCATGTTGAGCCGCAACATGCGGAAGACTTGGTCGAGTGGATGACCAAGCCGTCCTCATCCTCCTCATCCTCTCTCACCCAGGCTCAGGGTACTTTGTCTGGCAAAGCAGCTGCCAACGCGGCCTCTTCCCTTGGCTCAATGGCATCAGTGACTCCTTACCTAGCCCCACCATGTCCTCCTGAGGAGTCCCTGAAACTGTTTGACCACAGTGTTGGGTACATGCTCCAGGAGGATGCCCAGCGTTTTGAAGGCATCAGCAGTAGTGTTTAAGGGATCATTTACAGTCCCAAGAAACCCATGGACTTGTATGTGGCTGGGAGGAGGTGGCTGCGGATCATTTCATCCTTAGTGACACAGAGGACTCATGACCGAATGCCTCCGCAAACCTACGCTGCATTGCCTCCCTGATCCTGCAAAGCCTACGGAAGGATTCTCGTATTTGTGGTATCAAGGAGAGGATTCAATACTGGCTGGCAACCCTCCTTGATCCACATTACAAGGGTAAGGTTGCGGACCTTATCTTGCTGTCGCAGAGGGAGCAGAGGATGAAACATCTTCGGGAGGCCTTGCAGAAAGGTCTGTGCAACACGTTCCCAGAGACTGGGAAGTTCCAAACTCCTGTTCCTGGACAACGTGTTGCTGAGGCTTCAGTCAGTCAAAGAAGGAGCCCTTCAAGACTGCCTATGCTGATGCTGAGTGATTATCCTCTTCCTCCTCAATGATCATGCTAATAGCTTGTAAGAACATTTTTGGTTCTGGCCGCCGCCACCAGTGGCTAAGGCCCAATTTTTTAGCTCCTGTTTAACAGGGGCGTGTAATTAAATTTCATCCAACTTACAAACGACTCCTACTTGCAAACAGAAGGAGACATCAGGAAGTGAGATGAAATCTACCCCTAGGAAGGGAAATTCTCTCCTGTAAGAGTTAACATGGGAAAAACGTTCCTCCTTTACACTGATGCTTTATCACCAATCCCTGTTTCACTAAAAACCCCAAATTTTCTAAAAACATTTGTTATTGGGACAGAAAGTAAGGTGAAATCTTCTGAAGAGGAGACAGCAAAACAAATGTCACAGGGGTGATAATCCTCCCCTATGTTTTCCAAAAAGCTTAAAATAGAATTTTTGGCTGGAGCTAAACACGTTCAAAATGTACCAGTTCAAAATTTCAAACAGATTCTACTTAACAACAAACCTACAGTCCCTGTCTTGTTTGCACCACCTGTATACTGCTGTTCAGAGTATATAGGGTCTGGTGGCCCCACGCCTTTCCTTTTTTCAATTTGGGTGTGGGGTTGCCCTTAATATCCATACAAGACCCAAAGGGCCTGGTAATGGACTGGGGGGTACCCATGCTGTTTGTCTCACCGATTTTCATCCATATTGCAAGGACCCGACACTACATTAAAGCCGCAAGCAGTTTTAAATGACTTTTATTCCTTTAAAAATGTCATTTTGTGCAGGGACTGTTCTAAGCATGGGAAACACGTGCCACTTTACAGGCATACTATAGACACCCCCCAGGTACGATATTTAAAGGAATATTTCACTTTTTTTTTTTACTTTAAGCATCATTAAAATCACTACTCCCGAAAAAACTGCCATTTTTAAAACTTTTTTTGCATTGATACATGTCCCTTGGGGCAGGACCGGGGTCCCCAAACCCTTTTTAGGACAATACCATGCACGTTAGCTTTTAAAATTAGCACTTTTGATTTTGAACTTTCGAGTCCCATAGACATCAATAGGGTTCCAATGTTCGTGCAAATTTTCGGTCCGTTCGCAGGTTCTGGTGCGAACCGAACCAGGGGGGTGTACGGCTCATCCCTAGTAATCAGCATGGATTCATGAAGAATCGTTCTTGCCAATCCAATCTATTAACCTTCTATGAGGAGGTAAGCTGTCATCTAGATAAAGGAAGAAAAATTGGATACAGTTCCCCATAAACATTTACTATACAAAGTAAGGTCCATTGGCATGGAACATATGGTGAGTACATGGATTGAAAACTGGCTACAGGGGTGAGTTTAGAGGGTAGTAATAAATGGGGAGTACCCGGAATGGTCCGGGGTGGAAAGTGGGGTCCCCCGGGTTCTGTCTTGGGAACAATCCTATTTAGTTTATTCATAAAAAGGCCTGGAGGATGGGGTAAACAGCTCAATCTCTGTATTTGCGGACAATACTAAGCTAAACAGGGCAATAACTTCTCCGCAGGCCGTGGAAAACTTTGCAAGAAGATCTGAACAAATTAATGGGGTGGGCAACTACATGGCAAATGAGGTTTAATGTAGAAAAATATAAAATAATTCATTTGTGTGGCAAAAATATGAATGCAATCTACTCACTAGAGGGAGATCCTCTGGGGTAATCTAGGATGGAAAATGACCTGGGGTTCCTAGTAGATGACAGACTCAGCAATAGCATGCAATGCCAAGCTGCTGCGAGCAAAGCAAACAAAATATTGACATGCATTAAAAGGGGGATTAACTCCAGAGATAAAAAAACAATTCTCCCACTCTACAAGACTCCTGCCGCACCTGGAGTATGCTGTCCAGTTCTGGGCACCACTCCTCAGGAAGGATGTGCTGGAACTGGAGAGAGTCCAGAGATGGGCAACAAAACTAATAAATGGACTGGAGGACCTTAGTTATGAGGAAAGGTTGCGAGTACTGAACTTATTCTCTCTGGAGTAGAAACGCTTGAGAGGGGATTTGATTTCAATGCACAAATACTGTACTGGTGACTCCACAATAAGGATAAAGCTTTTCTGTGAAAGGGAATTTAATAAGACACGCGGCCATTCACTAAAATAAGAAGAAAATCTCTTTAACCTTAAACTGCGTAGAGGGTTCTTTACTGCAAGAACGGTTAGGATGTGGAATTCTATTCCACAGGCAGTGGTTTCAGCGGGGATCATCGATAATTTAAAAAACTATTAGATAGGCACCTGAATGACCACAACATACAGGGATATACACTGTAATAATGACATAAAATCACACACATAGGTTGGACTTGATGGACTTGTGTCTTTTTTCAACCTCCCCTACTATGTAATTACTGTATGTAACTATATACACAGATCCATTTTTAACAACAAAACAATTGTTCCTCCAGAGCCAGTATTCCTGCAGCGATGCTACAATCTAAACAACCTCAGGTTTAGCTAAATCCTAAAATGTACAAAAGTGTGTATGCATTTGTCACTCACCCCCGAATGGAACACTGAGAATATACCCAGGTCTCCCACAATAGCACAGAGGCTGCCAGTCACACAAGCACAGTATCAAGCACTTCGAAAATTCTGTATCAGTCTAGGGCAGTGATGGCAAACCTTGGCACCCCATATGTTTTGGAACTACATTTCCCATGATGCTCATGCACTCGGCATTGTAGTTGAGCATCGTGGGAAATGTAGTTCAAACACATCTGGGGTGCCAAGGTTCGCCATCACTGGTATAGGGGAATTTTTTTTAGTATTATTTGCTAAAGAACTTTAACTGGAGTTTAGGGTCACAGTATACTCCAAAGTGATCTGCCACCCAGCATCCACAGGTATATCCTCAGTGAGGGAAATAACAAGATCCTTCCCCAGACCAGGACTTCAGTGTAGTAACCCGTGGACTATATAAAGTAAAACATAATGTATAGAGTGCAGGGGTCAGGAGTAACTAACCTACAAAACAGCATATAGAATGCAGAAATCATGATAAACCCTCTGTTCACATCAAAGTCCCCTCCTTACATCACAGTCTGCATTTCCCTATAGGTCATGGTTTCCAGAGTGCCCCCCTACATAAGAGTTGCCCTTTACATCAAAGTCCACAGAGTTCTCCGTTTAAACCAGCATTCCCTCCTTACATCCCCAGCATTTCCTCCTACAAAGGAGTCCACAGAATTCCTCTTTACATTAAATTCACCCTCTTAAATCATGGCTCACAGAGCCCCCCTTAAATCAGGGTTTGCAGAGCCCCCTTTGAATCAGAGTCTCCAGAGTTCCCATTTACACTGTAAGGGGGAACTCTGCAGACTCTGATATAAGTGGGAACTCTGCAGACTCTGATTTAAGGGGAGTTCTGGGAACCCCTATTTAAGGGGGAATGCTGGGGACTCTGATGTAAGGGGTAATGATGTGGACTCTGGTGTAAAAGTGAATGCTGTGGTAACCAGAGCGCCCCTTGCATTAGAGTTTCCAGGGCCCCCCCTTAAACTTTCATTCCTCAGTTCCCCACAGTCTAGGGTAATACAAGTCCCAACATAGCAGGCTACTATACCTCAGTCCCCACAAAGGGCACTGTAAGTCCCAGTACAGCGGGCTGCCATTACTCACAAAAATAGTGCTAAAAAACACCCCTAATACGAATCAACTCATGTAGAGCGTAACATAAGGTTAGATCTATACGATTCGTCAATGTGACGGGCTCCCTCCCAAGTAACAAAAAATAATGGAACAGAAAAAAAAAAGGGACCAGTGTGGTCCCAAAATTGCCAACAGAGGGAGAAGCTACCACGTTTCCATACACTTATTTTTAGTATAGGTATAGTCTCTTGGGTCCCCAGGATGTCAGAAAAAGAAATGTGCAGAGTCCCATGCTTATGGCTGGCTATCGGGATGAACGGATGGTCACTGCTGCAGTGCATCTGCACTAGACAGCGCTGTTCAGCCAGAGGGTCTAAGCGTGCGGGGTAAGATGTGTGAAGGTATAACAAGGGATCAATTTCAGTCCATAAGGTATGCTTACCCCTCCTTCAGCTTAACGTTGTGACCGACCGGTTCCCTCCATACGTCCAGCATGTGTGACTTCGGGACAAACTTGCATCCAAGTGCACGCCTTGCTTCTGACAGAGAGAGTCAGCTGTACATGCTAAGACTGTTGTTGGCTTTGTGAGTAAACGGCCACTAGAGGGAACTGGTTCAAGCAACCATAGTGGCACTGCTGTCCGGAATGTCCATACAGAGGAAGGCCATTCAGTGAATAATGAGAGCTTGCTCCGGGACAGAAAAAGGAGGAGGGGACCCCCAGCGTCTATGCATCAAATTGTTGACATGTTGCAAAACGAGAACTTCATCTGGACAATGTGCTTAAGTGATTACTATCTTTATATAGGGCTAGCCCCCCAATCAAACAATTCAATTGCACCTAAAAATCTTTACCACTATCTTGTGGTAACAACATGAAATAACAGTTGAGCAGTCCAAAGAATACACAGGCATAGACAGTCCTAATGGTACCAGTCTAATATAAGCATTACACAAATAATAATGGTGACAGTCCCACTTAATACTCACTTAATACTCAACAGTAAGAGAGATCAATTGGTTCCAAAAGGAAAATAAGAGTCACATAATATAGTGACAGGAGGACTAAGAATGTTTCCACCATGAATGTAACTTTTCCCTATGGAAGAGGAGAGAAGAAGGGGGTAGGGGGAGGGAAAGGAGGGGGAAGAGGAAAAGGGGGAGGGGAGGGCGGGGAGAGGAGAGGAAGAGAGGGGATGGTAAGAGGGAAGAGGAATGGAAAGGAAAGGGAAGGGAAGGGAAAGGAGGGGGTAAGGGGGAGGGGGGTTGGAAGGGGGGGAAAGAGTGGCACAAGGAGGGGGGAAGGGATGTCTCAATGAGGGGGGGAAGAGTGAAACATGTTGGATAACTTAAATTGAGGTACCCACCATGATGTCTATACCCCATGACTGAAAATTGCAGGGTCAGGGCTCTAAAAATATTTTGAGGCTAAGCTCTGCATTCAGAGACCAACCAGAATCAGGGGGGTTCTCCCCTCCCACCAAGCGCATTGTAAAGAAAAGCAAAGCAGAAACATCAGGAGGCGGAAAAAGTCAAGGCAAAGAAAGAGGGAAACAAAAGAGGTCATACGAGAAAGGAAACAGGGATCGCACAATCACAAGGAGTCAGAGACAGCACCATTGATTGATCCTGTGCGAGAGAACATTGGTGGTCAGGACTTTACAATCATCAACCTTTCCCAATTTAAACTGGAAAATAGACACCTAGCACTCCTAAGCAGAGGACTTTTCTTCTCTCCCTCAACAACAATGGGAGAATTTGAGATCTACAAAGACCTCAATTTGTTCCTCAGGAAAGTGTACTACAGATCTTTATATTCAGATAAATTGAGTGAACCGAATGTAGCTGGGGAACCTAATTCAGGAGATACCCTGGCCCTTCAACGACTGGAATCTCTATTTGAGGAAGGGGAGGTTCCCTCTGATGAAGAGGATATTCCTCCCAGCTATACTTGGAGGAGGAAAGCAGGGCTACACATTTGGTCCACTAAAATGCCCCAATTTAGGAAAGATAGAAGACTGGGGACCTTCCTGGATTTAGTCCAGGAAGATCTGACTAAGATCAATTGGCATACCAATGATGCCGGTAATTTACCACCCCATGAACACCCAAGCCCTAAGGGAACTTCGTACATCCAAAGAGATCATCATCAAACCCAGTGACAAAGGGGGCAACGTGGTATTGCTCCCCACTTACATGTATGAGGCAGAAGTACGCCGCTTACTGTCTGATCAGTCCACATATAAAAAGCTTGACCATAATCCATTCGGTACCTTAGTGGCACTTATTGATGATTGCCTGTTCTGGGAGCTCAAAGCCTCACTTATTTCCAAAAGGGAATGATTTCCTGAAGGTGGAAGATTTCAACACCCCTGTATTTTATATAATACCTAAAATACACAAGAATTTGGAAAATCCCCCGGGGAGACCCATTGTCTCGGCAATAAGAGGTCCTTTGGAGAGAGTGGGTAAATACATTGACGGCCTGATTAAGGGACTGGTTGAACTATTGCCCTCATACTTCAGGATACCAGAGACGTGTTGAACAAAATACTCAATTTGCGCATCCCCCAGGGGGCCCTCCTTGTTGGGATAGACGTGGGTCTCTTTACACGTCTATCCCACATGAATGGGGAATCCTGGCAGTATACCATTTCCTCGATCAGAAATTCCCCCATATGGGTGCGCAAAATGAGTTTATCCTGGAGCTATTGGATATGGCTCTTAAGAACAACTTTTTTAAATTTGCTGAACACTACTACTACTGTGTGACCTCTATGGGGGCACCATGGGCACCCGCGTACGCTTGTCTCCACCTCGGATGGTGGGAGGAGGAGACGGTCTATGCTTCGTCGCTATACCGTAGCCACACCCACGTGTGGCTGCGGTATATCGACGATGTGCTTATGGTGTGGACAGGCACTCGCTTTGAGCTTTTACAGTTCATGAATGAACTGGGCAACAACACACGTAACATACGATTGACCTTTGTAGCTGATCCCTGCAAAATTTTGTTTCTTGATCTTCGTATAAAGGTGGTTGAAGGCCAATTGGTCACCACTACATTTCACAAGGACACGGCTGCCAACACCCTGCTACGAGCAGATAGCCATCATTCTCGATCCTCATATGGGGTATCCCTGTGGGACAGTTTCTCTAAATTTAGAGAAACTGTTCTAATGAGGAAGATTACAGGCGTGAATCTGAGTCGCTTTACCAGCGATTCCGCCAACACGGATATTCACACCGCACACTTAGGAGGGCTAGAATGTTGGCAGGACGCAGAACAAGGGTTGATCTGCTTACACCTCAGAAAAAAGACAGGCCTCTAAAAAACGAGCCAGTTCGGTTTATTACTCCTTTTGGAGTACAGTAGCAACAGGTGCGTTCTATACTTTCTGAACACTGGCACATCCTTTCCAGATCAGATAAGCTGAAGGAGATCGTTGGGGAAAGACCCCTAATGGTAGCTAAAAGAGCAAGAAACATAAAGTATGAGCTAGTGGAATCAGAATTTAGATGCCCAATGAACAAGAATTGACTCACAGACATGCCCAGAGTGAACGGAATGTTTCCATGTGGCCATTGTACCACATGTAGGTTTGTTGACCGCACCCAACGTTCCGTGACTCGAATTCAAGCCATGAATATACAAATAACTCATTTATTAACTGCAGCACATCCAGGGTTCTATACATTTTAGAATGTCCTTGTCATGAATTATATGTAGGCAAGACTAAGCGCCAGCTGCAAATTAGATTCACAGAACATTTAAAAAGCATTCGCCTCAAGGAAGAGACACCGATAGCCCAACATTTCCTGCAGGTTCATCAGGGCAAGACAACAGGCCTCAGTATTAAGGGCTTTTATGCCCTCAATCTTTCTGATCGTAGAGGTGATTTCGATACGGTCCTATTGAAGAAAGAAAAAACATGGATATACAGACTCCAGACACTCCAGCCAAAGGGCTTGAATGCAGAGCTTAGCCTCAAAATATTTTTGGAGCCCTGACCCTCCAACTTCCAGTCATGGGGTATAGACATCATGGTGGGTACCTCAACTTAAGTTATCCAACATGTTTCAATCTCCCCCCTCCTTGTGCCATCCCTTCCCCCCTCCCCCCATTCTTGTGCCACTCTTTCAACCCCCACACACCCCCTTTCCCCCCTTCAAACCCCCCCTCCCCCCTTTCCCCCCTCATTTCCCTTCCCTTTCCTTTCCATTCCTCTTCCCTCTTACCCCTCCCCCCTTTCCTTCTTCTCCCTCCTTTCCCTGCCCCTCTTCCAACCCCCACACCCCCCCTTTCCCCCCCTCTTCCAACCCCCACACTCCCCTCCCCCCCCTCTTCCAACCCCCCTCCCCCTTTACCCCTCCTTTCCCTTCCCTTTCCTTTCCATTCCTCTTCCCTCTTACCATCCCCTCTCTTCCTCTCCCCTTCCATGGACATTCCGGACAGCAGTGCCGCTATGGTTGCTTGAACCAGTGCCCTCTAGTGGCCGTTTACACTGGGTAATGGCTTCTGTGCTTCAACCATCATTTCAAACAAGCTTTATAGTCTATACATCCTATTTGAGCTGACTACCATGTCCACATATATTCATTGAAGTTCCGGCCAGGGCATACCTATACTATTGCTCTAGTTAGAGTTTGGGTCAGTATACATCAACTTTGTGTATACTGTTGGACACTGTTGCATATTGAAAACCATACTGGCAGTTATATCGGCATTTCTGTTCAAACTACATAACTGTATAGACAGGACTTGGACTGTGCTTGAGTCCTCTGGATAACCAGCAGCCATACATGGCACGTTTGTATGATTTAATGATACACAGTGGGGATATACATGTATGCAAGCCCAGGCACGGGCACATTCATCATTAGGAAATATCCGACAATATCCCTCAATCTGTTTGTGCTATTTCCAGTGGATATCATCATATGTAGTCCAGCACTGGATTCACTACATCCATTAGCACATTCTGCTCAGGGACTCGGGGGGTGGGTTGACCCACCAGTGTCTATTTTTAATCAACGTTGGTTACTTTTATGTATACATTTTCTATAATTACCTGATATTGTGGAGGAATGGATCCCACCTGTGTGGATCAGTTCCACATACGTGGGATCCCTTACCTTTTGTTTTTATGCAATTTTTCAATAAAGTTTGTTGTATAGTTTTGATCTCACTATATGGTAGCTTCTCCCTCTGTTGGCAATCTTGGGGCCCCACTGGTAGGGAACTGAGGAATGACAGCCTAAATTCACCAAACTAAATTCTCCGAGCAGCCTAACTAGAAGAGGGCACTGCATCTAATAATTATTTCAACTTTTTGTAGATTAGAAATAATAAGAACGAGTATTGTATCAACTTATCAGGTTTTCTAACATATGGAGTCACTTTAATTCTACACATTATCCAGACATTTCAACTGGAACTGGTAATGTCCCCTTACAACTTTATAAGTGTTGCTTCCTGCTTGCTAAATTTATGTTCCCACATCTTGGTACTGTAATTTGCTTCTCCCACAATCATAAGTGAATAGATCACTATATTTATTAAGATCTTATCTTATGGCCTGTTGAAACTGTGATTATAATTTTTTTTACAGTGCTAGTTGGTTGCCAGGGGCAAACTAACACAGAGGGGATAGAAATAAAAAACTGACTGTGGTTTAAACACAATATTAGAATAGTCTACCTCCATAATCAGCCTGTAAAAGGATATACTTTGTCTTATTTACACACACACACACACACAGAAAAAAATGACCACAATCCATTACAGAATTAAAAATATATCTAGTGTGCTTACATTCACCCAGGAATTTGGCATACTTCAAATTTGCTGGCACTTTGTCACTGAGCTTAAACCAGCTTTTACATTTTACTGCTGGCAATCACAGGGTTGTTGAGCATTTATTTTGTCATCCACATAGTGTTAAGGAATTTATTTGCTTGGGTACTGATATAGTAGGGTAAATAATATGTTTAAAATCAGAATATAATTTTTGACTAAATTATAACATTAAATAAATTGTTAATATTGATCTTACAGACATGGATATAAAGACATTAGACATAAAATTCCACATCTCCTTAGAATAAGCTGACAGGTGACTTTTTTCATTAGTATGGTTCAGCATTTGGACAGAGAAGCAGATTGTGCTTCTAGGCTTCTACATTATCACCTGTCAATGATTTCACATTGCAGTTATTTTGAATATGAATAAAGTAAAGTTGCAATGAAAGAGGTGCAAGAGCATAGTGTTAATTGGCTTCTAGCAAAAAAAAATTGCTTTCAAGGCAGTAACAAGGGAAATGGATCATCAAACAAAGCAAATTATATAATAAAAATAGTGACAATAATATTTTATTCAAATAATAACGATATGTTTTTATTAAATTTAGTATTTTTTTTAGTATTCTTTTTAGGTAGCCTCGTAGATGTGGATGACAACTTTAAAAAATGAGTACCTTATTTTAGGTTTTAAATTAATTGGATGTTATATGCCATCTTAAAGCTGGATAAGTGCCATATTTATTTTAAGCCTTTTTATTAATACTAACAATATACGTTATAAATAAGACAGAAAAATTTACAGTATGTATTAATGTAGGGAGAGTACATTATGATTAAAGTGATTGTAAAGGCAGAAGGTTTTTTATCTTAATGCATTCTATGCATTAAGATAAAAAGACTTCTGTGTGCAGCAGTCCCCCTAATACTTACCTGAGGTCCCTCCAATCTAGATCCAGTGATGTTGCAAGATTGCCTTGGCTGCCTGGGCTCCCCTCCTCACTGGCTGATACAGCAGTGCAGCGCCATTGGCTCCCGCTGCTGTCAATTAAAGTCAGTCAGCCAATGAGGAGAGAAAGGGGGTGGGGCCAGGCCTTGGCTCCTTGTCTGAACGGACACAGGGAGCTGTGGCTCTGCTCTGGTGCCCCATAGCAAGCTGCTTGCTGTGGGGCACTCAACAGGAGGGAGAAGCCAGGAGAGCCAAAGAGGGACCGAGAAGAAGAGGACCCGGGCTGCTCTGTTTAAAACCACTACACAGGGCAGGTAAGTATGACATGTTTATTATTTTTACCAAAAAAAATGAGACTTTACAATCACTTTAACAGCTTCCGGACCAGCCACTGCAGTTATACTGTGGCAGGTTGGCTTCCCTGCGTGAGCTGTCGTAGCTGTATGTCGGCTCTTTAAGACGCCTCCGGCGGCGCGCCCGAAGCGTGTCTGCAGAGCTTATGCGAGTGCCCGGCGGGCGCGATGGCCGCCATGACAAAACAAGAGCGGGGATGTGTGCATGTAAACACACAAATCCCAGTTCTCTCAGGGGAGAGGAGAAAGATTGTGTGTTCCTACTAAGTAGGAACACCATTCTCTCTCCTCCCCTAGTCAGTCCCATCCCCCCTACAGTTAGAACACACCTAAGGAACACAATTAACCCCTTGATCGCCCTCTAGTGTTATACATTTATACAGTAATCAGTGCATTTTTATAGCACTGCTGTATAAATGTCACTGGTCCCAAAAATGTGTCAAAAGTGTCTGATTTGTTTGGCGCAAAATCACAGTCCCAGTAAAAATTGCTGATCGCCGCAATTACTAGTAAAAAAAAAAAAATAATAAAAATGCCATAAATCTATCCCTTATTTTGTAGATGCTATAACTTTTGCGATTTTTTAATTTTTTTACCAAAAATATGTAGAAGAATACATATCGGCCTAAACTTTTAAAAAAAAATTATTATAGCAAAAAGTAAAAGATATTGGGGTTGATTTACTAAAGGCAAATATACTGTGCACTGCAAGTGCCTTGCTCCAGAGCTTGCTAAAAGAGGTAAAACTTCACTTTGCATAAAAATAAAAATACTCAATCACATGCAAGGAAATTTAAAAAAAAAACAGCATTTTTGTTTGTACATAATTGGATGATAAAAAACCAACAGAGCTTCCCCTCAGATCTAGAACAAGTGCACCTAAAGTTCACTTTTACAGTGCAGTTCTAAAGGCAGTTGCAGTGCTCAGTATATTTGCCTTTAGTAAATCAACCTCATTGTGTTTTTTTCTAAATTGTGGCTCTTGACATGTTTGGGTATGGTATAAAGTATTCAATTGTGTGCTTGTCATACTAGGTTCCAACTAAGAATGCCTCAAGGTAATGTATAAGAAGAGATTTTTAAGATCTCAGGAGAATGTGAATGTAATAATTTGACATATTCTCTCAACTTACAGATCTTCATATCTTATACTTCTACGCATTAATGTTAATCATATCTAACATAGCTAGAAAATGTAAATCTTAATGAATAGGAATATGTATTCATACTTTCTATTTACTTAAATAGAAAAAGATTGACAATCCAGACAAGATTGTTGATTGGTAAAGACAATGATGACTGCCAAAGACACAGCGATCAAATGCATGGTATTGATCCTTAGTGCCCAGTTTCAGATGAAACCTGTCAACAAACCGAATCCTTAATCAGGAGTTATGATGCAAGATGCTCCAGAATTCTTATTGCTGGAAAGAAAGATTTGTTTTCAGAAGATCTTTTTGTGTGCTTGAATCCATGAATATACATTGAAAGGAGGGATAATATGTCCAATTTTCAGCTTCAGAAGTAGTGATACAAGAATGGATCCACTGAAGAGTTTCTTTAATTTCTGGTTTACCAGCTTTGTTTTTATTACACTTGAAATGATGGGGTACACCACCACTACAACAGTTCATTTTGTTTCCATAAAGACTTGAATCCATTGAGGAAAATCCAAGTCAGACAAGAACATTCCTTTACAAGTTGCATGAAGAGAGAAACATCCTTCAGGTATAAGGAAAAATAATGATATGGCCATATCTTTTATTGACTATGATATTCCTTCTGACCTGTTTCCCTAATATGTCCAAGGTTGATTGCCTGAATATTATAGGAAGGGGTAATTTGTCAGGACTATTTGGGGTTACAAAAAGTGTTCCCAAGGCCTTTATATCATATATTTTTCATATATATAATGAACAACTCAGAGACCATGTTGTTCATTTTTTTCGTCTCCCTAAAGTTGAAACTAAGTTCACTGTCTTTAGAGAAGTGATTTTTTTTGTAAGAGAATCTTAGGCTCCTTGCATTATCCCAGGTTGTAAATTAAGAGCCTTTGACACGTTAAGATAAGGAGAGGACCCATGGATAGTGCTTAGACTAGAGACTCACATTTCAAATGAGCTCATAGACTTAACTTTTTGATTCCAGGATTGAGAAACAAAAAGGGGCTTATTCAAATATGACCATATGAAACATATTTTATTATTTACTGCATAAATAATCATATTAGCATAAGTTCCCAATATGGTATCGTTATCACATGACATTAGAGTAATTATATACATGATTAAGTGAATCATTTTACATATATTGGTTTATGTATTTTATTAATAATTTTCTTTCATAATATTTTCATAATGTATTGTTTGGATATTCATAAAACCCATTAATGCATACATATATTATGCTAAGGGGTACAAATATGGAATCCTATGAAAAGATTAAAAGTTCTATTATTAAGAATATTCATGAATAGCTGTTATACTTTTAGTCAGAACCATTAAGTTAAGTGTGCGGGTTAAATTCACTTAGAAGGCATAAATCTAAATTTTAACCAAGAAGTCTACCAAATTTGACACATAAGTGTCAGCTATAGATAATTCATAGTTTTCTGCTAAGCCAAAGTCAGAAGGTTGTTCAATTATTAAATAAAGTCCATTTTTTATACAACACCGCCCCCTTTGGCAATGGTGAACAAAGGAAACTACATTTTTTCCTATAAGGGTTATCCAGGAAATGACGTGTGTTTTATGTCACTCATGATGTGAAAGCGGTTTCCACACCCATATTCTAGCGGGGATAAAAGATTATAGACGTAGTTGAAGGGAGGATGGAAAGCAGAAGGGGGTCTGATAGAATTTAGGGAAGGAAAGAATCTTGAAAGACGAAAGGAGAAGGAGAGAGCACATAGATGTAGGAATGTTGGAGAAGTCCTGTGGAACACCTAACTTGATGCTTCTCAAAATGACAGAGTTCCTAAGCCCAGGTAAAGTATTAATCTTTTATTTTTACCCTTTTGGGTAATTTAAGTTGTTTGAGCATATGCTTAACTAAACTACTCAAGGTTGGAAGTGTCAGTTTTGGGAGTGAGTAGAATCCTAACTGCAGTATGAGTTATTTTCCCTTTTAAACAAAGAGATAAATATTTTGTTATATCTCAACAAAACTGACTTCAAAATATTATGATTGGATTAGTTATAGTATGCGTTTAACCATAGACTCAATCTAAATTTAAAAATGATTCTTGATTAAAATTAACAAGTTAGTATATGGTTTACAAAATTGTCCATATACTGTAAAAGAGGTTTAAGCTTTAAGGTCTGTTTGTTTTGAGAAGAAATCACAAGTGTTAACATCAACACCTAGTCTGTTTATGTAAGTCAATGGAGCCACGGAAAGCTAGTTACCAAGTCTTAATTTACCAAGTTATCATTCAAGTATTGAAATATGGTATTTTGTAATAAGAGCTTGTGGAAGAAATGTGATTATCATCTGTATCCCCATATATATTTGATATTCATCAAATTTGGTGTTATCACCAAATATATCTGATATTATTTTACACTGAAGTTTTAGTTAATAAATATATATTTTTAGCACATTGTTGTTATCTCTTGTTTTCAAAATAGCATGGATAAACAAACTTGAATTCGTTGGTTGTATTTGTGGAAAAAATGTGAAAATCTTCCTAAAACCACAGATTTTGCATAATTCTATAAATATAATACTGTTTTAATATTTCAGTATAAACATTCTGACAGGCACATTCGGAAAGGGGAACCTACAGCAAAACCTTGTCATCTTGGATAGTCAAGGTCATCCAGAAAACTTAATGTAGTCAGGCAAGAGCCTCCAGAAGCGCTATAGGCTCAAGTCAGAAAGTCCTGTTATTATCTTCCTACTGACATGCAGGCTTGTGTTGTTACAGTATTTACGGCTACCTGAAGAAAATTGCTGGTGTTCTTCTGATCCTATTAGTACCACAGTCAGGCAGCTAGACTATTTACAGTTAGTGTAGTGTGTCCTCCTCACAGTGTTCAGCTAAAGCTACAAGTTAGTTTAGTGTGACCTCTGCACAGTGTTCAGCTAAAGCCACAAGTTAGTGTAGTGCGTCCTCTGAACAGTGTTCAGCTAAAGCAACAAGTTAGTGTAGTGCACAGTGTTCAGCTATAGCTACAAGTTAGTGTAGTGCGTCCTCCTCACAGTGTTCAGCTAAAGCTACAAGTTAGTGTAATACGTTCTCCTCACAGTGTTCTGCTAAAGCTACAAGTTAGTGTAGTGCGACCTCTGCACAGTGTTCAGCTAAAGCTACAAGTTAGTGTAGTGTACAGTGTTCAGCGAAAGCTACAAGTTAGTGTAGTGCGTCCTCCTCACAGTGTTCAGCTAAAGCTACAAGTTAGTGTAGTGCGAAATCTGCACAGTGTTCAGCTAAAGCTACAAGTTAGTGTAGTGCACAGTGTTCAGCTAAAGCTACAAGTTAGTGTAGTGCGTCCTCCTCACAGTGTTCAGCTAAAGCTACAAGTTAGTGTAGTGCGTCCTCCTCACAGTGTTCTGCTAAAGCTACAAGTTAGTGTAGCGCGTCCTCTGAACAGTGTTCTGCTAAAGCTACAAGTTAGTGTAGTGCACGGTGTTCAGCTAAAGATACAAGTTAGTGTAGTGCACAGTGTTCAGCTAAAGCTACAAGTTAGTGTAGTGCGTCCTACTCACAGTGTTCTGCTAAAGCTACAAGTTAGTGTAGTGCGACCTCTGCACAGTGTTCAGCTAAAGCTACAAGCTAGTGTAGTGCACAGTGTTCAGCTAAAGCTACAAGTTAGTGTAGTGCGTCCTCCTCACAGTGTTCTGCTAAAGCTACAAGTTAGTGTAGTGCGACCTCTGCACAGTGTTCAGCTAAAGCTACAAGTTAGTGTAGTGCGTCCTCCTCACAGTGTTCTGCTAAAGCTACAAGTTAGTGTAGTGCATGGTGTTCAGCTAAAGCTACAAGTTAGTGTAGTGCGTCCTCTGAACAGTGTTCAGCTAAAGCTACAAGTTAGTGTAGTGCACAGTGTTCAGCTAAAGCTACAAGTTAGTGTAGTGCGTCCTCCACACAGTGTTCAGCTAAAGCTACAAGTTAAGGTAATGCGTTCTCCTCACAGTGTTCAGCTAAAGCTACAAGTTAGTGTAGTGCGTCCTCCTCACAGTGTTCAGCTAAAGCTACAAGTTAGTGTAATGCATTCTCCTCATAGTGTTCAGCTAAAGCTACAAGTTAGTGTAGTGCGACCTCTGGACAGTGTTCAGCTAAAGCTACAAGTTAGTGTAGTGCGTCCTCTGAACAGTGTTCAGCTAAAGCTACAAGTTAGTGTAGTGCACAGTGTTCAGCGAAAGCTACAAGTTAGTGTAGTGCGTCCTCCTCACAGTGTTCAGCTAAAGCTACAAGTTAGTGTAGTGCGACCTCTGCACAGTGTCCAGCTAAAGCTACAAGTTAGTGTAGTGCGTCCTCCTCACAGTGTTCAGCTAAAGCTACAAGTTAGTGTAGTGCACAGTGTTCAGCTAAAGCTACAAGTTAGTGTAGTGCGTCCTCCTCACAGTGTTCTGCTAAATTTACAAGTTAGTGTAGTGCGACCTCTGCACAGTGTTCAGCTAAAGCTACAAGTTAGTGTAGTGCATCCTCTGAACGGTGTTCTGCTAAAGCTACAAGTTAGTGTAGTGCACGGTGTTCAGCTAAAGCTACAAGTTAGTGTAGTGCGTCCTCCGAACAGTGTTCAGCTAAAGCTACAAGTTAGTGTAGTGCGACCTCTGCACAGTGTTCAGCTAAAGCTACAAGTTAGTGTAGTGCACAGTGTTCAGCTAAAGCTACAAGTTAGTGTAGTGCGTCCTCCTCACAGTGTTCAGCTAAAGCTACAAGTTAGTGTAATACGTTCTCCTCACAGTGTTCAGCTAAAGCTACAAGTTAGTGTAGTGCGACCTCTGCACAGTGTTCAGCTAAAGCTACAAGTTAGTGTAGTGCGTCCTCTGAACAGTGTTCAACTAAAGCTACAAGTTAGTGTAGTGCACAGTGTTCAGCGAAAGCTACAAGTTAGTGTAGTGCGTCCTCCTCACAGTGTTCAGCTAAAGCTACAAGTTAGTGTAGTGCGACCTCTGCACAGTGTTCATCTAAAGCTACAAGTTAGTGTAGTGCATCCTCTGAACAGTGTTCAGCTAAAGCTACAAGTTAGTGTAGTGCACAGTGTTCAGCTAAAGCTACAAGTTAGTGTAGTGCGTCCTCCTTACAGTGTTCTGCTAAAACTACAAGTTAGTGTAGTGCGACCTCTGCACAGTGTTCAGCTAAAGCTACAAGTTAGTGTAGTGCTTCCTCTGAACAGTGTTCTGCTAAAGCTACAAGTTAGTGTAGTGCACGGTGTTCAGCTAAAGATACAAGTTAGTGTAGTGCACAGTGTTCAGCTAAAGCTACAAGTTAGTGTAGTGCATCCTCCTCACAGTGTTCTGCTAAAGCTACAAGTTAGCGTAGTGTGTCCTCTGCACAGTGTTCAGCTAAAGCTACAAGCTAGTGTAGTGCACAGTGTTCAGCTAAAGCTACAAGTTAGTGTAGTGCGTCCTCCTCACAGTGTTCTGCTAAAGCTACAAGTTAGTGTAGTGCGACCTCTGCACAGTGTTCAGCTAAAGCTACAAGTTAGTGTAGTGCGTCCTCTGAACAGTGTTCTGCTAAAGCTACAAGTTAGTGTAGTGCATGGTGTTCAGCTAAAGCTACAAGTTAGTGTAGTGCGTCCTCTGAACAGTGTTCAGCTAAAGCTACAAGTTAGTGTAATGCACAGTGTTCAGCTAAAGCTACAAGTTAGTGTAGTGCGTCCTCCACACAGTGTTCAGCTAAAGCTACAAGTTAGTGTAATGCGTTCTCCTCACAGTGTTCAGCTAAAACTACAAGTTAGTGTAGTGCGTCCTCCTCACAGTGTTCAGCTAAAGCTACAAGTTAGTGTAATGCATTCTCCTCACAGTGTTCAGCTAAAGCTACAATTTAGTGTAGTGCGACCTCTGCACAGTGCTCAGCTAAAGCTACAAGTTAGTGTAGTGCGTCCTCTGAACAGTGTTCAGCTAAAGCTACAAGTTAGTGTAGTGCACAGTGTTCAGCGAAAGCTACAAGTTAGTGTAGTGCGTCCTCCTCACAGTGTTCAGCTAAAGCTACAAGTTAGTGTAGTGCGACCTCTGCACAGTGTCCAGCTAAAGCTACAAGTTAGTGTAGTGTGTCCTCCTCACAGTGTTCAGCTAAAGCTACAAGTTAGTGTAGTGCACAGTGTTCTGCTAAAGCTGCAAGTTAGTGTAGTGCGTCCTCCTCACAGTGTTCTGCTAAATCTACAAGTTAGTGTAGTGCGATCTCTGCACAGTGTTCAGCTAAAGCTAAAAGTTAGTGTAGTGCATCCTCTGAACGGTGTTCTGCTAAAGCTACAAGTTAGTGTAGTGCACGGTGTTCAGCTAAAGCTACAAGTTAGTGTAGTGCGTCCTCTGAACAGTGTTCAGCTAAAGCTACAAGTTAGTGTAGTGCGACCTCTGCACAGTGTTCAGCTAAAGATAGAAGTTAGTGTAGTGCATCCTCTGAACAGTGTGCAGCTAAAGCTACAAGTTAATGTAGTGCGACCTCTGCACAGTGTTCAGCTAAAGCTACAAGTTAGTGTAGTGCACAGTGTTCAGCTAAAGCTACAAGTTAGTGTAGTGCGTTCTCCTCACAGTGTTCAGCTAAAGCTACAAGTTAGTGTAGTGCGACCTCTGAACAGTGTTCACCTAAAGCTACATGTTAGTGTAGTGCGTCCTCTGAACAGTTTTCAGCTAAAGCTACAAGTTAGTGTAGTGCACAGTGTTCAGCTAAAGCTACAAGTTAGTGTAGTGTGTCCTCCTCACAGTGTTCTGCTAAAGCTACAAGTTAGTGTAGTGCGACCTCTGCACAGTGTTCAGCTAAAGCTACAAGTTAGTGTAGTGCGTCCTCTGAACAGTGTTCTGCTAAAGCTACAAGTTAGTGTAGTACACAGTGTTCAGCTAAAGCTACAAGTTAGTGTAGTGCACAGTGTTCAGCTAAAGCTACATGTTAGTGTAGTGCGTCCTCCTCACAGTGTTCTGCTAAAGCTACAAGTTAGTGTAGTGCGACCTCTGCACAGTGTTCAGCTAAAGCTACAAGCTAGTGTAGTGCACAGTGTTCAGCTAAAGCTACAAGTTAGTGTAGTGCGTCCTCCTCACAGTGTTCTGCTAAAGCTACAAGTTAGTGTAGTGCGACCTCTGCACAGTGTTCAGCTAAAGCTATAAGTTAGTGTAGTGCGTCCTCTGAACAGTGTTCTGCTAAAGCTACAAGTTAGTGTAGTGCACGGTGTTCAGCTAAAGCTACAAGTTAGTGTAGTGCGTCCTCTGAACAGTGTTCAGCTAAAGCTACAAGTTAGTGTAGTGCACAGTGTTCAGCTAAAGCTACAAGTTAGTGTAGTGCGTCCTCCACACAGTGTTCAGCTAAAGCTACAAGTTAGTGTAATGCGTTCTCCTCACAGTGTTCAGCTAAAGCTACAAGTTAGTGTACTGCGTCCTCCTCACAGTGTTCAGCTAAAGCTACAAGTTAGTGTAATGCATTCTCCTCACAGTGTTCAGCTAAAGCTACAAGTTAGTGTAGTGCGACCTCTGCACAGTGTTCAGCTAAAGCTACAAGTTAGTGTAGTGCATCCTCTGAACAGTGTTCAGCTAAAGCTACAAGTTAGTGTAGTGCACAGTGTTCAGCGAAAGCTACAAGATAGTGTAGTGCGTCCTCCTCACAGTGTTCAGCTAAAGCTACAAGTTAGTGTAGTGCGACCTCTGCACAGTGTTCAGCTAAAGCTACAAGTTAGTGTAATGCATCCTCTGAACAGTGTGCAGCTAAAGCTACAAGTTAATGTAGTGCGACCTCTGCACAGTGTTCAGCTAAAGCTACAAGTTAGTGTAGTTCACATTGTTCAGCTAAAGCTACAAGTTAGTGTAGTGCGTCCTCCTCACAGTGTGCAGCTAAAGCTACAAGTTAATGTAGTGCGACCTCTGCACAGTGTTCAGCTAAAGCTACAAGTTAGTGTAGTGTGTCCTCCTCACAGTGTTCAGCTAAAGCTACAAGTTAGTGTAGTGCGACCTCTGCACAGTGTTCAGCTAAAGCTACAAGTTAGTGTGGTGCGTCCTCCTCACAGTGTTTAGCTAAAGCTACAAGTTAGTGTAGTGAACAGTGTTCAGCTAAAGTTACAAGTTAGTGTAGTGCGTCCTCCTCACAGTGTTCAGCTAAAGCTACAAGTTAGTGTAGTGCGTCCTCCTCACAGTGTTCAGCTAAAGCTACAAATTAGTGTAGTGCACAGTGTTCAGCTAAAGTTACAAGTTTAGTGAAGTGCATCCTCCTCACAGTGTTCAGCTAAAGCTACAAGTTAGTGTAGTGCGTCCTCCTCACAGTGTTCAGCTAAAGCTACAAGTTAGTGTAATGCAACCTCTGCACAGCGTTCAGCTAAAGCTACAAGTTAGTGTAGTGCGTCCTCCTCACAGTGTTCAGCTAAAGCTACAAGTTAGTGTAGTGCGACCTCTGCACAGTGTTAAGCTAAAGCTACAAGTTAGTGTAGTGCATCCTCTGAACAGTGTGCAGCTAAAGCTACAAGTTAATGTAGTGCGACCTCTGCACAGTGTTCAGCTAAAGCTACAAGTTAGTGTAGTGCACAGTGTTCAGCTAAAGCTACAAGTTAGTGTAGTGCGTCCTCCTCACAGTGTGCAGCTAAAGCTAGAAGTTAATGTAGTGCGACCTCTGCACAGTGTTCAGCTAAAGCTACAAGTTAGTGTAGTGTGTCCTCCTCACAGTGTTCAGCTAAAGCTACAAGTTAGTGTAGTGCGACCTCTGCACAGTGTTCAGCTAAAGCTACAAGTTAGTGTAGTGCACAGTGTTCAGCTAAAGTTACAAGTTAGTGTAATGCGTCCTCCTCACAGTGTTCAGCTAAAGCTACAAGTTAGTGTAGTGCGTCCTCTGAACAGTGTTCAGCTAAAGCTACAAGTTAGTGTAGTGCACAGTGTTCAGCTAAAGTTACAAGTTAGTGAAGTGCGTCCTCTGAACAGTGTTCAGCTAAAGCTACAAGTTAGTGTAGTGCGTCCTCCTCACAGTGTTCAGCTAAAGCTACAAGTTAGTGTAGTGCAACCTCTGCACAGTGTTCAGCTAAAGCTACAAGTTAGTGTAGCGCGTCCTCTGAACAGTGTTCAGCTCAAACAACTTCTGTTTTCCCTTGCTTATGCTGCAGGTCAATGAGGGAGGGGAAGGAGGTGATTCAGGCACATGCCTATGATCTGTTTGCTTTCTTTCTCTGAGTCTTCTTTTTTTCTTTCTGTGCAATGCTGACATCCTTGCTCCAAAATGAACTTTCTGTCACACAACCAAGACCTCCATGTGCTCAGGTAGGGACTATCAGTCTGGAAAGTAAGAAAAGGAAAAAGAGTGCCTTTAAGCTCTTGCTTAAAGTCAAAGTAAAAGAGCATTGCAATGTCATGAGAAGTCCAGTGTGGACAGAGGCTTATCCATCCCACAGGTCTGACCCAGGAGGCACAGAAAGTTAACAGTGAGTGTCAGCGTTCCTCCTCCCCTGAGCGCTAATAGCAACAAAAGGGTGCAAAGTGCTGGGCCTGCAGCATGGAGCTATTACCAGACTAATTGGTCTGGTCTGTTGATATTGCTGCCGAGACCTCTCTAAGGACAAAATATGCTGTAAGCCAGCAAGTCATGGCCGTTCATGGGCAAGTAGTTAGTGAGTCTATAACTGAGTTTTCCAGCCACTTATAACAACGGACTTTGGGCACAAATTCAAGGATGCAGCCCTGCAGATGAGTTCAGGGCATCACAATCAGCCCTTCTAACCAAAGAGGCACCAAACCTATTAGAGCCAACTTTGTTCCCAGCTCTGAGGGCACCTTTATCCAAACAATTCACCCCTGCATTACACCTGGCTACAACAGAGGTGGTAGTGGGTCAGTAGTCCTCCTTGAAGGGGCTAAGCAGGTTTTGAGTGTCTCTTGGGTCCAGTCATTCATTAGGGTGGTTAAGAAGGCCTAGAATGGGATGACCAGATGACTGCCTTCAAAGTCAGAACACACTTCACGTTTGCAAGACACGTCCTTCTATATTCCCCAATGAATGGAAAGGTGAAGAGGCTGATTCAAGAGGAGTGGCAATAGTTAAATGAAGTTTTACATAAGTGAGCAGTGGCAAAATTAAACCCTACTCCAGAGGGAAGTGCTGATTCTCTGGTTAAAAGAATGGCACTGCATCGAGCTAACGCACTTGACACATGTAGTAGTAACACACACTTTATAGTACTGCACCCTACTGCAAAGGTATTGACGCTACCATTATGCATTTTGTCAGGAGTGGTATTTTTCCCAGGGAAAATTACGTTTTCATTGGCCATATTCACGGTCAATGAATTGATAGATATCTGAGAGATTCATGTCGAGAGGCAGGGGACATTTGTAAGCCAGTGATCACAGTACTTTGTGGCAAGCGCAATACAGTTGGGACCCAGAGTTTACATCATCCATAAATCGCTGAAAGAGTAGATTTTTAGTGCTTTTGGTGAGATTAAAGTGGTTAGGCCACTCTGATCTTTTCACACAATCATCTCAGTTTGATAAAGTAAGGTGCCCTTACTTTTCATAAAAAAATGCCATTCTTTACCTTATTTCAGAGCGTCGCTCGGCACTCATGTGACCGGCAGCCTCTCACTTCTCTCTTGATTTGACAGCTGCAGGAGAAGGGCCCAGAATACCCTGCTGATGTCGGGAGAGGAGGAGGGGAGGAGGAGAGAGGCAGCTGGTCACGTGATCACCGAGCAGCACTCTGAAATAAGGTATATAACGGCATTTTATTTATAAAGCACACACACTGGGCATCTTATTTTATCAAACACAGAGGATTGTATGAACATTTTAAAGTAATTAAAAGCAGCAGGAGGGGATGGGTAGGCACTGTCACTAGCTGACAGGCAGGGAGGGAAGGGGAGAGGAGGACAGAGGAGGAAAGAGGAGAGCTGTGGATGACGGAGGCACATAAACTGATCATGGTGTCAGGGCTCAGCAGCCTGATATTTCAAGTGAAACAAGGGGCCAAATGACACAGCACAAGCACTGTGCTATATAACATGCTTTAAAGGAACAGGATCTTTTTTTTTTAGGGTAAGAAACGCTTTAAGTTCTTAATTAATTAATTTTGTGGCTGAAGTAGCATTTGCTGTTATCAATGTTCCCCTAAGGCAGTGCTGTATTCAGTGACAATGAAGGGGGCTTTAAAACTCAGTCCTTGGTCAACAAAACCATCCTCAGGCAGGGTGGTTGTAAGTGCCTGTATGATGACACGTTTTTCCCTCTGACTAGAAATTTTGACTATTCTAAGAGACTCACTGCCACACAACCCTGGATGTCCTCAGTTTGTTGTGCAGATATATGGTGCCCACAGTTGGTTTTTGATTGCCGTACAACAGTGTTTAGGTTTCATTGAGTGGCACACATCCTTGGAATGTAGAATATGCTTAATTGGCCACATATATATCCCAATGCTAAGCACTATTCCAGGAGCAATCAGTGGTTAGTTTGGCCTTCCTCTTCATAGAAGGTCGAGGCTCTGGTGAGTTCTCTCTGCTAGTTTGATCCACTCTACATTCTAGGACTCAAGATCCTTTTGCCAGAATGGAAAACTTCAAGAGAGAATGGAAGAGTGTGCAAGGGCACCTTTCTGAAGAACGCACAGCCATGGTCCTTTTCAATTAATTTCAACCTCTACAGGAGTCTGGCAGTGTGGTGCAGACCAGGGTGGCCGAATGGGCTCACAGATGGTAAAGCCTGTGAGTGCCATCTACAGTAAACCTCTGTTACTTTTTGTGCTTCAGACATCACCCACCAGACCATTTCTTCATCCTAACCAGAATAGCACATTCTGCTCAGGAGGTGGATGTCCGCTCTGATTACATCAATATTTTATGACTGCAATGGGCTTCTAATTATTCGAATGCCCTGTACACACGATAGGATTTTCGGATGGAAAATGTGTGATAGGACCTTGTTGTCGAAAATTACGACCGTGTGTAGGCTCCATCACACATTTTCCATAGGAATTTCCGACACACAAAGTTTGAGAGCTTGCTATAAAATTTTCCGACAGCAAAATCTGTTGTCAGAAATTATGATCATGTGTACACAAATCCGACGCACAAAGTGCCAGGCATGCTCAGAATAAATAAGGAGACGAAAGCTATTAGCTACTGCCTCATAGTCCCAACATATGTGTTTTACGTCACCGCGTTCAGAACGATCGGATTTTCCGACAACTTTGTGTGACCGTCTGTTTGCAAGACAAGTTTGAGCCAACATGCGTCGGAAAAAATCCATGCATTTTGTTGTCGGAATGTCCGATCAATGTCCGATCGTGTGTACAGGGCATCAGTCCTCCCTCAGAGAGATATACAGGCTTTTATTATCCTCTGTGCCTTGTACAAAGAAACTGAGTCTCGGTCTGAGATGGACATTTCCAGTTTGTGTGTCTTCCTTTCAGGCCTCACCACCTTTTATGTAGGTTCTGATTTCTGTGTTTCCCCTCTGAAGAAATGGGGTGCTTCAAATGCATCATTACTTGGATGGCATTCTACAGTTGGCTCAGAGTCCAGATGACCTTCTGGCCTGCCTGAGATGTTTTGGCTAGATAGGAGGTGTTAAGACAGTTGGAGCAGACCTGACTAGTCATTAGTATGGATGCCCAGCTCAATGCTCACCAGGACCACCCCCCTGGGCTGCCCCCCCCAACGTTAGTTTGCCAAAGAAGAAAGCTATTTTAACATGATAAAAAATGTTATTCGTATTATCACTTATTAAAAAATATATTTATATAAACTGTATTTCATTTAAATGTGTGTGCACTGTGCAGGGCACCGGACTAATGGGTGTCTATAAGGGCCGTAAACTTTTTAAAAGCATGTGATTTGAGGCTGAGCTCTAATTGGCTTGTTTCAGATTTTCATTGGGTTGCAGGGCACTTTTTTTGCGCCCCCCCCCCCCCAAAAAAAAAAATTTTTTTTAGCACCATCCACCGCTGCTGGTATGGATTTTTTATGTTGTTTTTTTTTTTTTTTTACAGTCGTATGCAAACGTTTAGGAACCCCTGACAATTTCCATGTTTGTCTTTTATAAATATTTGGGTGTTTGTATCAGCAATTTCATTTTGATCTATCAAATAACTGAAGGACACAGTAATGTTTCAGTAGTGAAATTAGGTCTATTGGATTAACAGAAAATGTGCAATATGCATCAAAACGAAATTAGACAGGTGCACAAATTTGGGCACCCTTGTCATTTTGTTGATTTGAATACCTGTAACTATTTAGCACTGATTAATTGGAACACACAACTGGTTTGGTGAGCTCATTAAGCCTTGAACTTCATAGACAGGTGCATCCAATCATGATAAAAGGTATGTAAGGTGGCCAATTGCAAGTTGTTGTTCTCTTTGACTCTCCTCTGAAGAGTGGCAACATGGGGGCCTCAAAAAAACTCTCAAATGACCTGGTGGTCCGTGGGCAAAAGCAGCCCATGGACCACCTCCAAAGACCTACATCAACTTGCTGCAGATGGTGTCACTGTGCATCCTTCAACAATTCAGCACACTTTGCACAGGGAGAAGCTGTATGGGAGAGTGATGCAAAAGAAGCCTTTTCTGCACACACGCCACAAACAGAGTCGATTGAGGTATGCAAACGCACATTTGGACAAGCCAGCTTCATTTTGGAATAAGGTGCTGTGGACTGATGAAACAAAGATTGAGTTATTTGATCATAACAAGGGGCATTATGCATGGTGGCAAAAGAACACAGCATTCCAAGAAAAACACTTGTTACCCACAGTAAAATTTGGTGGAAGTTCCATCATGCTGTGGTGCTGTGTGGCCAGTGCCGGTACTGGGAATCTGGTTAAAGTTGAGGGTCGCATGGATTCCACTCAATATCAGCAGATTCTTGAGAATAATGTTGAGGAATCAGTCACAAAGTTGAAGTTACGCTGGAGCTGGATATTTCAACAAGACAACGACCCAAAACACTGCTCAGAATCTACTCAGGCATTTATTCAGTGGAACAAGTACAATGTTCTGGAATGGCCATCCCAGTCCCCAGGCCTGAATATCATTGAACATCTGTGGGGTGATTTGAAGTGGGCTGTCCATGCTCAGCAACCATCAAACCTAACTGAACTGGAGATGTTTTGTAAGGAGCAATGGTCCAAAATACATTCACCCAGAATCGAGACACTCATTACAGGCTATAGGAAGCACCTAGAGGCTGTTATTTCTGCTAAAGAAGGCTCTACTAAATGTTGATGTGATTTTTCTGTTGGGGTGCCCAAATGTATGCACCTGTCTAATTTCGTTTTGATGCATATTGCGCATTTTCTGTTAATCCAATAAACCTCATTTCACTACTGAAATATTACTGTGTCCTTCAGTTATTTGATAGATCAAAATGAAATTGCTGATCCAAACACCCACATTTTTATAAATGACAATCATGGAAATTGTCAGGGGTTCCTAAACTTTTGGATAAAACTGTACATTTGGTGGGGTTCCCCTTAGAATCCATACCAGACCCGAAGGGCCTGGTATTGATTGGGGGGGGCCTCCATGCTGTTTTTTTCACAATTTTCTATTACCAGCATTGTTTTGCTTACAGTTCAGCTGTCAGTGGGGAAGCCAGCTGACAGCTGATGACTCATGGGTTGTTAAGGACGCAGCGGCCGGCTTCTCAGCCCACTGCTTAACAACCAGCTAGTCTTTACACAGAATTTGAATAAGTCGATCATTTTTTGACTGATTCGAATTCTAATCATTCTAAATATTTGGAAATCGTTAGAAAATGTATCATTTAAGCAAAATTTCACAAGATCAAAAAAAAATTTAACGAATTCCCAAACCACACTAAACAAATTCTGAAATGAAATGAAATTAACGAATATATACAAAACTAAACAAATTTTTCCATTCTGCACATGTCTATTATCCAGGACCATTGTCACCACTGATGCCAGTACTTGGTTCCCAATGAATGGGTCTTCAATCTGAAGATCTTACCTATATCACTCAAGCACAGGGCCACCCTCAGCTGTTTGCATCACCATTCATTCACAAGGTGGCTTTCTTTCCTATTTGGTTGTCTGCGAGCTGGTCAGTAAGTTAAGCTTGGTTTTTTCTTTGGATTTATCCTTGGCTTTCTTTATACCTGTTGTTAGCCTTCCAATGCTTCTTACTGCGATAGCCAGCTATAGATGTGGGCAAGTGGCATCCTTTTTGTATCACTGTCATCTTTTGGTCAGGCAAGGCACCTTTGCAGCCATTGTGCTATATACTGGGTGTTCAGTGTGCCCCTGTACCTTTGAGAAGGGGTGACTCAGTTTTCTTTCCTACCCTCAACCATTGGTGGAGGAAGTGGATGCCCTCACTCACCCAAGAAATGGTCGCCTAGCAGATGCCTTTCCTCTACTCCCTTTTTTCATAAAGGAGGGAGACTGTTGTCTGAGGGTCTCACTGTGATAGCAAGTATGCCGATTGGCCTGCAGGCCTTGGGTTTACCCTAGCTATGGAACCTAGTCAGGACCAAGCACTTCAGCTACCAGTGTTTTCACAACACCTGTCCTATGATGGACTGAAAATTGAAGGGGAAGGCCTGGAGGAATTGGGCCGTCTTCTGGAGATAGTTCAATCCTGACAACGTTCCAGAAAGGGTGTCAACAAATGCTATTTACTCCGAAGTCTGGAACAGGTTCACAGTCTTCGCAGCCTCAGCAGAATTTTGATCCTCACAACCCAGGGGTTGCCGAGTTGCTGTCATTTCCTCACATGGATCTGGATTTGGGGCTCAGCCTAGTTCTGTAAGGGCTCAAATTTCAGCCACTTAGGCTTTCACCAGAGAAAATGGGCATGCAAGCTGCCAGGGGAATGCTTCACAAGGCCGGGCCTGAGACTTTGCCCAGAGGAGGAATAACATTCCCCAGTAGGTTTTTAGTCTGGTCCTGGATTTCCTTGCCAGGACTCTGTTTGCATCATCAGAAAACAGTCCTCAGTGGGACATCACTTGAGAGGCAATGTCCCTCAATAACTTCAAGGGGCAGAGTATCGACTCTGCAAGCACTTGGAGCTACAGAGTCCTACATCTTATTCCTTCCTGGACAAGTTGGGGCCTATGCCCCTTAAGCACCTTTGTTCCCAAAGTGGATTCTGTTTTCATCTTACAGAGTAGCGGTTCCATCCTTTTTCCGACAGAGACAGTACCTAACCTACACTGGATGTACCAAGTGTCTAAAATACCTACCTCCAAGCAGCTTCCTAGTTAAAATCCTCTGGAAGGCTGTTTTTATTTCCATCAAGCAAATTCAGAGGAGGAACCTACAAAAAAACCTTGCCATCTTGGAGTCCTACTTACTGTAATTTTCCTTTCCTGGCAGCATGCAAACCCTCCCTTTTTTGATCTTGTTATTTTTATAGTGAATGGGGGAGGTTTCTCTCAGTCAAATTTGTATAGATCTGTGGGTGGATATAGGGGCAGAGCTACAGTATCTCACAAAAGTGAGTACACCCCTCACATTTTTGTAAATATTTTATTATATCTTTTCATGTGACAACACTAAAGAAATGACAATTTGCTACAATGTAAAGTAGTGAGTGTACAGCTTGTATAACAGTGTATATTTGCTGTACCCTCAAAATAACTCAACACACTGCAATTAATGTCTAAACCGCTGGCAACAAAAGTGAGTACACCCCTAAGTGAAAATTTCCAAATTGGACCATTTTTTTAAAAAAAATTTTTTTAATTTTGGTTCGGGGTTTCCCTGTGTTGAATTCCCATGCCGTTTTTATCAATGAACTTCTATGTGTATTGTCGGCAATGCAATAGCCGCGGGTAGTTTTAAATGGAATTTTTCCTTCGAAATGTTGAATGTTTGCTGTCAGATTGTTCTAAACACGGGAAACATGCGCCCCTTTACAGGCATACTATAGACACCCCCCAGGTATGAAATTTGACTTTAGGCATTATTAAAATCACTGCTCCTGAAAAAACGGACGTTTTTAAAACTTTTTTTGCATTGATCCATGTCCCCTGGGGCAGGACCCGGGTCTCCAAACACTTTTTATGACAATAACTTGCATATAAGCCTTTAAAATTAGCAGTTTTTGACAATTCCTTTATTTAAATGCTTCTTCTTTCTTCTATCTTCCTTCATCTTCTTCTTCTTCTGGTTCTTCTGGCTCTTCTGGTTCTTCCTCCGGCGTTCTCGTCCAGCATCTCCTCCGCGGCATCTTCTATCTTCTTCTCCTCGGGCCGCTCCGCACCCATGGCATGGGGGGAGGCTCCCGCTCTTCTCTTCATCTTTTTTTTTTTTTGGCGCAGGGTTCCCCGTAAGAATTTAGGGGGAACCCCACGTCATTTTTTTTTAATTTTTGGCCGGGGTTCCCCTTAATATCCATACCAGACCTGAAGGGCCTGGTATGGAATTTAGGGGGACTCCCACCTCATTTTTTTTTTTTTTATTTTGGTTTGGGGTTTCCCTGTGTTAAATTCCCATGCCGTTTTTATCAATGAACTTCTATGTGTATTGTCGGCAATGCAATAGCCGCAGGTAGTTTTAAATGGAATTTTCCTTCGAAATGTCATTTTGCTGTCAGACTGTTATAAACACGGGAAACATGTGCCCCTTTACAGGCATACTATAGACACCCCCCAGGTACAAAATTTAAAGGGATATTACACTTTTATTGTTTGACTAAGCATTATTAAAATCACTGCTCCTGAAAAAACGGCCGTTTTTAAAACTTTTTTTGCATTGATCCATGTCCCCTGGGGCAGGACCCGGGTCCCCAAACACTTTTTATGACAATAACTTGCATATAAGCCTTTAAAATTAGCACTTTTAATTTCTCCCATAGACTTTTAAAGGGTGTTCTGCGGCATTCGAATTTGCCGCGAACACCCCAAATTGTTCGCTGTTCGGCGAACCTGCGAACAGCCAATGTTCGAGTCGAACATGAGTTCGACTCGAACTCGAAGCTCATCCCTATACACAGCACCTTCTCACAGCGACTCCTGAGGATAGGGATCAAGGCTCCTGGGATTTGGCCATTCACCACCATCGATCCCTCTGGCAGCTTCTACTATCCACACAGCACCACCTCTTATGGGATTCAGAGGAGAAGGGACTGTAGCCCTCCTGGGATCCGGCCCTCCACCTAGAACACTGAGACACGCCTTTACAACTCTATGCTTGCGAGGGCAACTTACACCTGTTTTTATTTTATGTATCTCAATAAATTTGATTACTACACTGTCACTCCTCTTTTTTTCTGTTTAAAGCCACTGGGTCTCCAGTCTGATGGGGGAGGCAGCCATGCTCAGCCTATAATTAGTCATTCATTAATTAGTAGTCACCCACAGCCTCCAGACCAGTGCTGTCTTGGCCTAGGCCTACAAGGCTCCCCGCACGAAAATCCCCGACCCGTCTCCCCACGTCCCGCTCAGATACAGCCACCCACGGCCGGCTCCCACTCAGATACAGCCTCCCATGAATGGCTTGCCTTGCTATATATCATGGGCACTCGGCACTGGCAGTATGGGCGCATACTTGGCCAGGGGGGAGCGACTGCCGCCCCCATAAAATGGACCATGACTGACTGTCAGTGTCACTGGCTAATGGCCATACCTGGTGCACTGCACATAGCTTAACTGGTGGAGGCGGAGCCTAAAGCTCTGCCTACCCACCTCCGTGTGGCATCATTGCATGCTCTCCAGCTTGGGGAGGGGAGTCGGGACGGGTCTCTCTGTAACCAGAGGAGGAGGAGCGAAAGAGAGGAGGACAACGGTGGTGGCTGGAACCCTCAGGTACAAATTGATGAAAGTGTGTGAATGGTTATATTATAGATGGATTGAGACAGCGAGCCAGGAGTCAGGACCAATTTAGCAGCCACTGTGCCATCAAATGCAGCCACTGTGCCCATCAAACGCAACCACTGTGCCCATCAAACGCAGCCACTGTGCCCATCAAACGCAGCCACTGTGCCCATCAAACGCAGCCACTGTGCCCATCAAATGCAGCCACTGTGCCCATCAAATGCAGCCACTGTGCCCTTCAAACACAGCCACTGTACCCATCAAATGCAGCCACTGTGCCATATCAAATGCTTCCACTGTGCCATCAAATGCTGCCACTGTGCCCCATCAAATGGTCCAGCTGTGCCCCATCAAATGCTCCCACTGTGCCATATCAAATGCTGCGACTGTGCCCCCGACCCACCGTCTGTACGTACCTGTCTCAGTGGGACAGATCCTCGATGCTCCTCAATGTCTTCTCCCGTCCTCTGCTATGATTGGACACCTGATAGGAATCCAAACACAGCACCTGTCGTTTCAGCTAATCAGGTGACGGGTAACAGATCTGAGCCCCTGATTGGCGGAGAGGCGGTTTAGTGTTAGGAAAGCAAACATTCATTCGCTTTTCTAACACAGCTGAGTGACCTGCGAGCGCCAAGCATGGCGCTTGCAGGTCACCTTTTTTGATGCCTATTAGAGCCTATGGCTCTAATCAGGTGCTTCAAAAACACCCCCTGTGCAGAAACCCACACATATGTCAGTGAAATCGCTGCCAAAATCAGGACTGACATGCAGGAGTGAAAGCGTGCGAGTTCAGCTGAACTCACACGGCTTCATTCCCACAGCTCAGTGTGAACCAGGGCTTAAGATCACAACAGACACCGAAGCTTGGTTTCAGTTGATTCTAACAGCTGTTTACATTAGAAGAATGGCCAGAGCTGCAATTTTAGTGCTTATATTGTGAATTTAAGTCCCGGTTCACACTGATGCGATGTAGGATTCAGTTCTTGTGCATTGTCCACACCGCATCAGTGTCGCACTCCATTCATGCAGACAGCTGCAGGCATCTATGTTAAAATAATGACACCACAAAAGCTGTGACTGCGACTTGCTGAATTGGATTGCATGGGTGTTCACACCTATGCAGTCTGATTTCAGCATGGCAAAAAAAGGTGCTTTTTACTTTTTTGTGTGGGTGCGGTGTGATTTGAACAATACAAAATGAATGGGCTCAAAATGCACTGCAAAGAACGGCATGTGATTTGAACAGAAGTGCGGTGCGATTCCTCTCCAAATATCTTGCGGTTCCCCGCACTGCATCAGTCTGAACCTAGGCTGAAGGTCAATTTCATTGCAGTATCTGCAGCCTCAGAAGTTGTGGAGTGCATGTTTTTTATTGCTTCTAAAGAATATGTAAATGCCTTCATGTCCAATGTATGTGCATAATACAAGTACTTTTGGTCTGTCCTCATAGGGAGGTACTGTGGACAGTGCTGTCTCTTGGCCTAGGCCAGTGATGGCAAACCTTGGGACCCCAGATGTTTTGGAACTACATTTCTCATGATGCTCCTCCACACTGCAGAGTGCATGAGCATCATGGGAAATGTAGTTCCAAAATATCTGGGATGCCAAGATTCACAATCACTGGCCTGGGGCAACAGGGCCCAGGCCTAGGTCAACACTTTGTGGGGGGACAACAAAAAAATGACCAATGACTGGCCAGACTGGGTGCACATAATTTAATTGGCAGAGGCAGTTTATGTACTGCAAAGTGCTCCATGCTATAATCTGTACATAATTCATATACACTAATAAACTGTGATATTATGAAACTGATGAGGCTGCACTGCTTGCCACTGATATGGCAGCACTCTTAAGCTGCACTGATAGGCTGCACAGGTGACCCCTGATAAGGCCACACTGATAGGCTACACTGATGGCCACTGATATGCTTTATGTTGATATTGTTAAAGTTGTTGTTAATATTTATTTTTGGAACTTAATTCTGTGTAAAACATTTAACAGTGTCATTTCATGAGATAATTTATGAGGGCGTGTTTAGCGGCGGGGCAGGGTAGGGGTTGGGTGGGCCAAATGGTGGCGAGTAACTCTTAAGGCCTGGTTAGTGGCTCAGGACTTGAAATTTTGAGTCCTGCATTGTACAGTAACATCAGTCCCTGCCCTTAAGGAGCTTACAATCTAAGGTCCCTAACTCACATTCATACTAGGGACAATTTAGACAGGAGCCAATTTACCTACCAGCATGTCTTTGGAGTGTGGGAGGAAACCCATGCAGGCACAGGGAGAACATGCAAACTCCAGGCATGTAAATCATAATGTCATGGTTGGGATTCAAACCAGCGACTCTTTTGCTGCTAGGCGAAAGTACTAACCAATCACTACACCACTGTGTAGGGAAGAGGTTAAAGAACTTCCATTTTTAGGAATCCCCCCTCCGGTGTCACATTTGGCACCTTTCAGGGGGGAAGAGGGAGCATACACCTGTCTAACACAGGTATTTGCTCCTACTTCCTGGCATAGATCACTGCGGCGTTCGTGGTGACCTACGCCACTTCCGGCGCCTACTCTGTCCTCCCCTGCTGTCTTCTGGGAGACAGAAGACAGCAGGGATGTCAGTAACCTGGTAGGAGGCCGAGATGCTGGGAGGGCTCCCCTTGCGGCTGAGCGCAGCACACCACTGAAGGTGGAACAGCAGGTGTGGTGCCCACTGAAGCACGGGTGCCGGGTTGCTCAGGACAGGCGTGCTTGAAAGGTCCAGAGACAGAGTCCAGTGGAATAACTGAATAGCGGAGCTGGGAGCCAGGCCAGGGGTCATTCACAGAGAGACAGTCCAGGATCAGAATGACCTAAGATCAGCTGCGTCTTAGTACAGGGAGCAAGATAAGCAGAGTCCAAAAGCCAGGCCGGGGTCAGATGCTGGGAGCAGGCAGGAGGAAGTCAGGTGCAAGCCAAAGGGTCAAGCCAGAGGATCAGGAAGAGCAAGTCAAAACAAGCCGGGTCAGTACACAGGAGATCAGATCAGCAGATAATACAGGGCACAGGAACACAGGGGGAGCCAGTTAGACAAACCAGCAATTGCAGACACCAGCAGACTTCCTTATATAGGCCCATGTGACCTGCTGGTAGAGATACTGGGTCCTAAAGTCCTTCTCCTGCCAGAGATTTCGGGTCCTAAAGTCCTTCTCCTGCCATAAGTGCTGGTAGAGATGCTGGGTCCTAGAGCCCTTCTCCTGCTGTTGATTCCCTGACAGGGGACCAGTGAGGATGCACAGCGTGACTCCTGCATGCGCAGTAGGGAACCAGGAAGCAAAGCCACACGGTTTCACTTCCTGATTCCATTACCGAGGATGGTGGCGGCAGCAGCCGAGAGCCAACAGACAGATCGGCTTCAACTGCTGACATTGTGGGCTCCCTGGACAGGTAAGTGTCCATGTATTAAAAGTCAGCAACTGCAGTATTTGTAGCTGATGGCTTTTAATATTTTTTTTTCGGCAGACCTCTTAAACATCAGGGGCGATCAAAGGATTAAATGTGTGCCTAAAATGTGCTTGCTCCATGTGTGGGATGTGCTTGTACTATGGGAAGACAGAGATCTGTATTCCTGCTGTCCCATAGCTCCCAACTGTCCCTGATTTGGAGCAATGTCCCTCTGTCCTCCTCCTTTGTCCCTCATTTTGGTCTGATCTATATAATTGTATATAAAATGCACTTTTTTTCATTCAGAAAGTGTTTCCCAGTGCGGATAGGTATCCCTCATTCCAGTTCCGGATCAACACCTTTTATGTAATTTGTGACAACTTGGTTGCTGAATTCAAGAGAAGAAAAACTGCATACTACTCTTTCTTTAGAAAGTTTAAATTTATTACGGACCTCACAAAAATTGAGCCATCAGCAATATCACAACATGCTACAAAGCTTTGTACTACCTACAGCAAAGACTTGGAACAGGAGTGTTTTTTTGATGAGTGCCTCCACTTTCGTTCATATCTCCTAAGTTCTTCTGCAGAACATACCTCTGTTCTAGCTATGTCCCAAGTGATAAGCAAGAGAGGATTGCAAAGTATTTATCCAAATGTGGACATTGCTCTCAGAATGTTTTTATGCACAGCAGCAACTAACTGCTCAGCTGAGCATTCTTTCTCAACTTTGAAACGTGTAAAGAACTACTTGCGATCCAGAGTGGGAGAGGAAAGATTGAACTCACTGGCTGTGTTTGCAATTGAGTCAGAACTCACAAAACCTTTGGACTACGATGAACTGATCAACAGCTTTGCCACACAGTGAGTCTGGCAAAACCACTTTAGTTTGATTTTGGCATCCTCTGATTTAACAATTTGCACTTATTTCAGTTTAAAATAGTTCTATATTAGTTTAAAGTTACATAAGTTATTAAAAACATCATCATGTCAGTTTCATGATGGATTGATTGCATTTTGCACTTATTTCAGTTTATATCTATATTTTAGATACATTTAAGTTATCTAAGTTATTAAAAACATCGTCTCAGTTTCATGATAGCGTGATTGATGCAAGTATGGCAAGTATTGATGCATGAATGGTGTGTGATTGTGTGTGCTAATACAGAGAGGAAGAGGTGGAGCTCTAAAAAGAAAAGGTGGAGTCTAAAGAGGAAGGGGTGTGGTTTACATATGACAGGGAATGTCTTAAATAGTAAGGGGTGTGGCCTTGACAGGAAGGGTGGGTCATATTTAAATTAGGGGGTGCATGAGTTTAGTCAGGCCTAGGGCAGCACAAAACCTAAATACACCACTGCTCCAGACCACTATTATTCACTGTGTTATTGTTTGGTTGTATTATCTGCACCAGATAGTTGCTTTGTTTATGGCTAACTGACATAAACCAGCCATTAAGGAGTTACAATTGGATTCATTCAATTGACATCTTTATCTTTTTATGGTACAGCTGCTTTCTCTGCTGGAAGACCGCCAGACTTATTTATCAATTTGAATAAAAACAAGGTGCTACTGATTTTTAGGCCCCACATAAGTGCGCAAATGTTTATCAAAATGCTATTTTAACAAAAAAAGGCTAAAATTCTTAAAATTTGCACACAAACACAACATAACTTACAAAAATCTTGCTAAATTTCTACTAAGGCCTCGTTCAGATGGGGTGCACCAAAGCGTTCGCCCACATGGGACGCACAGGTGTTCTGTGCTGGCAGTCCAATTCATGTCAATTGGGACACAGCGACTGCAAGGACAGAGCCATAGCTTCCCATCTGATATTTGTGTGGGTGCATGGCCCCAAATGCAGACATTATGAGATCAGGGGCATGTACCCACATGGATTTCAAGTTGGGAGGGAGCAGCGGCTGTGTCCATGCAGCCACTGTGTCCCAATTGACATGGATATTACTGCTTGCACAGGAATGCATGCAAACCTGTGCATTTCCATGCAGCTGCTGTGTCCCAATTGGCATCAATGGGACTGCCCACATAGTGGTTGCATGGAACACTTGTGCATCCCTGTGCAGCTAAACATAGCCTTGCTGTAGTATGCCTTATGTAAACAAGGCCTTAGGCCTTGTTTAGATCGGCAGTTTGGGGGTGGCAAAAATGCTTAGTTGAACTGCATTTTTGCCACCAGTCAACCATCCCCCTTTAAGCTGCAATAGTCAATGGATTGAGGTGTTTACATGCTGCTGCCACAATGCTTTGCCTTACGCCTGCAGCAAAGTTAACCTGACCTGACTTGATTGGCAGGCTACACACTTAATTCAATGTGGAAACATTGCAAACAATAGTAGCCTCTGATGCAAAATTTAAATGCAGATTGGGCTTCAGAGGCAAGGGAGATTTAGATGCCTTTATAAATGTTTAAATCTACCCTTACTATGTTTGTTGCTTTTTTTTTATTTTTGTTTTTTTTTTAACAGGTACAATTTTAAATGTTCAAACATACTCCTAATGTCTCTTTTTTGGAAGACAGTCCCTTTCCCTGCATCCTCAGCTGCACAGTAAATGATAAAATCATTCGCCAACTAAAGCATATTAAACAGTTTTTTCAATGCTAACTACAGTGCTGCATGGAGGAGCCACCAGGGATCATGGGGGGGGGGGGGGGAGTGGTCACAGTGACAGGGGGAACTATTTAGCTGTTTTTATCCCCTGAGACTCCCCTTCAGCAGATGGAGCTGATAAAAGGGGAGAGGCAGGGAATTCAGCAATAGCATGGAAGCCACAGAGAATCTGTGTTGGCAGGGGGGCTTGTGCTGGGTGAGGAGAGAATAAGTGCTGAGGCTGATAGGTGCAGTGAGGAAGGGAAGAGTAAGGAAGGACATTTTAGCTGCCAGGCAGGGATGTGGAGGGGCAGCAGGAAGTAGAGGGAGAAAGGGGAGAATGGGCAGAGACGCCGTGGTGGGTGGGGGGGCAGTCACATTTTAGGTGAATAGCTATGATTAGCAGCTTGTCAGCCACTGATCAGAGCTATTGGTTTGTTCAGCAGAGTCTGCTGAACAGTTTTGCTATCAGCTCATGATCCCTAAAGTGACTATGATCTTATAGCAGAAGGAGGAATGTCAGGGCTGTACAGAGTACAGACCTGGCTAGCTGGAAGCAGTGCTGCAGGTCCGTAAGCCATACAGATCTGGCAGCAAAAGGGTTAAACTGAATAAAACACATAAAAATATTGCCATATCAGTTCTTCATTTTGCCATTTTATTTCACTGGCCGAGCTGATCTATATTAATCTGGTACATTCATAATAACAGGCTTGTTTTCGGGAACATTCGTGGAAACAGTATGAAGACTTCCCTAAACTTAAGCTTGGTATATTTGTGTTATTTTAAAGTGTTAGTGGGAATCAGTGACTTTGATGGGTTCCAGCGGGGTGCAGGCTGGAACCACCAGCTGCCTGCCACAGCCAGCATCCAGCACTATGTCCAGGAGCTGAAAAGCTCCCAGGCTTCTGATGCTTTCACACAATGGTAAATGCAGGTTCATTTAAATCTTTAGAAATTGCATACCTGTGAAAATAGTGAGAGTCTTGCTATTGTTTGTTCCTGTATCAACCCTTATGCCGCGTACACACGGTCGGACTTTTCGTCTACAAAAGTCCGACAGCCTGTCCGACAGACTTCCTGCGGACTTTCGGCGGACTTGCAGCAGACTTTCTTACGAACGGACTTGCCTACACACGACCACACAAAAGTCCGACGGATTCGTACGTGATGACGTACACCGGACTAAAATAAGGAAGTTCATAGCCAGTAGCCAATAGCTGCCCTAGCATGGGTTTTTGTCCGTCGGACTAGCACACAGACGAGCGGATTTCGGGTCCGTCGTACTTACGACGTAAAGATTTGAAGCATGTTTCAAATCTAAAGTCCGTCGGATTTGAGGCTAAAAAAGTCCGTTGAAAGTCCGGAGAAGCCCACACACGATCGGATTACCAGCCAGCTTTAGTCCGTCAGCGTCCGTTGGACTTTTGTAGACGAAAAGTCCGACCGTGTGTACGCGGCATTAATGTTATCTCAATGTTACACTAACACAAACCATTTTTTTCCTCGTAGTCATCACATTTTAGCATCAAATGTATTTATTTATTTATTTCAGGTACTTATATAGCGCCATCAATTTACGCAGCGCTTTACATATACATTGTACATTCACATCAGTCCCTACCCTCAAGGAGCTTACAATCTAAGGTCCCTAACTCACATTCATATATACTAGGGACAATTTAGACAGGACAAACAAAGCTCTTATAAGAAACTAACATATAAATTTACTTTGAGTTTTACTAATCTGCTTCATTACATAAAAGTCATACTAATGTGATGTTGTTTTAATTAGCAGACTTTATTGGTTATATTTTAGGGCAAACCCTATGTTTTGGAAAAATTACAGAAAATGCATTTTCTTTAACTGCTTACTATTTATTTTCAATAAATCAAAATTTGCTGCCAAATTAAAGCCATACTGTCCTGAAAAAAAGCAATCTAAAATACTTTAGCGTGAAAAAAATGGGGTTCAAAGTCCAAGTTATATACATCTCCAAAAACCCTGAGCAGTCTACTTTTCTAACTGCAGCCATTTTGTGGTACTTTTGAGGGTCCTGCCCCCCTGAGCCACTGTAAATGCAATACAGTGCCAAAAAAACAGACATTCCAGTTTTTAGCCTTTGAGAGCCAGAATGCACTCCCCTTCAATTTTCCCATTGTGTGACTAATGCCACGTACACACGATCGAAAATACAGCCAGCAAAACTCCAATGAGAGCTTTTTGTCGGAAAATGCGACCGTGTGTATGCTCCATCGGTCTTTTGCTGGTGGAATTCCAGCCAGCAAAAGATTGAGAGCATGTTCTCAATTTTTCGGTCGGGAAAAGTTCCCATCCGAAAATGCGATCGTCTGTATGCAATTCTGACACGCAAAAAAATCATGCATGCTCAGAATCAAGTATGACATGGAAGCGCTCGGTATGGTAAAACTACCGTTCTTAATGGAGATGGCACATTCGTCATGCTGAAATGTTTTAAATAGTTTAATGCAGCGCATTCTCTTCTTCTTTAGAATGCTAGAATGAAGTTGTTTTGCTTCTCATATTCACACAGAGTTCTCACAAACTGATTTCTTTATTATTTCTTGTGATCTCATGAATAATCTTTTTTTGTTTTTAAAGCCAGATCTCCATAATAATGTTTATAATTTTTTTTATAGTCATTTTTATTTTATTTTTTAATCAAGATCTCCTGTTGTTTTTTTTATTTTAAATTATTTTATAGTGATCTCCATTTTTTTTTCATTTTATATGTCACGTTTCCACAACAACATTATTATCTTGTTTTTCTAAACCTCAAGGAGGTTGCTTGGTGTCCATTGTTAATTAGACATTGAATTTTTGAAATGTACCTGCCAACTCATATTCTGGCTCATAATAACAAAATAAAGAGGAAGGCAACGCTGGATAAAATGCTGTAATTTGTGATGCCTTTGTACCCCAGGGCACACATCAACTCTTTGTAAATTAAAATTGGTAGCCTGAGAAGTTCATATAATAGGGAGCACAATCTGTTCCAGGACTCCCAGAGATCACAAACAGCAGCAGATGACATATATGTCCCCAGGCTGTGGTACTATCACAGCCTGTATCTTCTGTCAGACCAACCTGAAGCCAGGTCATCACTTTCTTGTCTTCCTTGCAGCCTTCCTGCCACACTGCCCTGCAGCCTTCCCTGCAGCCTTTCCTGCAGGCTGTGGCTCTGGAGGTGGACTTGTGGCAGGAGGAGGAGGATGGGCGAGCACACATAAGTGGACATCATCTGTCATTTGCCTCCTCAACCCCTTGTGAATGGCCTCAAAAAAATTTTTTTCACAGTTGAGGAGTTGGCCCTCCTCCATTTTGTGCAAATTTGAGGCTATATAGTAGCCATAGGCCTCTCCAGCATCAAGGGGCGCTTTCAGAGCCTCATTAGCCTACTTAATGAGGACAAGTACTGCCTCCTCCATGTTCCTCCCCTTCCTGAGCCTTTTGGGTGGAAGGCGGATGGGAGGGACCTGGGATTGGGTGAGGCTGGGCCCGGCCACCTCCTGGCTGACACTAACCCCCCTAACCTTCCCCCGCCTCCTCCTGTGTGCCATATTCCAGAGCCTCCTCCTGGCTGAGGTATTCCTGTGTATGAAAAAGGGACATAGTTTTAGTTTTTGGTTCATCAATCACACACAATTTTTAGCTCATGACTGTTGCAAATTGAATGTTAATAAATAAAAAGGATTTCATTCTGAGCCCAGCATTTTTCATTCTTGTCCCAATCATTTTTGGCCCCTACTGTCTATTGATATGTCAAACACTTTTTGTTAAATCATTCATTTCTTAGCAATAATAACATTAGTTAACAACAATAATTTTCCCACAAAAAATATGTTTAAAAATACTATACCTGGCTCCAGCTGGGCTACTCAATTTCTTCCAGGATGAAAGGCCCAGGTTGGTCCTCGGAAGCCTCAGTTGGGGTTGAGGGAAAGCTGGATGGAAGGGGGGCCAGAAGAGTCGAAAGTGATTCCCTGGCTTCCATCTGGTCTTCCAGAAACTGCATCTTTTGTAGTACCACAGACTGAGTACATACACATCCTCTGCTGCTGCTCCTGACCTCATGGACCTATGGACCTTCTGAAGCTCCTTCCTATACGTGCTTCTCAAGCTACCAATTTTCCTCTCCACAAAGTTGATGTCTGCTTTGGGGACCTGCGTCTTCACAAATTCCAGCATTTTCTCCAGCGATGCCTTCCTAGCTGGTTTATTTCTATATAAGGGGTTTTTCACCTCCCACAAATTGTGCATATCCCTGTATTTATCAATGAACTGGCCCATGAATTCCAGGTCTTTAAATTGTTTCATTTTTGCAGCAAGACCAAAAAAAGACAAAAACACTAATATCAGGCTAAACTCCCCTAATCTTATCCCAATATAGGCCTCAATCTAGAATTAGTATAGGCCAATCATGTCCCAAGTTAAAATGTTATCTTCATTATTATGTTCGTCACTTCTGTTCCTCCTTCTTCCGCACACAGAACGTAGGTACGACACACGTGTGTTAGCTTTATATACACTGTGCATGCGTGAAACTCCGCCCGCGTCGCCCACCCTTGACGCTCTTTCTAGAATATTCCATTTCCCTTCTCTTTCAGCGCGCAGTGGGAGACAACATGGCGGAGACACAGCAGGTGCGTGATAATAACAGTAACGAGGAGGAAAGCCCGGAGCAAGAAACGTCCCAATCCAGGAAGAGGAGATTTAAGGCCTCAAATATGGCCTTTGTAGAGATGGTGGAGATGGTCGACATATTGAAGAGGGCCGACTATGATGGGAAGTATGGACCGTACACCAACCTTAATGAGAGAAAGGCCAAGATCATGACTAAAGTTGTGAAGAGTCTGCACAGGAATTTTGGGGTTTGACGATCCAAGGAGCAATTGAGGAAATGCTGGTCAGACCTGAAACTGTGGGAGCAGGATCAGTACAGAAGGATCAAGAGAGTGCTTCTAAAAAGTAAGTATTTTTCATGTGTTCTGATTATTATTATTACTTGCATGCTGTTCCATGTGCTTTTCTTTACTATTGGACAGTTTAAAATGGCGACTTTCATGTTCATGGGCACAGTAATCGGTCATAGTAAACATTGTTTGTTTGCCAACTAAATACAATGTTTTTGCCAGATACAGGGTTAACTACATTTGGCCATGATAATTTGTATTAAAAGAAGTCTAGGACATTGTTGTCTAGATATAAAATGAGAAAAATCGCGCTAGTGAAGTTCAAAAATGGTGATTGAGAAATTGTGATAAAAAAAAAAAAAAAATGTTCCAAATATTGTGACCAACTGGAAATTTGATAGATGTTCACCAGTGAATAAATCACAAAGAGTGTACCATCACCTTGTGAAAAACATACTTACCAGATTGTAAGCCAAATATGCAGGTGACTAATAACCCAGCCCGGGCCTTTGATTTGCAGGATGAGATGTAAGCGTTGCAAACCTCTTATGCCCCGTACACATGATCGGACATTGATCAGACATTCCAACAACAAAATCCATGGATTTTTTCTGATGGATGTTGGCTTAAACTTGTCTTGCATACACACGGTCACACAAAGTTGTCGGAAAATCCGATCGTTCTAAACGCGGTGACGTAAAACACGTACGTTGTGACTATAAACGGGGCAGTAGCCAATAGCTTTCGTCTCTTAATTTATTCTGAGCATGCGTGACACTTTGTGCATCGGATTTGTGTACACACGATTGGAATTTACGACAACAGATTTTGTTGTCAGAAAATTTTATAGCAAGCTCTCAAACTTTGTGTGTCGGAAATTCCAAATGTGTGATGGAGCCCACACACGGTCGGAATTTCCGACAACAATGTCCCATCACACATTTTCCGTCGGAAAATTCGACCGTGTGTACAGGGCATTAAGCATTGGTTGGCGTTGATTCCACAAATAATTGTTTAGTGTTGACCAAAAAAACAAAAAAGTTGCATAGCGTAATACTGACAAAAATGATAAATGTTTGCACAATAAATACAAATGCACTTACATTGTGAACAAACAAGGATTGCACAAACAAGTAACCACCCAGTGGATATGTCAAGTTAAGTGTGCTGTCAGCACATAGAGGGCCTCCTTACCAGATGACAAACCAAACAAAGCAGATGTCTCTTTAAGAAAACAAAACCTCGGCTGAACCCAGAAAACCAGATTGATTGTAAGACGGATTGGCAACTCTCAGCGGAGAACCGAGTAATTCATAGGGTCATAGGTGTCAGCAGATGAAGACCCAAGAGAGGATACAATAGACCATAGTGTAATACCATCAACACTGATTTATTATAAATAAAAAGAATTACACTTACAAACAGCGGTTAAAATCTTGCATGAAATTGTTAAGCTGGCTGGCTACAGTACAAACAGCTCCTGTCCTCCTCAATGAGACAGCGTGGTGACATCAGCACGTACCTCCTCAGACGCGTTTTGTCATAACTAACATTTTCAATGGGGAACGGGCAGCGTGCTGAGTCACCACCTCTTATAGTCCCACACCTCGGTCTGAGTCCTGGATGTGAGTCTGCAATCGCCATCTTAATCATGGGCAGCCCTTACAATAACGCTATACACAAGGACATAAATAAAACCGTTCTTAAACTGATGATTAACAACAAAAACCTAAATAATCCATCTCACCTCATATGTTAATTGGGGACAGAGATGAGTTAAAGGAAAAAACTTTAAAAAAAATTTTCTTCAAAAAATTTCTTTTAATGCATCCCTATCAAGAAACATAAAAAAAGGGAAAAGGAAGAAAATTATTAAAAGACCAAAAAAATATATAAAGTGAATCTTAATAAACAGCATTAAAATAACTAATCAAAATATGTGACACATATACATATGCACATACAAAAATAAATAATATTATATGAATATAAATATGTGTCAACAATAATTAACTAATACATCGATATATATATGATGTATCATTAAATGAAAATAACGATAATAAATTAGTATGCATTGAATAAATGATAAAAAAATTTATAAATTTGTTGAGCATCTAGATGTGTTTGAAACTAGAAGGCATTGCAAACTTGATTCAGTGTAATGCAAGGAGAGGACACTCAGCAGCTGTTTACACAGATTGAACAAAAACTGAAGAAGATGATTGAGTAGTACTAGGAAGAATATAAATCCCCACCATTTTTTTATCACCAATTTTTTATGCATTTCAAAAGCCAAATTTTGAAGATGTACACAGTGTGTCAATATGTGCTATCTGCCATCAGGGGATATCAATGTATGCGTTTTGTGGCTACAACCCCTTCCTCGCAACTCAAGTAGGTGTGAGGAAGTAGTTGCACCCCCAAAGCATGTCCATTGATCCCCCATGATGGGAGATAGCACATGTTGACATTAGGTATAGAATCAGGAGGAAATTTTCCAGTTTGACTCCCAATTTGTGTGCATCTTAAAAATTAGGCTTTTACAGGGGTGACATCACCCCATCTGATGAAGGCAATATCAACACATTTTGGACACTATAATGTCTGATATTGCCTTCAGTTTTTCAATGTTGAACTTTGTAAGTTCCTGAGTTGTGTATGTTATGTTTTGAAACATGCCTGTTTATGTACCCTAAAAAAATTCAAGTAAAAAATTTAAGAAACCCATATTTTTTTTTTTTTTTTTAAGTTTTACAACGCACATGTGCATGTGCACGGAGTAAAATGTTTTATGCTCAACAATGTGTGGCTTCTTCTTTCAATGATCAATACCAGTTTTTGTATTAAGTTTGTGTTTACAGTGACAATGGGTGTTATTTAATAATGGAAAAAACACTTGGCACTACAAGTGCACTAGGAGAACCTAGGAAACGGCAAAAAGAAACACAAGCAGTAAATGAAAATCAAGATTGTATCTGATAAAATCGAAAAATTATTCCAAATTGGCTGGCAAAGCAATGGCCCCCTACCCGTAAAATATTCAACATATTTTTCCCGCACTTCACATGTGCTTTCTGGGGCAAGCCAGGACGGCCCACTTCCAGGGCCATCAGTGTTTCATTAAGTCCAGCCTCAGGCCCATCTGAGGCAACATAACTTAGATTATTTTGTTTTAAAAAGTTGTGCAGTATGCAGCAAGATAACACAATGTGGTTTAGTTTGTACTCCACCATATTTATGGCAGTTAAAAATAGGTGGAACCAGCTGGCCATTATTCCAAACACATTCTCCACAACACTTCTGGTCTGGCCAGCCTGTAATTAAAAACCCTCTTCTCCGGGGTGGGGGTCCTCTGGGGGAATAGCCTCATCACGTGATCACTCAGACCGAATGCCTCATCTGCGACAAACACAAATGGCAGTCCCTCCACTTTCTCTTCCACAGTCAATCCCAAGCCACCACTCTGGAGACGTCGATAGAACTCGGTCTGGGCAAAGACTCCACCATCCGACATCCGGCCATTCCTCCCCACATCCACATACAGAAACTCATATGTCACCGACACCACCGCCATCAACACGATACTATGAAACCCCTTATAGTTATAATAGTATGACCCTGAATGGGGTGGTGGTACGATGTGGACGTGTTTCCCATCAATTGCCCCTCCACAGTTGGGAAAGTCCCAATGGTCTGCAAAGTGGGATGCCACAGTCTGCCATACCTGTTGCGTTGAAGGAAACTGTGGAGTCAAACAAAAATAGAAAAATGAGTCATTTTGCACATAAAAATTGCAAGCAAATTAAACACAAACATTCTTGGTCAACACCAGTATAACATTATTTTGAAGGAGTATTTAAAGGCAAAAATATAAGGTCCACTTAGCAGATTTACCCCCCCCCTCTGATGGCCCATTGTAAAAATTTTAGGGGGGATGTTTTGGAGAGGGTTGAATGCATAAGTAATGTGTGTTACTTTGGCCAGCCCCTCCTTACTTACACTATTGGCAGCCCACTGGACAGGTAAGAAGTGTCATAATACAAAAATATGAATACACACTGTACAAATTGAAGCACATTTTTACATTCTGCAATTAACTAGCAAGATAATAGGAGAACCAAACTTTAAACAGTACCATTTGAAAGTATTCAAGCAGGCCCTTGCACTACATGCTTTGTTGAATTCATCCATAAATATGAACACAAAAGAGATAGGTATAGTGTGTATGGGTTTGGCAAAGTCAGCAGATAGAGGATTGGTATGGGTTGATTTAGCGGTTGGGGGGAGAGAGGGTTACAAATGATTTTAGGACTCAAAAAAAACCCTTTGCCTTAATTTAACAACACAAATAACATTTGGACACACTTTAGGGGGTGTTTAGGGTAAAGCACTACTATGAAGCTGACAAAATACATTGTTAAGTGACTAGGCTAGGTGGATATGGGCCCAGGATAGCATGCTGGGGAGGTTAGTAAAGGCAAATATGCATGAAGGACAAAAAAAGGAAGTTTAAAAACTGCCAGCATTCATGGGCATAAAGAGGACATTCACAGCATATTACAATCATGGTAATTAGGGAATGATAAAGAAATACAATACATTAGCAAACATTAAATACATAGAATGTGATGTTAAAGGGGAAAACTTACCCTAATATTGTCCTTCTGCGGGACCTGAATGATGGCAGAACAGGTCTCTGGAATAATGATCCCCAGAGCCTGGGAGAAGATGCCTGTCGAGAACTTGAGGTCCGGCAGACTTCTCCCAGTTGCCAAGTACCGCAACGTGGCTACTAGCCTTTGTTCGGGAGTGATGGCTTGCCACATGCAGGTGTCCTGCCTGCTAATATAAGGGGACAGCAAAGCCAACAAACGGTGAAAAATGGGGATAATCTGGAGATAATTCCTGAAATCATCAGGGTTATTCTCCTGGATATCCTGCAACAAAGGCATGTGAGAGAATTGGTCACGCTGGAGCAACCAATTCTTGGTCCATAAACTCACCACCCTGTTCATGGACTGGGTTTGGGTCAAAGTAAGAACCACAACACCAAGCCCCCGCACAGCACAAACTCTAAGACGAGAACGTACCCACAACATGGCTTCAAAACGGTCGGCTGGTCAGAACGAACTAAACAGAAAGCACTGAAAAACAACAAGGCCTGAAAGAACGAGCTGAAAATCAGAAACGAGAGGACAAGAACGTACTGACAATCAAATACGGTACTATAAATAGCATACACTGACAAACAAATGTGAACTGACTACAAGCACTAAAGAACATATACAAACCCACAAGCACAAACTGAAGAGCAGCAACGATCTGAAAAGCACAAGGCTGAAAAGCGCGAATCGTCTCTCACCAAACTTCTACTAACACGAGATAAACACAAGATTAGCAGAAGGAGCCCAAAGAGTGGCACACTTGGTATTGAACTTCCCTTTTCTAGTCTTGTCGTACGTGTTGTACGTCACCGCGTTCTTGATGGTCGGAATTTGGTGTGACCATGTGTATGCAAGACAAGTTTGAGCAGAATCCCGTCAGAAAAACATCCAAGGCTTTTCCGACGAGAATTCCGATCGTGTGTACGCGGCATAACACATATTTATGTGCATAGTTGCCAACATTTCCAAAAAAATGGGGATGCCTTCTTTTTGCTGTGCATATAGCAAGCCATTTTAGACTGAGAATGTACTTTAACTAGGGGTGGTGCATTAATTTAAAGTGGGTGTGGTTTTACACAAGACATATCATTAACCTAATGCCATGCGTTAATTTAACATATATAAAACAACTATAGTTATCATACCTAAGGACAACTAAAAGGAAACAAAAATGACAGAAAACACTGGTGAATACTGGTAAATATACTGGAAATAAAATAAATGAGATAAAGAAATTATAACTTTTGGTAACAGGTTTTAAATAGTCTGGTCTAAGAGGTCAACAATTGTGAAATAAAAAATTGATCCACAAAATGGAAAAGTGACCAATAGATAGAAAATACAGACATCTGCTTTTAGAAATTCTTTGTTTCATGCCTTAATTTCAAGTTTCTCAGTACTCCTTACTATATAAGATGATGACATTTTGTTCCAATAAAAAATAATTACAAAGGTTTATAGCCATGCTAATGAACTGCCTTAGCAAGTATTTCTTTAATGTCATTCACATACTAAATTATATGGTTGGAAGAACTATTTTTAAAGACTGCAAGACTGTTGGCACATTACTGGCAAACATGTTAGCTACAATTAAACTTACATGGTAGAAAGAATTATAAAGTCAAGTATTATCAATCCAATCATGTATTTAAAGTTAATGTTTGTACACTATCAAAAGCTAGATTTTTTTGTATTAAATGTACATATTATAATAATGAAAATGTTAGTTTAAAGTATGAGTATAAAATCTGACGTGAGTATGAAAAATAATGCACTGTACACACGACTGGTTTTGCCATCGGAATAAACTCTGAAGGTTTTTCCGACAGAGTTCCGGCGGAATTCCGCTTAAGCTGTCTTGTATACACACGGTCACAGCAAATTCAGACCGTCCAGAATGTTGTGACATACAACATGTATGACGGGACTAGAAAATGGAAGTTCAGTGTCCGGACTCTGCAGTGATAGGACGTGTTGCTTGTCAGCTCCGCAGAGACATCTGCAATCCAACGCCATCCTGCGCATTTTAAACCTTGGTGAGCCTCAAAACTTCACCAAACCATTACTAGGCATCCGACACACCTGGCTCTGGGGAAATTTCAAAATCTGCCTGGCCGATCAGACTGCGGCCGGCTCCTTTCCGCCAGAGACTCGCCGCCATCTTGCGGCCTACAGGCCCTCAACATCCCCAGACTCCAGTGCGGTGATCGACCGAACCCAGGGAAGCAGAATACCACACATCTACTGCTGCCGTTGCGGGGGAGGATCGGGCGGAGTACAGGCACTGTGAAAGCCTATAAAACTGAACAATCAGCTCCGAACGCTCGCGGCCCGCCGCCATCTTGCGGCCTGTAAAACCTCCAGGATCCCCGGACTCGAGTACCGCAATCGGCGGTACGAGCGATTGCTAATCCGGCCCTTGCCACTACAGACACCTCTGGAAGGTAGGTGCTAGATACACAGCCCCTGAGAGCAGAAAAAATTCAGGAAAAGCCTGCCTCATACACAGATCACAACCCAGGAAAGAAGGAGGCTCTGGCCCACCTGTGGATGACAGTGGCCACCTTGCCAATCCAGGAACACCTCAGCTAACCTTTCTTTCACTCTCCCTTTTACCCAGTTGACCCACATACCACTATATGTGGAAGATGGCCATGTAAAGGAACAGCTCCCACCGTTATCAGTCCTGCAACACACTACCAGAGGTCTTTTTTTTTTTTTTTTTTTACCTGATCTTTACCATGGGAACAGCCTCCAGACAATCTCGAGATCCGCTCCCCGAGAGAGCTTCCAGGAGGAATCAGCCACAATATCCCGGAGATGTTCCGGTCACAAAGGGGCAATTTGGCATCCTCCCGCAACAGACCGCCGCAACCCACGGAATCACAGCCACCGGATCCCCTTCTCCTTCCTATATCTCAAACTCACACCTCACTGCCTATCGATGCCGGAACGGCTCCCGCTCAGCCGTATCTGAACATCAATGATCTCCGGTCCATAGCTGCGGACATCAAAGATACCCTATCAGCTGCAATTGCTGAGCTGTGTATAGATATACACACGCTGACTGACAGGGTCCATGACATAGAACAGACGACAACTCAGCATGAACATGTCCTTCGCAAAGCTACCAGGCGGATCGACACCCACACCATCCAGTTAAGAGACATACAGCGCCACATTGAAGACCTCGACAATAGGGGCCGCCGCCACAATCTTAGGATCAGAGGTATACCAGAGACCGTCTCAGCAGAAGACATTTCATCGGCAGTGACTAGCCTATTCAATGATCTTCTCAACAGGCCGCCTCAAACTCAAATATCTATGGAAAGGATCCACAGAGCTCTACGCCCCAAGGGTAGGGATACAGACCCGCCAAGAGATATCATATGCTGCATTGTGGACTATAGGCTAAAAGAAGAAATTCTCAGACAAGCCAGACTCAGGAGGCAGTTGCAATATGCAGGAACTTCAGTCCAAATCTTTCAGGACTTATCCAGTATAACACTGCAGCACCGCAGAGATCTCAAACCACTATTGGATGTGCTGCGCACAAAGGGAATCCAATATCGCTGGAAGTTCCCTTTCTGCTTATCAGCTACTCATCAGGGGCACACTGCCTTACTAAAAGTCCCGGAGGATCTACGTTCGTTTTGTGACACTCTGGATATCCCTCTAATGGACGTTCCACAATGGTATGCGGAATTCCGCCACACGGCGATAAAGAAAACCACACCTCTGACAGAACCGATGGAAACCCAGGAAGGACGAAACCACAGACGAAGATCTTCATCTGGATACAGGAGGCGAAATCCGCAACATGATCCTCCACTTGGTTCCTACCCCTCGGATTCCCCGAGGTCCCGGAGAACCAGGAGAGATTACTGAACAGCACCCTACTGACACCGTTCCCGTCAGTGTTTAGCCTTGTTCAAGATCTATTGGTAAATAACTACCTTTTATTCTGGATTTACATCCATACATTCGCTCTCTCGCTGTCGCAACATGTCACTTGATGAAGGAGAATGCTCTCACTAAAATAACATTGACCACTGTGCACGATGCTACCTCTGCAGCACTCTCTCCCCCCCCCCTCTAGCCTCTCAACAGACAAAGGACATCAAGTCGCCCAATCCACTGATGACCTCCGTGATCTACGCCCAACATTATAGATCTTCCACCGTTCACTACCATGCTTACCAGGACCAACATCCTCACCGTCATAGATACTCTGCCTTTACAGACGGGATCGCTGTATACTCATACTGCTTACCACCTTGCCTCCTATTCCTGAACACTGTCTCTGACATGATCCTAACTGAACTACAGTATTACTAACCATACTAACAATTCTCAATCTGGGTAACGTATGACTAGATGTGTTCTACAGATTTGTTCCATATTGCACTGTTTAATATATTGTACACAATGATGGGAAGATGTGCCCCCACTATGGCCAAGCACTAGGTATCCCAGTACGCCCCACACAATTACTTTGCGAGTATGCTAAATGCACTCCACTTATGCAGCAATAGGAGATCACTTCTGTTTAGTCTACGTCTGAACACAAGTCTTACGATTTTATTACAGAAGATAGATATCTATCCCCTCTCTCCACTAACCGCTCCAAATGCCCGAACCTGACATTTTACTTTATGTATAGACCACCCTAACACAACACCTCAAGGGAACCTATTGATGTTGACACATTGATGAGGGACTTGGCTACTATGGATGCCAGCTTTACTACCTCTCTTCCCCTGTTTAGACTTTTGCCTGATACACTTTTGTATTAGTGACCACAGGCGACCACAGTTCATTCCCTTACACAATATGCGGGCTATATATATTCCGCATGAACATAGAGGCGGTGTATCCATGAGGGTGAAACTGCTTCACTTAACGCTTATATTCTCCGATCAACTGGAAATTTTTTCCCTCCCTATCCCACCATTACCCATTAATGGGTTTAAAACTCCTTCCTTAAATAGCTGATAGGGAATCCTTAATCTCCTGTCCCCACACATAAAGTAATGGCTATAAACAATGGACTATTATCCACTCTTCTATACCACGTATGTCACTTGGGCATATATCACATATCACATACATCACATAGGCTGGTGGGGGAGGGGGTGATGAAGGGAAGATAGATGTGCTGCATTGCTTACGCCATCTACGGTGCTCAACTCCTTTTTGGAGTCTTTGAAAGATACAGATTCTTTGTAACAAACATCTCCGACTACATCAACTTGAGGAATGTATGGTATAAGTTTTGAATTGTGTTATATACTGTTTCACTTTTGCATTTTTTCCTGAACTATACTATTCCTTCACTCCAATACTCAAGAAGCCTGGTTCACATTATACTATTCCCGTAAACATATTCACTTACTAGATATAACTTACACACACTACTACTGATACACACACACTAAATACATGACCCCCTCCGCTCCCATGTGCAATAATTGACGCACTTGAATTCGACCTCGTCTTCACACTCCACTATCCTCTCTCATGTTCTGGTGAATTCCTTGCTTATCATATAATCTCCTGTTAATCTTTCTCATGTCTAACTTCCCATTGCCCCATCTCCTCCTATACCTCATATTTGCCAACCTCCACTCATATGATACTACGACTGGTAACGGTGGGCTAGCTCACTTGAGACTCTATCCTCTCTGCTCAGTTCTACCCGACCCCCACACGGTGCAGTGGAGCAGTCTGGTTCTTAATCCCAGGCTGATTCCCCTGACGTCACACCGTACCCTATCTTCCTCTCCTAACAGGGGAAGATACTTAAATACACCCCACCCTTTCTTCCCCATCCTTTTACATCCCGAACAGACACCAACTTTACATACGATTTTTATCCCCTACTTTACTTTACCAGTTACAACTAAGATCCTTTTCAACTCCAAGGATGGCGGACGCTCCTACACACGACACAAAGACTGGTACTAGAACAACTCACGTTTCACAGGTAAAACTATGCTCCATAAACATGCGTGGGCTTAATGTGCCAGAAAAAAGATCGCAACTACTACACACCTTAAGACAAAACAAAACGCAGATTGCCTTCATACAAGAAATGCATTTCCGCTCAGACAACATTCAGAAACTACACAATATACACTACCCTACGGTATATCATGCCACTAATGATGACTCTAAATCAAAAGGGGTGGCTATATTAATAGCAAAAAACTGTCCTCTACAAATTTCAGAAGTTAAACGAGACGTTAAAGGTAGATTTATTTTTCTCAAAGGGACTCTTCACAACAAACCCATAACGTTAGCAAACCTATACGCTCCTAATACGAAGCAAGTTCTATTCTTTCGCGAAACCCTACAACTACTGACTGAATTTTATTCTGGCATTCTTGTTGTGGGTGGGGATTTTAACGTAGCACTCTCTCCATCACAAGATACATCCACAGGCGCATCCTCTATGCCTTACAGAGCTCTTCGGGCCATTAAAAAACACCTTAGAGATCTGACCCTTCACGACGCCTGGCGAACACTACACCCGACTGAGAGAGACTTCACATTTTACTCCACACCTCACAATAAATACACGAGAATTGACCACTTTTTCATATCCCAATCAGACTTCTCTCTCCTTTCAAAGGCCTCCATCAATCCTATGGTGTTATCGGACCATAACCCCATATCCATTAGTCTAGATATACCAGCAACTAGATCCCACAAAATGATTTGGCGTCTAGATAATTCCATCCTGACAGACATAGACACCACTACCAAACTTAACACACGACTCAAACATTATTTTTCGGAAAACACCTCAAAGGACTCGAACCAATCCAGCATATGGGCAGCGCACAAATGCGTAATACGTGGAGAAATCATATCCCTGACTGCACACAGATGTAAACTCAAACGCGATCGCATTACCACACTATCTGAAAAAATCCTCTCACTGGAACAAGTTCACAAGCTCTCATTAGCCACAAAATCCCTTGTTGAACTGATCAAAGCTAGAGAAGAACTCCTAGAAGAACTCGGTAGATCCTTAAAACGCAAATATGTCTTAACACAAAAACTTTTCTATGAATTTGGCAACAAATCCGGAAAATTGCTTGCCAGAGCATTACAATCCCGAAAAGCAATGAATACCATACACGCTATTAAAAACTCGTCTGGCACTTCTCTTGACTCTTCCGAAGCTATTGCCGACCAATTTGTTCAATATTTTTCTGCTCTTTACAACTTACCTTCCTCCACCGAACTGGGCAATGCTCCTGAAAGACAAGCGACAATCTCAGACTTTCTGAATAATTTTTGCCCATCTTCTATTTCGTCTGAGGATGCAGCAAATCTTTCTACTCCCATTACAACAGACGAAATTATATCAGTGTTGAAACAAATTAAAACAGGTAAAAGCCCTGGCCCTGACGGCCTGACTGTGAGTTACTATAAAACTTTCCAGGATATACTTACCCCTCAACTAGCTAAGATTTTCAATGACCTCTCCTCGTCCTCTTCAGTAAATACGGATCTATTAGAAGCTCACATCACGCTCATTCCCAAACCAGGTAAAGATGAAACTTTAGTGACTAATTATAGACCCATTTCCCTTATCAATGTTGACATGAAAATTTATGCCAAAATCCTTGCCAACCGAATGCTCCCTTTACTCCCCAAACTGATCTCATTAGATCAAGTTGGCTTTATCCCTGGGAGGGAAGCAAGGGATAATACCATAAAAGCAATCAACATTCACCATTGGCTCTCCACTTCACCCAACCAAGGTTTTTTTCTGTCTCTTAACGTGGAGAAGGCGTTCGACAGGGTGGCATGGGACTACATGATAGCAGTTCTACAGGCAATGGGATTCCCAGCACACTTCACCCAATTAATTATGGCTCTATATACGTCCCCCACAGCCAGAATAAGGGTTAATGGCCACCTGTCGAACGCCTTCCCAGTGTCGAATGGAACCCGGCAAGGTTGTCCCTTATCCCCTCTTCTTTTTGTTCTTTCCTTAGAACCTTTCCTACACAAACTTAAAGTCAACCCGGATATCATGGGCATCGATATTAGACAAAAACACTACAAACTAGCAGCATATGCTGACGACATACTTCTTTTTCTTTCCAACCCGTTCATCACCATTCCAAACTTATTACAAGATTTCACCTTCTTCCGCAAATTATCTAACTTGAAAATAAACTTTACGAAATCCAAAGCACTAAACATCTCCCTCCCGTCACAGATAGTTTCTCAATGCCAAACTAACTTTCCATTCAAATGGGAACCACATGCCCTTACATATCTTGGCATTCAAATACCATCTAAACTTACTGAACTATACGAAAGAAACTACTCTCCCATTCTTCGAACTATACAGAAGGACCTTACGAAATGGTCCTCAGCTCAATTTTCCTGGTTTGGAAGAATTTCCATCTTAAAAATGAACATCCTACCCCGAATACTTTATGTCTTACAAACAATACCGATCAAACTTCCTTCAAAATTTTTTACAATCTATAAAAGAATATGCAGGAACTTTATATGGGCCCATAAACCTCCAAGACTCAGTTGGAGCAGGATGGTCCTCCCCAAGCTTAAAGGTGGACTAGGCTTACCTGATATTCATAAATACTATAATGCTTGTCATATCACTAGACTAATAGACTGGCACATACATTCCCACTCTAAAGATTGGATCAAAATTGAAGATTCCTGTGCCCAAACTCCCCTCTCCCACTCGCCATGGATTGACACCAAAGCGACCCCTAAAGAACACTTATCGCATCCACTAACGGGACCTACATTGAACTGCTTCAGGAACACTTGTTCTTCTCCTAAAATAACTCCATCTCCAGGGCCATTGACCCCCCTAACTGGCAACCCCGCCTTTCCTCCTGGCCTTCCAGAAAATAACCCGAGTTTGGTCTCCATGATATCTACATTGAGAGCACATCACCTTTTTCATAATGGGTCAATTATCCCGTACACCGATCTTCCCACTAAACTCCAGACTGGAAACATTCCCTTCTTCACGTACTTACAAATCAGACACTTTCTCAACAGTTCCAATCCCATCTCTCAATGGGGCAGAGATATGACTCCCCTTGAAGCACTATGCTCCGACACAAATCCTCAACACCACTTAATCTCTACTGTGTACTCCTTGCTTTTCGGTGAAACTAACCTCACATCTACCGCAGTTAACCAGAAATGGGAAAGAGAGCTCAACCTGGACTTATCTTTGGAAGACTGGGAAAATATCTATTCTCATATCCATAAAGGCTCTGTTAATGTCTCAGCACAAGAAACCAATTACAAATTATACTCTAGATGGTATCGCACCCCTGATCGCATTCATATGTTTCATGCAACTGTCTCTCCTTGGTGCTGGAGATGTAACTCTGGAGCGGGCTCTCTTCTCCATATATGGTGGGATTGTACACTCATAAAGCCATTCTGGGAAAAGGTACACAACATGATCACTCGAATCACTACTTATACTCTAGACTTTACACCAGCCCAATATTTACTACACCACACCTCACTTCATCAATCCACTTATAGGAAATCTTTAATGCTTCACCTCATAAATGCGGCCAAACAATGTATTCCGTTACGATGGAGGGACACTAACCCTCCCACCTTATCAGATTGGCTAAAATGTGTGGAAAAAATAGCAGTCATGGAAGACTTAATACATCAAGCAAAAGATAACCCCACGAAATACAGTCATACCTGGGCTTGCTGGACACATTTTCGTAATTCGATTGAATTTCACACACTACTTACTGAACCACAAACCGGAACATTCTTGACACCACGTGGATCCTCATAACAGGTGCTAGTCGGGGACCGGAGTAGGAGCGTCCGCCATCCATCTCCACCCATACTCCCACTCCCACCCTTGTGCTCACATACCCACCCGAGTTGGTCTCCACCCCATCATATTAAATATATACAAAGTAGAGCATATTTACTCCAACATCTCTCCCCCTATCCGATATACGCCCCACATCTTCTGATATCAAATACACCACATACACTATAAGACCTCTAAGAAACAATAATCCACGTAGAAGAATTTTTTCACTTTCACTACCACCATATATTTGGTCTCTCTGACCCTCCCCCCCAGTACAGTGTGCTCCCGTTGGGGTACTGGGATGGGGAGAGGTATGGTTGAAGGTCCTTATCCCAAGCTCCTCTTTTGAATTCCACACTACCATCACGACATGGGATATTTTAGATTTCAATTGCTGACTTCAATGTTTCTAGAGCGGCTAACAACTGTCTAAGGTGACTGGACACCTCAAATATTTACTTATAAATGTTTTAAATGTCTTAATTGTTTGCATATTGACGCTTTCACACACCCAAATGTTATTTTACATTCAACGTTACTATATGTATCACTACATCTACCTGTTAAATGTACGAAACCTGTAACTTGACGATGTATCTCTGTACACCTTGGAGAAATACCATTACCTGTTTTGTACATTTTATCTTTCATCAATAAAAAATTTATGAAACAAAAAAAAAAAAAAAAAAAGAAAATGGAAGTTCAATAACCAGTAGCCAATAGCTTCCATCTCAAACTTGCTTCAGAGCATGCGTTGTTTTTGTTGCGTCGGAACAGCATACAGACGAGCATTTTTTTCCGATAGTAATTTGTTCCGTTGGAAAAATATAGAACATGTTTTCTATCTAAGTCCGTCTGAATTTTTGAAAGAAAAAGTCCGATGGGGCATACACACGTTCGGAATATAAGATGAAAAGCTCCCATCGTACTCTTTCTGTCGGAAATTGTGTACGTGGCATAACTGTTTGCATTTTCACTAGAACCAGGCATTGCTCTTGAGTGACTCAAGGAGAAAACTACATTTATAACCTAATATTTTCCTCTACATCCATACTGTTGGGAAGCTTTGTCATTACTTAGTAGAGATGAGTGAATGTATGTTTGTTTTGTCTGTGATGGGTTTGACAAACCCTGCATAGAGTGTAAAAATTCTGAATGTGGCTAACTTTGGCCAAGATAGCAGCTCTGCTCTGAGGCTTCAGCCATTCTAATAAAGAAACTCCCCATGTAGAATACTAGTTACATAGGCAAAACAGAAGGGGGAAGCCTAAAAAAAAAACAATGCAGCAACCACATCTAAGGATTAGTAAGATGCAATATATTAAAGTTTTAGGTTTGGATATAATACCGCTTTAAGTGGACCTATAAGAAGATTGCCAAGACCCTGAAACTGATCTGCAGCACAGTGGCCAAGACCATGCAGCAGTTTACCAGGACAGGTTCCACTCAGAACAGGCCTCGCCATGGGCGATCAAAGAAGTTGAGTGCACATGCTCAGCATCATATCCAGAGGTTGTCTTTGGGAAATAGATGTATGAGTGCTGCCAGCATTGCTGTAGAGATTGAAGGGGTGGGGGGTCAGCCGGTCAGTGGTCAGACCATATGTCACACACTGCATCAGATTAGTCTGCATGGCTGTCATCCCAGAGGGAAGCCTTTTCTAAAGATGATGCACAAGTAAGCCCTCAAACAGTTTGCTGAAGACAAGCAGAATAAGGACATGGATTACTGGAACCATGTCCTGTGGTCTGATGAGACCAAGATAAACTTATTTGGTTCAAATGGTGTCAAGCGTGTGTGGTGGCAACCAGGCGAGGAGTACAAAGACAAGTGTGTCTTGCCTACAGTCAAGCATGGTAGAGGGAGTGTCATGGTCTGGGGCTTCATGATGCCAGCACTGGGGAGGAGCTACAGTTAATTGAGGGAATCATAAATGGCAACATGTACTGTGACATAATGGAGCAGAGCACGATCCCCTCCCTTCGGAGACTGGGCCACGGGGCAGTATTCCAACATGATAAACAACCCCAAACACACCTCCAAGACGACCACTGCCTTGCTAGAGAAGCTGAGGGTAAAGATGATGGACTGGCCAAGCATGTCTCCAGACCATAACCCTATTGAGCATCTGTAGGGCATCCTCTTTTTTTTTTTTTTTAACACAACCATGTAAAATAATCATAAAACATACAGTATACAGCGAAACATATCTCACATATAAACTATACATATAACATATTAAATATATACGCTGCGCTCGCAAATATTAATACTAAATAAGCCACATACTATGCCAATGTGAAAAACAAAGTGCATAGAAAATAAGTGAAATTCATACAGTGGTATAATCAATCAGTCTATGACAGCTGTAGAAAGTGACAATAGTGCAACAAAATTGTATATATATCTATAAATATAAATAAATAAAGTGCTCCTGTGCAAACAAGTGGTTAACCCGTTATACCACTTCTAACTGTGTCCAAAGGATCATATATTAAAAATAGAACAATGATCCCACTAATAATAAGTTAATCATAAATCAAAGTGCTCCTGTGCATATACGTGACATCCAACTGCATCAGTTTTAAATGTGCTTAAAGTCCATGCGATTCAGAAAGTGCCAAGAGGGCGGTCCAAAGCATGCCGCAGCATCCCCACCTCGGTGCTCCCCCCAGGCACCGAACGCCCACCCTAGAGCGTGCGACCCCGCAACCAAGCCCAGCCAACACACGCCCGTGAACCACCCTCAGGCCCCGCAACAGTTAGTTCAATAGCCCGTATGACACCCTTTGGGCTCCTTCTGCAAATCTCTTGCTTATCTCGTGTTAGTAGAAGTTTGGTGAGAGACGATTCGCGCTTGTGAGACTCATATTTTTCAGTTCGTTTTAACTGTTGTTCAGTCTGTGCTTGTGAGGTTTGTATCTGCTTTTCAGTGCGTGTGGTCAGTTCGCATTGAGCAATCAGTGTTTTATTGTCCGCTCGTTGCTGATTTTCAGGTCGCTCTTCACAGGCCTGCCTTGCTGTTCTTCAGTGCGTTCTGTTAAGTGCGTTCTGACCAGCCGACCGTTTTGAAGCCATGTTACGTGTATGTACTCGTCGTAGAGCTCGTGCATTGTATGTGCTTGGTGCTGTAGTTCATTCTTCAGCCCAAGACCAGTCCATGAACAGGGCGAGGAGGAGTTTATGGACGAAGAACTGATTGCTGCAGCGTGACCAATGCTGTCACATGCCATTGCTCCGTGAGATCCGTGAGAATAATCCTGAGGATTTCAGGTACTTTCTCCAGATGACGGACCCCGTTTTTGACCATTTGTTGGCTTTGCTGGCCCCTTATATCAGCAGGCAGGATACCTGCATGAGGCAAGTCATCACTCTGGAGCAGAGGCTAGTCGCCACGTTGTGGTACTTAGCGATGGGGAGAAGCCTGCAGGACTTTAAGTTCTTGACAGGCATCTCCCCCCAGGCTCTGGGGATCATTATCCCAGAGACCCGTTCTGCCATCATTCAGGTCCTGCAGAAGGACTATATTAAGGTAAGAATTGTTATCCTTTATTAGCATCACATGTTATTTTCTTTTATGTTTGATAATGTAATGTATTTCTTTACTCAAACAATACTTACCATCATTGCAATATAGTGTGAATGTCCCCTTTTTGTCCTCAAACATGCTGTAATCTTTTAATGCTCTTTTTTGTCCTGCATGCATATTTGCCTTCACTAACCTCCTCAGCATGCAATTCTGGGCCCATATCCACCTAGTCTACTCACTTTGAATGTATTTTGTCAGCTGCATTGTAGTTATTTTCCCGTAAAATCCATCCAAATAGTGTGTGTGTAATTAACTCGATTTCCAATCCCCTCCCCCCCTAAAATACATCCAAATAGTGTGTGTGTAATTAACTCGATTTCCAATCCCCTCCCCCCTCCTAAAATCCATCCAAATAGTGTGTGTGTAATTAACTTGATTTCCAATCCCCCCCTAAAATCCATCCAAATAGTGTGTGTGTAATTAACTTGATTTCCAATCCCCTCCCCCCCTAAAATCCATCCAAATAGTGTGTGTGTAATTAACTTGATTTCCAATCCCCTCCCCCCCTAAAATCCATCCAAATAGTGTGTGTGTCATTAACTTGATTTCCAATCCCCTCCCCCCCCTAAAATCCATCCAAATAGTGTGTGTGTCATTAACTTGATTTTCAATCCCCTCCCCCGCCCCTAAAATCCATCCAAATAATGTGTGTGTAATTAATTTGATTTCCAACCCCCTCCCCCCCCCCAATAATTTGGTATAATGTTCTGTGGTGTTGATTTACAAAAAGCAAATATATGTTGCACTTTGAAAAATGCATTTGCACTCTGCAAGTGCATTTGCTCCAGGGCTTTAGTAAATGAGCAGAAGCTCTGCTGATTTCCATCATCCAATCATGTGCAAGCCACAAAATTTTTGGATTAATTGCCCTTGCATGTGATTAGGTACTCCTTGCAAGATGAAGCCTTTGGCTTACTTCATTTACTAAGCTCTGGAGCAACTGCACTTTCAGATTGCAACAACTGCACTTTTCAAAGTGCACAGTCTTGTAGCCTTTAGTAAATCAAACCCTGCATGTCCTTAAACTTGAATTTTAATTTCACCCCCCCCTAAAATGTAACAATGTGCCATCAGAGGGGGTGAGTAATCTGATAAGTGGGCCTTTAGATATAATTTATTAAATAATATTTCAATTATTAATGTTATACTGATGCTGGGCAATAATTTTTTAAGTGTAATGTTCTTGCAATGTTATTTTCCAAATTACTGATTTTTGGTTTCTTGTTTGATTCCCCAGTTTCCTTCAACGCCACAGGAATGGCAGACTGTGGCATCCCATTTTGCCACCCGTTGGGACTTTCCCAACTGTGGAGTGGCTATAGATGGGAAACACGTCCACATCGTGCCACCACCCCATTCCGGGTCATACTTTTTTAATTATAAGGGGTTCCATAGTATTGTCTTAATGGCGGTGGTGTCGGCACAATATGACTTTCTGTATGTGGACGTGGGGAAGAATGGCCGGATGTTGGAGTATTTGCCCAGACGGAGTTCTACCAGCATCTCCAGAGTGGTGGCCTGGGATTGCCACCTGATGCGGATAACGTGGAAGGACTCCCCTTTGTCTTCATAGCAGATGAAGCCTTCAGTCTGAGCAAGCACCTCATAAGGCCATTCCCCCAAAGGACCCTCACCCCCGAGAGGAGGGTTTTTAATTTCCGGCTGGCCAGAGCGAGAAGGGTTGTGGAGAATGCTTTTGGGATTCTGGCCAACTGGTTCCACCTGTTTCAGACAGCTATAAACATGGCGGAATACAAACTGAATTACATAATTTTAGCGTGCTGCATCCTACACAACTTTTAAAAAAACATTCCACAAATTATATTTTACCAGTTGGGCCTGAGGCCAGACTTATTATTAGTGACAATCCTCTGATGGGCCTGGATACTGTCCGTACTGGCTTGGCCCCCCAAAGTGCCCGTCAAGTTCGTGATCGATATATAGATTATTTTATGGGTAGCGGGGCCATTGCAATGCCACAGAATATTTAATTTTTTAAAATAAAAAATCTTGATCAGATCAAATCTTGAATTATATTTATTGCTTGCCTTTCTTTTTGGCTTTCTCCTAGGTTATCCTAGAGCACTTGTAGTGCCAAGTGTATTTTTTTTTATTGTCACTGTAAACAACTAATAACTTTTAACAAACTGATATTGAGCATTGAAAGAAGCCACACATTTTGTTCATTACTAACAGATTTTTTATTATTCTGTGCACATTCACTTGTGCGTTTGTAAAAAATGGTGATTGTCAAATATATATATATATATATATATATATATATATATATATATATATATTTAGAATTTTTAAACAATATAATTCTGTTTGATTCTTTTTACATTATTTTATATTTTTTGGTTTTAACAAACAGGCCTCAATATAAATTTTTTTTTTTTTGGAAAAACAGGCCTCTAATATATATATATATTTTTTTAACAAACAGGCCTCTATATATATATATATTTTTTTTTTTTTTTTTTAAAAAACAAACAGGCCTCTATATTTTTTTTGTTTTTTTTTGTTTTTTTTTAAACAAACAGGCCTCTATATATTTTTTTATTTTTTTTTTTAAAAACAAACAGGCCTCTATATTTTTTTTATTTTTTAAAAACAAACAGGCCTCTATATTTTTTTTATTTTTTAAAAACAAACAGGCCCCAATTTTTTTTTTTTTTACAAACAGGCCCCTATTTTTTTTTTATTTTTTAAAAAACAAACAGGCCACTATATTTTTCTTTTTAAACAAACAGGCCTCTCTTTTTTTTTTTTTTTACAAACAGGCCTCTATATTTTTGGTATTTTTGTAATAAAATAAACAGGCATCCTTTTTTTAATTAAAATTTTGGGAAACAGGCATAGAATTTTAATAATATAAAAGAAAAGGCCCAGAATGTGGTCAGCAAACAAGGAAATGAAGAACATGATCAATGTTTTTTTGGTTGAAAAAGGGCATTTAGATTCTCCTCAAAACATCGATCAGGTTCTTCATTTCCTGCTGCATACTATTCAGCCGAGTACGCGTTAAATCAATATCCCCATTCCAGGCCATTATCTGACCAATTAGGCGTTGTGCACTGTCTGTGCTAAAAGATTCAACCAGACCTTAAATATAATGAAAAAAAAAATGTGTTTAGAAATATGCTGCCATACATAGCTTACCGTAAGCTGGTGTGTCAGACACTGACCTGGTGGGGTACCCATGTCGCGTACTTCATAAACATCCTCGGGGGTGGCACTGTTGCTTGATTCTTGCACAACCAGATCACCTAAAATAGATGATAAAAAATATATTTAAAAATATGCAGCCATACATAGATTACCGTAAGCTGGTGTGTCAGACACTGACCTAGTGGGGTGCCCATGTCGCCCACCTCTCCTTCCTCCACATCCTCTGTGGGGCTTGGGATGATTTCCCAATTCTGGTGTTGCGGTCGGGGGTGACTGGGTTCATCTTGTCTGAGACTTTCCTCCCCTATGTGAATTAAACAAAAGATATACTTAGCACACAGATATTTTAGTCCAGGAATAGTAATCTTAAACATTGTAGTGAAGTGGTGTACAAATTGTCTGTCTTTGGGCAGAGTTCCTAGTTGAATACACAATAAAAAATAATTTTGAAATATCTACATAGATAGACAAATTGTCTGTCTTTGGGCAGAGTTCCTAGTTGAATACACAATAAAAAATAATTTTGAAATATCTACATAGATATCTCTATCTATCTATCTATCTATCTATCTATCTATCTATCTATCTATCTATCTATCTATCTATCTATCTATCTATCTATCTATCTATCTATCTATCTATCTATCTATCTATCTATCTATCTATCTATCTATCTATCTATCTATCTATCTATCTATCTATCTATCTATCTATCTATCTATCTATCTATCTGTCTGTCTGTCTGTCTGTCTGTCTGTCTGTCTGTCTGTCTGTCTGTCTGTCTGTCTGTCTGTCTGTCTGTCTGTCTGTCTATCTGTCTGTCTGTCTGTCTGTCTGTCTGTCTGTCTGTCTATATATCTAGATATATAGATAGATATATCTATATATCTAGATATAGATATATCTATATTTATATATATATAGATATCTATAGATATCTATATATATATATATATATATATATATATATATATATATATATATATTTATAGACATATATATATATATATATATATATATATATATATATATATATATATATATATATATATAGGTGTGTGTATATATGTAACGATGTTTAGTAAGATCTTTTCAAACGATCTAAACTCGTACGTTAAAGAAAAGCACATGGATCAGTATACAAGGTAATAAACAGAATACACGACAAGTACCTACTTTTTTTTAGCACTTTACGGATCCGTCTGTACTGATCCGGCTCCCAGAGTTTGAGGTCGGACCATCTTTTCCGAATCTGATCTTTCGAGCGCCATACCCCAAAAGTAAGATGCAATGTCTTCACCACCTTTGCCATTATTTTGGCTTTTCTGAAATTAGGCTGGGCGTACGGTCCATACTTCCTATCATAGTAATTTTTTCTCAAAATTGCCACCATCTCCACCATCTCTTTAAAGGACATATTGGAGGCCTTAAATCTCTGCTTCTCAGATCGGGACATTCCAGGCTCCGGGCTTTCGGCGCTACCTGAGGTAGTACACACCTGCTGTGTCTCCGCCATTGTTCCTCCCACTACACACCGTAGAAAGAAGGGGTGGAGAATATTCGGTAAAAAAAGAACGTCAGGGACGGGTGATGCAGGTGGAGTTTCACACATGCGCAGTGTCTAAAAATAGTTAGTACGCATGTGTCGTACGTACGTTCTGTGCGTAGAGACAAGGGGCGGAGAATATGAGTTAAAATAGAACGTCAGGGGCGGGCGACGCAGGCAAAGTTTCACACATGCGCAGTGTCTAAAAATAGTTTGTACGCATGTGTCGTACGTACGTTCTGTGTGTAGAGACAAGGGGACAGAAAATATGCGTAAAAAAAAAAGAACGTCAGGGGCGGGCAAAGCAGGCGGAGTTTAGCGCATGCGCAGTGTATAAAACGTTATTACGTATTGTGTCATACGTACGTTCTGTGCATAGATGATAGAGGACCGGAATGCCATAAACGAAGGTAATTTGAATTTTAAAACTTTTGTTAAACTTTGTAGCAAGCAGCCTATATGGCTTACAGATTAATGAGGCCTATGTTGGGATAAGATGATGAGGGTTTAGCTGAAACATAAGTGTTTTTGTTTTGTGTCTTTTCTTTTACAGAAAACATGAATGCAAAATTTAAAGAGCCAGAATTTCTGTCGGCATTTATTGATAAGTACAGGGAGATGAGGAATCTGTGGGAGGTCAAACACCCTCAATATTTTTTTTTTTTTTTCCACAAAAAAGATTTTATTGAAAGACAGCACAATTACATGTACAAACAGTTGAACAGTTTTTGAGAAATGCTCCATGACATTTTATATAATAGTATTACAAGAAGTGTTAATGCCATTTAAGTCATGGGGAACACCAGCATATGGTAGGTTAATTAAAATGTATAAAAGAAGAACCAGCTGAACATATTACTACGAGACATTTTCTGTATACAAGTACTATAAGAATCAAAAGTCCTTCGTGTGGGCCATTTTCACCAGGACCAGTCACGAAGTAAGTAGGAGCATGATACTTGTGTGGACCTAAGACGGAAAGGTCTGTCTCTATTATATTTTAGATTGTGTTGTGTTATTACAATCTGATATTACAAGGAAGTTATGTATAGGTATGGATAAGAGGGATATAAACCTTGGGTGGAATGGGGGTATTGGAAAGATTTAGAAGGGGAAGGTGTGGGAGTAGGAAGAAACAGCGGGGGGAAAGGGAAGAAGAGGAAAGACTAAGAAGAAGGATATACGTAGAGTATTAGGGTAAAGAAGGAGGAGTAGGGGGCCGCCCCCCCTCCCCAGCCGATCCATTCTGCTATAGAGAGCTTCCGGTTCATTTCCCGTCTCTCAAGAGGGGGGAAATATTATATTGGGAAGTACAATTTGTAGTAGTTAGAGCTTTTGAAATGTGTCCAGCATGCCCATAGATTGGTGAATTTTTGTATGCGATCTTGTGAGATATAAATCAATTCCTCCATCTCCTCTATCTTAGCAATCTTCGTCAACCATTCCCTGATCGTCGGGGGGCTGGTTGATCGCCAATTTACAGGTATGCATAATCTGGCTGCATTTACCATATGCATGGCCAGCGATCTGTGGTAAGATCTTTTAGGTAAGGTTGTATGATGGAGGAGGTATTGTGCTGGTTTGAAGTCCAGGGTGTAAGTAGTGACTCGTTGTATTAGGTCATGAACCTCCCTCCAGAATACCTGAAGGATCGGGCATTCCCACCATATGTGGATCATAGAGCCCTCTTCTTTATTACACCTCCAGCACGTATTTGGGATTGAGGGCGAGAATTTATGTATGCGAGACGGTGTTCTGTACCATTTGGTGAGTATTTTATATCCATTTCCTTGGATAGCAAGATTTAGTGAGCCTTTGTGGGTATGAACATAAATGGTTTTCCAATCTTCCTCAGTGAGGTCTATGTGTAGGTCTTTACTCCAGGATGAACGAAGGGTTTCAGATTGTGGGTGGTGAGGTGTTTCCTGAAGGAGAGAATAGATGATGGATATTAGGTGTCTTTGTGGCGTGTTCTGAGAACATAGGGTTTCAAATGGAGTTAGTTTTCTCGGCCATATATTATTGGAAGTTGTAGAGGAGAGAAAGTGTGTCAGCTGTCTATATGTCCAAAAGGGAAAGTCTTTTGTGAGGGATATGGATCTGAGATTATCATAGGATCATAGCAGGCCTTCATGGAAGAAGTGGTGTGCTTGGACCTCTGCGTGTGGCCATTCTTGTTTTAAAAATTGATGATTCCCCCGGGGAGAAGTCTGGATTCCCTCTCAGGGAAGTCAAAGGCCCTGGTTGTGAGGATAGTTGAGAGGCTGTTATAGCAGAAGTAAAAGCGAGTAATGACGGGTAAATAAGTGGGTGTTTCTTGATTGGTTGTGTCCAATGTTTGGATGAGAGCCAGGGGAGGTTGTGTAGATGACCGGGTATGAGAGAGTTTTCTAGGATCACCCAGGGTTTCCCTGTTCTATTGGTACACCAGTCAACTACTCTAGTTAAATGGCAAGCCATGTAATACTTGTGGAGATCTGGGAGTGCAATCCCACCCTTGACTTTGCTGCAAGTCAGACGTGAGTATTTGATTCGTGGAGGACTACTCTTCCAAATAAAGGTTGTACATGCCTTTTTATACGAACAAAAGAAGGCAGGGGGCAAATGTATTGGAATGGTCTGCATTAAGTACAGGAGGCGAGGAAGGACAATCATTTTAATCAGGGCTGAGCGTCCGAACCATGATACGTTAAGGGTGGCCCATTCTTTTAGGTCTGTCTGAATTTTTGAAAGGGCATGAAGGAAATTCTGGTCATATAGGTCTGTGAGTCGCTTAGTAATTTGGATGCCTAAGTAAGTAATGGCGACACCTTTCCACTGAAAGGGAAAGGAGTCTTGGCAGTGAGTGACCTCCTGCGGGGAGAGGGATATGTTCAGAGCGTGTGATTTGGGATAGACCCCAAATTGGTTGATATCTTTCAGCAAGTTCGGCAGAGATATGCGAGGTGATTGGAGTGTCAGCAGGATATCGTCTGCAAAAGCTGCTACCTTAAATTCCCTCCGATTTATAGTTATTCCTTGAATATCCGTATTCACTCGCAGTCTATTTAAAAGGGGTTCCAAACTTAAGATAAAAATGAGAGGGGATAGGGGGCATCCTTGGCGGGTACCGTTGGTTATTGGGAAGGCGTTTGACAGGAGGTCGTTTGCTCTAACTCTTGCCGAGAGATTGTCATATAAAGCGTTGATGTATGTACACATGCGTGGTAGTAAACCAATGCCCTTCAGCACTTCCCGCATATAATCCCAGGCCACCCTGTCAAACGCCTTCTCGGCATCGAGTGATAGCAGGAACCCCTTCACTTCCGAGGAAGTGAGCCAATGGTGTATGTTTAAGGTGCGAATGGTGTTCTCTCTGGCCTCCCTCCCCCGGGACAAAACCGACTTGGTCTGCTGAGACAAGGCCAGGGATTTGGGGCAGTAATCTGTTTGCTAAAATTTTTGCATATAGTTTAATATCTATGTTGAGCAATGAGATGGGTCTGTAATTGGACGCTAGGGATGGGTCTTTATCTGTTTTCGGTATGACTGCTATATGGGCTTCAAGCAGGTTGCCTGATGGGGTAGAAGGGTCTGACAGGGAATTGAAGGTGTTGAGCATTTGCGGTGAAAGAGTTTCTAGGAAGCTTTTGTAGTAAATTAGTGGTAGGCCATCTGGGCCTGGGCTCTTGCCTACTTTCATTTGTTTTATTACCAAGCACAACTCCTCTGTGGTCATAGGGTATTCTAGAGCAGCAGCCTGTTGTGGAGTTATCGGTTTAGGACAGTATTGGGCTAGGAAATCATGTATTTGAGATTGGCAGATTGAAATGTTGGATGAGTCTGTGTTATGGGATGGCAGGTTATATAGTTTAGAATAAAAGCTTTCGAAATGGGCCGCTATGTCCTCATTTTTAGAGAAAGTTGTGCCGTTGTCGGTGCGAAGATGATGTATTATGGAAGAGGTCTTGGCAGCTTGTATAGTGCGTGCAAGCAATCTCCCACTTTTGTTACCGTGTTCATAGAACACTTTTTGTCTGAGCACATATTGTCGTCTTGTGCATTTTCCTAGTTCCTCCAATAGAGTGGATCTAGCAAAAAGGAGGTCTTGTAGTGTGGAGTGAGAGGTAGATTGTTTGTGTGTTTTTTCATGTCTATTGATAGTTTCAAGGAGGGAAGCAATATGGGCCTGTCGTCTTTTTTTCTCTTTTGTTGCTAGGGCTATGAGTTTCCCCTTAATGACACATTTGTGGGCTTCCCATAGTGTGACCGGGGTTATATCTGGGGAGGAGTTTTCCTGAAAGTACTGTTGAAGTCGGGTATTTATTTGTCCTACTACGTCAGGGTCTTTAAGGAGGGAGGGATTCTGTCTCCAGGTCTTAGTTTTGTTATTATAGTCTGGGAATGTTAAAGTAATCGTGATGGGATGATGGTCTGATAGGAACATTGGTTCTATTGTGGCATGGGAGAGAAATGTTAAGTCTGTTTGGGATAGAAATATATAGTCAATTCTCGAGTACTTTTGGTGTGGGGAGGAGAAGAATGTGTAATCTTTGTCAGTCGGGTACATGGTGCGCCATGTGTCGTGGAGAGTCAGGTTCTGTAATTGTAGTTTAATTTGTCGTAATGCGCGATAGGGGAGTGCAGAGGTCCCTGTGGAAGAATCCAAGGTTGGGTTTAGTGGGACATTGAAATCACCACCAAGAAGTACTATGCCCTCTTGAAATGTGGAAAGGAGATCACAAATTTGTCTGAAGAAAGTTACTTGGTGCTCATTTGGGCAGTACACATTTGCAATTGTGATTGGTTTGGATGCGTAAGTGCCTTTAATAAATATGTATCTACCCTCTTGATCAACCAGGGAATCCTTCAGTTGAAAGTCAGCGTGTTTGGAGATGAGGATAGATACTCCTTTTGTTTTAGATGTTGGATTCGTAGAGTGGAGTGTGCGCTTATATATATGATTCGACAGTTTGGGAACATGTTTTGCGCAAAAGTGTGTTTCCTGTAACAAGAGTAGGTGGGCTTTGTGTTTAGTCAGTGCCGATAGTACCTGCGACCTTTTTTCTGGAATATTTAAGCCTTTTACATTTAGTGATAGGCATTTGAGTGAAAGCTGTTGTGTAGAGGTTGCAACTCCCCTCGGCATTGTGGATATTCAAGATTTGAAAGGGTGTTAAGTTGAACTAGCTGGTGTCGTGTCCTGTATGCATGCTACAGAATGGATCCGTGGGTAAGTGGAGGCTGGAGAAGAGGAAACGTACCTCAAAGATATAATGGGTATGTATACAGGGCGTACCGGAGGTGGACGTAGGCTTGCCTATCAACCTATGGGAGAGATGTCCGGTTTAGTAGCTCTAGTCCGTATGGACAGCTGTGTGGGGTATGCGAGCTGTGGTAGGAATGAGTGCTGCAGCACTACGGAGGACGAGCAATGCTAAATAATAGTGGTTGGGGGCATGGAGATGCGTGTAATAAACTGCATTGTGGCAAGCTATGTGTGGGTTGTGAGGGGCCATAGGAATGTCAATTCAGTTTTGTGTATAGTAAAATTTTTCGGTATATTATATGTTATTTCTGGAGGTAATAATGGTACCCTATGAACCCTGTCAATGATCTATGTTTCTGCACGTTAAGTCATTATACATAGAAAAGAAAAAAAAAAAAAGGGGGGGGGGGGAACCCCACCACAAAACATAATGAACATGTAAAAAAAAACAGACGAAAGCAACAACCGATGGTAGCCAAACCTCTTAGGGACTTATCCATTAGGAAAGGCGAGAAAAACTTCTACACATAGTCCTCTATGTCTTACTGTGACTAGGTTTTCCTAATATTTCTCTAAATTTTTGTATTTTCTGCCCCCCCTTCTTAGGATCAGGCCTGTGAGTGTGGGAGTCTGGATCTCCGCCCCCGGTTCAAGAATAAGCATGGGCAATGGAGAACTAAAGGGGCGATAGTGTTGATAGAGAATTACTGTTAGGGGTGTGGATTGGCATCAATTCCTTATTTGTTAATGGTAAAGTGGGGTTGCAGAGAGTTTGATACTAGTGCATAAGTCAGGGGTGGGATATGAGATACCGTTGGAAGGGAAAATTAGCTGCATATCTAGCGAATATAAACCGCATAGACATTAGGTTGATTAGAAACTAAGAATTTAAAGATCCAGACTCCCACCATTTTGTCTATCCAGTAAAGTCATAACTATTTAAAACAAGCATAACAAAACCAACAATAGAATTAAAGCCTTTTGCTTTGTGCAAGGGAGATCAACCCGTTTGGATAGCTATTGTTACAACAAAGGTAAGTGTAAAACTGGTACTGGTGTTAAGGATGTGAGTGGGTAGAATAACAGATCAGCCACATCCGGCCAAAGCGCTACTCACAAGTCCAGATGATGTGTTGGAGCTTCTGCAGGGGTCACAAATATGCGACTCTTATCTAGGCGAAGAGTTTCCAATAATATTTCTTGAGAAGACTGGTGTTGCTCCTTCGGCTAAACGGAAAGGGGGAGAAAAACACAGGGAGAAAAAAAAACAAAAAGAGAACTGGGGGAGTGGGATAAGCAATATACTAGAAGGGAGGAAAAGTTAGATTTACTGTGTAAAAACAGTATGAGCCGTGTAAAGGAGAGCAATGTCCTCTAGTAGTTCCGACGAGGAGTATCTGCCAGGCCTGGGCTGCGGGCTGGGATGTCTCGGCGGGATTGGCGGTCTCCAGGTGATGTAGGGTCCAGTCTGCTGCGTCTGGAGCGTTGTCTTTGAGCCTTGGGTGATGCGTTGTATGAGACTGACTTCCATGGATCCGTAGGGAAATAGAAAGCATACCACTCAGGTATGTCCATCTGAGGAACGTCCATTTGTTCGCAGAAAGTGGGCAGATCTTCCGGGGTTCTAAGAAAAGCTGTGCGACCCCTAGTGGAAGCCGATAGGCAGAACGGAAACTTCCATCTATATTGGATATTGTGCGTGCGAAGGACTTCCAGCAGGGGGCGCAGGGTGCGTCTGTTCTGTAGAGTGATTTGAGATAAGTCCTGAAACAATTTCACTTCAGTTCCATTGAGTAATATGCGGCCTCTGTCTCTTGCTTTTTTAAGAATCTCCTCTTTCAGGGGGAAGTTGACAATGCAACAGACAATGTCCCTGGGTGGTTCATTATCGCGGGGAGGGGGCCTTAATGCACGATGTATGCATTCCATTTCTATGGGGGAGTCTGCAGGTCGGCCCAGTAAATCATTAAAGATGGAACAAACTGTGTGTTGTAGTGCGGCCTGATCGACTCCCTCCGGGACCCCCCTCACCCTCACGTTATGCCTGCGGCCCCTATTGTCTAGGTCTTCCACTTGTCTATGGAGCTCAAATAAATGTGGCAAATGTGAATCATACGTTTTCTGTACTTGCCTGATAGCGGTGACTTGTGTGCGAGCGTTTTCCTCCACCTCTGCGATTCGATCGTTCATGGAGTGAGTGTCCGCCTTGAGATCTGAGATCGCCGACATCATGGTATGCTTGATGTCCAGGGCGACTCTTTGGAGGTCTCTTTGTAGGTCAAGTAAGCTTGGGAGAGGAACTCCGGAGCCGTCTTCGTCCATGAGCGGGTCCGCACTGCTCCTAATTGAGTCCGGGGATGAGGCCTGTAGGGTCTGTGAGGCCTGCAAGGCCTGTGAAGCCTCGAGATGCGCCGCTTGTCTGGTCCGAAAGATCTCCGGAATATTACCGCTGATCTGCGTGCCTGGGTCTTTTTGTGTGCGGGGTGTCGAGGTGCTTCTATTGGGCTTTCCCATCATGGGTAAGTGATTTTAAAGCCCCAAATAAGGCGTTTGTCATCCTCCAAGTGCGGGAGCCTTCTGTTTAAGCAGCCATCTCGGTTCCCGTCCAGGCCACGCCCCCAAACACCCTCAATATTACCTAAAACACGTAAGGAAGTCAACGCTGGAGAGACTTCTGACATATGTCCAGACGTTCATCCCAGAAGCAACCATGGAGATTTTGTTACAGAAAATTTGGATCTTGAGAAATATGTGTAAGAGGGAGCATGATGTATATGTACCCAGGCTGTGATACTACAATAAACTACGTTTTCTTGATGACCAGACTGAAGCCAGGGCATCACTTTCAACCCTTCCCTCCACCCTTCCCTCCACCCTTCCATGCACCCTTCCCTCCACCCTTCCCTCCACCCCAGCAGAGGCTGATGAGGACCAAGCTGGGTCTTCCATCCTGGAAGAACCGGATGTGACCATCTGGAGTCAGGTAAATTAATTTTAAAAATATTTAGTGTCATAATATTAATGATGTTAACTAGATGTTATAATTGATTAATAAGAATTTTATCCTAAAAATTATGTATACATATCAATTGACAGTAGTGGCCAAAAATGTTTGTCACCTGCTTTAAAAAATGATGGTGTCAGATTTCTATACTCTTATTATTATGTGTAACAAAGTGTAGCGCTAATAAAAAACAAAGGATAAAAATAGTGTTTTTAGAAAGTCTCTGGTGTCTTTTTAAAAGTTCATCATATGTAATAATGAATCACAGTCCATTTATACGTGCGACCATCTTGATCACCATATGTGAATAACGAAAAGTTGTGGAAAAACCGCCAATGAAGTGAATGGAGGCCTACCAGAAAGTTTGAACCCAAAACAGCATATGCTCAATGGGTCAAACAAGCTTGTATTGCCCACCGGCAATGAAGAGAAAGCCTTGATGACCAGCGAGAAAAGAGATCCCAAGAGCCTTCACAAAAAGTGTTGCGTGCATATACCGGAGGGTTTGAACCCAAAATAACATACGCAATATGGGTCAAACCAGCTTGTATTGCTCACCGGCAATAGAGGGGAAGCCTTGGTAACCAGCGGGGGATAGGGTCCCAAGAGCCTTCATAGAGGTGTCTTCTCCATAAAAGTGGTTATACGTCCAAGGACATGGCCCATAAAGAATAAAAAAGGGGCCACATAGTGTGATTCCGTAAACACAGTAAACTTTTAATTAAAAAAATACACTTACATTTGAGTAGTTTAAAAAGCGCTTGTGCATAAAAGTGGAGGCAGTGAAGTCCTCCCGACGTGTTTAGTCTAACAAGACTTTGTCTGGGGTGTCCATCCACTGCAGCCAAACTCCTTAATAAAGGCACTATGACCCCTGTGATGAGAATCCAGCTCCTATGATTCTTTGATTCGACACTTCCGGGTCATCCAAGATGGCGGACCCACGTGCGTTCCAAGCCTCTCTAATGGAATACCCCTTGTGTTCCAGCACCGCAAAATCTATTTCATTAATACCCATATATAAGAAAGAATTGTTCCCCATAAATGGTGTATAGCAGGGATATAATGATAATTGATTTTCCCCTCAAAATAGAAGGTGTCTAGTGATAAACATACCATAAGCCGGACATCTTCTGGTTTACGAGGTGGTGTACTCCTGAAGCGGATGTGACCATCTGGAGTCAGGTAAATTGATTTTAAAAATATTTAGTGTCATAATATTAATGATGTTAACTAGATGTTATAATCGATTAATAAGAATTTTATCCTAAAAATGATGTATAAATATCAATTGACAGTAGTGGCCAAAAATGTTTGTCACCTGCTTTAAAAAATGATGGTGTCAGATTTCTATACTCTTATTAATAAATGTATTAACAGTGAATTTGCTAGTCATGTGAAAAAAATTGTGTGTCATTGATGAACCAAAAACAAACAACTAAAACTATGTCCCTTTTTTATACACAGAATGAGGTCAGCCAGGAGGAAAGTGGGGAAAGTGGCAGGCAGGAGGAGGCCCGGCCCAGGGACAGCCAGGAGGAGGCCAGATCCTGTGTCATCCAGGAGGAGGCCGGACCCTGTGTCATTCAGGAGGAGGCCGGACCCTGTGTCATCCAGGATGAGGCCAGACCCAGTGTCAGGCAGGAGGTGGCCGGGCCCAGTAGGAGCCTGACCCAATCACTAGTGGCTCCCCTCTGCCTTCCTACAAAAAGGGCCAGGAAGGGAATGGTGACACAGGAGGCATCACTGCGCCTCATGAGAGAGGCAACAAATTTTCTCAGGAGCCCCCCTGAAGCTGAAGAGGCCCATGGCTGTTATTTAGCCAGCAGGCTGCTTCAAATGGAGTGGGGCCAGCGCCTCATTTGTGAAAAACTTTTTGCTGATACTGTACACAAGGGGCTGAAGGGCAAGCTAACTGCCAACACCCAAATAAATGAGGCAGCCCCTCCACCTCCTCCTCCTCCTCCTTCTCCTCCTTGCCACAACTCAACCATCAGAGCCACAGCCTACAAGGAAGGCTGCAGGGAAGGCTGCAGGGAAGAGAAGAAAGTGATGACCTGGGTTCAGTCTGGTCTGACAGAAGACACAGGCTGTTGTAGTACCACAGTTTGGGCACATCTATATCATCTGCTGCTGCTCTTGATCTCTGGGATTCCTGGACTAGATTGTGCTCCCTCTTATATGGACTCCTCAAGATCCCAATTTTCTTTTCTACAGACTTTTGCCAGCGTTGACTTCCTCTTTATTTTCTTTTAACATACATAAATGGATATTTTAGTTTATGAAAAGACTTTATGTGTTTTAATTAACATCATTTATTTCCAGACAATGTCAAATTAACAAGGGCAACAACCTCCTTGAGGTTGCAAAAACACCCAAAAAAAATATAATGTTCTTGTGGTAACTTTAAAAAAAAAAAAGATAACCAAAAAAGGTTCTTTGTGTGAACTTTATATACAAACAAAAATTAAAAATGTAATGGTTCTTTGTGGTAACTTTACAAAAAAAACCCACAAAAACAAAAAAAAGTATTTGTGTTAAATTTAAGAACTACAAAAAAAAATAGAAAAAAATACAAAATGGTTCTTTGTGGTAACTTTACAAACCAAAAAACAAATATATGGAGATAAAGATAAAATAATTTTGACAATAATCATAAAAAAAAATCTTGATGAAATCAAAAATTAAAGATGACTCCAAAAAAAAAAAAATTGTGTAAACATTAGTATGGAGCAATGGCTTTTAAAATAAATACAATATCATTCATGAGATCAAGAGAAATAATCCAGAAATCAGTTTGGGAGAACTCTGTGTGAATAGGAACAGCAAAACATCTTCGTTTTCATAGCATTATTAAAGAAGACAATTAATGCGCTGCATTCAATGATCACATAATTTGCAGCATGAGGAATGTGCTACCTACAATACGAACACTAGTTTTACTAGACCGAGTGCTTCCTTTTAGCATTTGCTTCTGAGCATGCATCATTTTTTTGTCCGCCAAACTAGTATACAGACGAGTGGATTTCTGGGTCCGGCGGAGTTACGATGTAAAGATTTGAAGCAAGTTCCAAATCTAAAGTCTGTCAGATTTGCGACTGGAAAAGTCAGCTGAAAGTCCGGTGAAGCCCACACGCGCAATCGGATTGTCCGCCGCATTTGGTCCGTCGGTGTCCGTCGGACAAGTCCGGTCGAAAAGTCTGACCGTGTGTATGCGGCATAAGATGAAGGTCCACACTACACTAGCTACACCATCAAAAAATGTAAACTTATAAAGAAGCTGCTCTGTTAAGTTGTAGTAAAACAGGCATAAAAGAGCTCTTCATATGCTAGTGTTTTCAGCCTACAGTATATGCAAATCCACTCATGTACCTTTTTTTTTTATTTATGAGCTTCAGAAAAGATACATTTAATACATTAGTACCTGTGTTTGGGCAACAGCCTTGTGTCATTTCCTATAGTTTTCAGGAACTATATATCCCATGATTCCTTGGCACTGTGATCATGTCCTAAGGTGATTTCATGGGCAGGAGGACTGATTATAACAGCAATATAATAATGCCTCTCACATAACCCTTTATGTTGACGCATCTACATCAGCATAATCACATGGAAAGTGTATAGCCTCACAATACAAAATAAGCAAGATATATCTTAATGAAATGTACCATCGTCCAAATTAGTTAAGGAGAAAAATTTGGGAGTATGGGCCCCACTCCCGACTCACCAAGAAAAAGACAGCAAGTGGACTATTGCGGTACATATACAGGAGGTATAGCTAATAATGCAAATCACTGTTAAAAATTTCACAAAATTTATTCATACAAAAATAGCAAGAAGACAAGACATATAATTTAAAAGGTTCAGATGACATGATATTTCAACATGTTTCGTGGTTTTACCGCTTCATCAGGACAATACATCTGTAAATATAGATCAGAGTACAAAGATAAATACCTTATACAAGATTTCACACAATTACAAAATGGGGGAGATAAGATGAAGTGATGGAACTGCTTACCCGAGTCTCGAGGGGTGTGCAGCAATGAGCCAAAGTCTAAATAAAGTAAATATGGGGATGAAAAATCGTATGATCAATGCAAGTGTCATAAATGGTGAAGTAATGAGCTAACAACAAGAATAGAAAGAACATACCAGCATGTGGGAGGATCTTATCAGGATGGGGGATGGGAAAGGGGAGAGGGAAGTGGGAATGAGGGGATGACGGAGAGGTGGGAAAGGAGGAGGAAGGAAAAGGGGAAAAAAATGGGGGGAGGGGAGGGGGGGAGGGGAGAGGGAAGAAGAACAGGGAAGAAACAGAAAAGGGGTATGGAGAGGACATAAAGTGCAAAGGAAGTGAATAACAGTGAAAACAGAGGGAAGACATAGAAGGAATGGAATAAAAGAGGCATCTATAAAAGGATCGGAAACCAAGTTCCACAGTGAACAAATTGCTAATAAATGTGAGATACAACCGTGAGGTTTTAAACAAGATATCATGCAAAGAAAAATATAAAAAACATTTGGTGAATAGGACAAGTGAATAGGTGAAAAAATCCAAGGCTAAGAACCAAAAAGTGATGAAGCAACAAAATGAAAAGACTGACATCTACCTAGGTCATAGGTATATTAGTGTATGGAGCCTAGAGATCTGGAGCCATGGGGGTATGTCAGCATCACAGGTTTGAGTGGGTCTAAGTTGGCTGCATCAAACATGCATAGCAATAAGCATAGGAACATAGAGGGCAATGTCCAAGATCTTAATCCCCAGGACAGAGAATGCAGATGACAGTGCATGTAAATAGTAATTTGGAAGAGGATACTGCAGTCAGCCTCAAAAGTATCTTTTTAAAGAACACAAATAAAAAAAATGTACATCATTGCCAATGCATTGGTGGATTTTGAATTTTTTAAGAAGATTTGCTTTAACAATGGCATAGTGTGAAAAGAAAACTGAATTGATATAATGAATACTATCACTGTATCTGTTAATTGCATACAGTTTCCGGAATACAATTTTTTTCTGATGAGATTCTTTAACTTTGTTTGCATCATGTACTGTCATTTTAGCTGCTAAAATGACCTTTAAGAAATGTCATTAATAATAAAGTATGTTTTGACAGCTGTACAAGGAATACAATAATATAAAAAGAACTTGGAACTTACATAATTTATAACAATTTGTGAAAACGTTTTCTTTAACAATATTCACAGATTTGAAGTGGGGCTATGCTTCAAAAACAAGAAAATAAAACCAAATAAATAATTTACATATACGTGCAAAAGGTATTGAATTCAGTGCTACTAATCTCTCAAAAATAAATAATAGATAACGTGAATGCAATATCAAATAAACATGATATCAAATGGAATGGTAGTGGAAAAATTTGGATAAACCTACTGGGTACTATACGCAAAGTGCCAGTGCTGCAAAGAGCTATTTGTCAAGTGTGCAAAATAATGCAAAAAAAGTAATAATATCCTTGTGTCTTATCACAATCCAACATCAAAATAATACCCCTACTGGGTAGTGTAACCAAAAACTCCAGTACTGCAAATAATGCAGAATGTGTGCAAAAATGTGCAAATAAGCAAGAATTAATAAAAAAAATAGAATAAACATTAATCAATGCAGTGACAAAGTTAAACAGTCTAATTATGTGACTTAATTTTCATATGATAGTGTCCATTGAAAAAACTGTAATGTCAGTTGTGCAAATATTATCAACTTCCAATCCTCAGTGATTTGATCGCTCTCCCTTGCACCTCAATCCACACCGTGTGTGCTAGCAGCTCACCTCATTTCTTAGACCGTATGGTCTCAACACGTTTAGGGTATAAACAATTCCTCTCTATTGCCCCGTACACACGATCGGACATTGATCGGACATTCCGACAACAAAATCCATGAATATTTTTCCGACGGATGTTGGCTCAAACTTGTTTTGCGTACACACGGTCGCACAAAGTTGTCGGAATTTCCGATCGCCAAGAACGCGGTGACGTACACCACATACGACGAGACTAGAAAAGGGCAGGTCCGAACCAAGCGCGGCACCCTTTGGGCTCCTTTTGCTAATCTCGTGTTAGTAAAAGTTTGGTGATAGACGATTCGCGCTTTTCCAGACTCGTGGTTTTCAGATCGTTTTCTGCTGTTCAGTTTGCGCTTGTGGGTTTGCATCTGCTCTTCAGTGCGTGCAGCGAGTTACACGTGACTCTTGTCATTGTGTTCTTGTTCGTTTGTTACTGTTTTTCAGGTCGCTCTTCACAGGCCTTGCTGTTCTTCAGTGCGTTCTGTTACCTAGTTCTGAGCAGCCGACCGTTTTCTAGCCATGTTGCGTATACGTACTCCTCGTAGAGTTCGTTCTGTGCGGGGGCTTGGTGTTGGGGTCCTGACCTTGACACAAGTCCAGTCCATGAACAGAGTGGGGAGGAGTTCATGGACCAAGAATTGGTTGCTTCTGCGTGACCAGTTCTGTCATATGCCTTTGCTCCGTGAGATCTGTGAGAATAATCCTGATGATTTCAGGAACTTTCTCCGGATGACGGACCCCGTATTTCACCATTTGTTGGCTTTGCTGACCCCCTATATCAGCAGGCAGGATACCTGCATTAGGCAAGCCATCACTGCGGAGCAGAGGCTCGTCGCCACCCTGCGGTACTTGGCGACGGGGAGAAGCCTGTAGGACTTGAAGTTCTCAACAGGCATCTCCCCCCAGGCTCTGGGTATCATTATCCCAGAGACCTGTTCTGCCATCATCCAGGTCCTGCAGAAGGAGTATATTAAGGTAAGATTTATCCTTTAACATCACATTTGTGATTGTATTCAATGTTTGATAATATATTGTATTTCTTTCCTCATTCCCAAATTACCATGATTGTAATATGCTGTGAATGTCCCCTTTCTCCTCATGCATGCTGGATTTTTATGTAATTATTTTTTTTCTCCTTCATACATATTTGCCTTCACTTACCTCCCCAACATGGTCTCCTGGCCCTATATTCTCCTCATGTAGTCACTTAACAATGTATTTTATCAGCTCCATAGTAGTGCTTTACCCTAAAACCCCCCTAAAATGTTTTAAAATATGATTTGTGCTTTAAATTCAAGCAGAGTGCCAGAGGCTTTTTTTTGGGGGTCCCCAAATAATTTGGAACCCTCCCTCCCCCCAACTGCTAAGTCAGCTGATACCAATTATCTATCTTTCCTCAATAATCTATCTGCTGACTTTGCCAAACCCATACACACTATACCCATATCTTTAGTGGTCAGATTTATGGATGAATTCCCCAAAGCATGTAGTGCAAGGGCCTGCCTGTATACTTTCAAATGGTACTGTTTAAAGTTTTTATCTTGATAGGTAATAGTAGAATTTCCAAATATGCTCAAATGTGTACAATGTGTATTTATATCTTTGTATTATGACACTTCTTACCTGTCCAGTGGGCTGTCAATAGTGTAACTAAGGAGGGTCTGGCCAAAGTAATACCCATTATTTAGGCATTCATCTCTCAATGAAGTGGAGAGGGTTACCTGTCCAAAAGCTCCCCCCCTAAAATGTTAAGAATGGCCCATGAGGGGGGGGGGAGAATCTGATAGGTGTACCTTAGACTTTGGTCTTTAAAAACCCCCTCAAATAAATGTTATCTTGATGTTGGCCAAGAATGTTTGTGTCTAATATGCTTTCCCTGTTTATGTGCAAAATGACTAATTTTTTGTTGTTGTTTGACTCCACAGTTTCCTTCCACGCCACAGGAATGGCAGACTGTGGCCTCCCACTTTGCCCAGCAGTGGGACTTTCCTAACTGCGGAGGGGCAATTGATGGGAAACACGTCCACATCCTCCCACCACCCAACTCGGGGTCATACTATTATAATTATAAGGAGTTCAATAGTATTATGATGTTGGCGGTGGTGTCGGCTACTTACGAGTTCCTGTATGTGGACGTGGGGAAGAATGGCTGGATGTCCAATGGTGGAGTCATCGCCCAGACGGAGTTTTACAGGCATCTCCAGAACCAGAATGGCAGCTTGGACTTGCCACCTCCAGAAGACAATGTGCAAGGACTCCCATTTGTCTTCGTTGCAGATGAAGCATTTGCGCTGGGAAACCATCTTATGCGGCCATTCCCGATGACGACCCTCACCCCGGACCAGAGGGTTTTTAATTAACGGCTGGCCAGAGCCAGAAGAGTGGTGGAGAACACGTTTGGAATCATGGCCAGCCGGTTCCGCCTATTTCTTACACCCATACACATGGCGTAGTATAAACTGAATCATATTATCCTGGCATGCTGTGTTTTACACAACTTTTTACGGCAACATTCTGCCAACTATGCTGGCTCAGTTGGGCCTGAGGCCGGAATTCTACATGAAACAACCCTGACGGCGCTTGAAAGTGGCCATCCTGGCTTTCCCCCCCGAGTACCCGTGATGTCTGGCTAAGATACCTTGAATACTTTGTGGGTAGGGGGGCTATCAATATGCCAGACAATGTCTGAAAACGTTTTCAAATAAAAAAAATAACTACTCAGATCTTTGGTGACATTTACTGCTTGTGTTTCTTTTAGCTGACCCTGACAGAAATGTGGTGCGTACTGAAAATGGCATGATTGTGTAACCTTACAAAGCACTGTTGGGTGTTATTTACTAAAGGCAAAGACACTTTGCACTACAAGTGCAGTTGAAACTGCACTTGTAGTGCAAAGTGGATTTGCCCTTAGGAAATAACACCCATTGTCACAGAAAACACCAATTAGAGCACCACAAAAGTGTTGGAGCGTTGAGACAATAATCCACACATTCTTGATTAACAATCTTTTTAATACCAGCACAATCACATGTGCATTTAGAAAAGGTTTTTTAAAACAAACCAACATGTTTGTTGTATAACAATTTTTGGGGTCACATTGGAAAAAGTAGAAATGTCCATTTAAGATAAAACAGGCATGTTTAAAACCAACAAGAAAGACTCAAGTCTTGAACTTACAAAGTTCACATTTGGTAGAACTTTAAGGCAATATCAGACATGAGTATTTACAAACTGTGTTTGATATTGCGTTCAGATGGGGTGAAGTCACCCCAGGAAAAGCCAAATTTTGAAGATGCACACAAATTGCCGAATGTCAACATGTGCTAGCTACCATCATGGGGGATCAAGGGACATGTTTTTGGGGTGCAACCCCTTCCTCACAGCTACTTTATTATTGAGGAAGGGGTTGCACCCCCAAAACGCGTCCATTGATCTCCCATGATGGCAGATAGCACATGTTGACACACACTGTGTGCATCTTCAAAATTTGGCTTTTCGCAAATGTGTCAAAAAATGGTAAAAAATTTTAGCACACAAAAAACCCAAGGGATTTGGAGGGGTTTTAAACTCTACCTAAAACATGAATGATGTTCTTCATTTTTTGTTGAACAACATTGATGTTTTTAAGGATGTTTTCCAAGTCCCCATTACACCCCATGATCTCCCCGATCAGGATCTGTGCACTTTCCGAGATGAAATGGCCTGGATAAACAACATCACGATCACCTAAAAAGATAGAAACAAAAACACACCATGTATTATAAATATGCCGGCATCCATCTCTTACCTGAGCCTGTGGTCGCAGACACTCACCTGTTGTAGTGACAATTTCCACCATGTCTTCCTCCTCCTGCTCTGCTTGGCTTGATTTCACCTTCTTCCAGAGGTGGGGGGTCTGTGGTCTCCTCAGATGAGGGATGTCCTCCGAGTCTTTTCTTCCCTATGTAAAAAAAATAGGTATACTTAGCATACAGATATTTGATGGCAGAACTATAAATATGAAACATTGCTTGGAAGTGGGGTACAATTGTCTATTTTGGCAGAGTTCCAAGATGTAGAATTTTTATTGTCCTTTGTCAAGCTTCAATACTTTACCTGTTTTGTACAAGCTTCACAGATGGAGACACCCCTATAGTATACACTGGAGCACCTGTGTGGGACCCCCTAATAAAAAGGGTTTTCTTGTGTCCCACACTAGTGCTCCAGAGTCCAGATGTGAAAACTGCTGAGTGTCCTCTCCTTACACAGAATCTAGTTAGCATTTCATTCTAGTTACAAAGCCATCTATACAACCAAATTAATTTCAGACAAGTAGGCCCTAAAAAATGTGGGCAAATGCATATGGCCAAAACAATGGTGTTTTCTAGGCTGAACGAACAATGTTTTCTATGAACTAATAATGTGCCCATGAACATGAAAGTTGCCATTTTAAACTGGATAACAGTTAAGAAAAGCACATGGAGCAGCACGAACGTAATAAACATAAAGAATAGGAACACAGCACAACTACTTACTTTTTTGCAGGATCCTTCTGTACTGCTCATGCTCTCTTAATTTGAGGTCTGACCACCGCTTCCGGAGCTGATCTTTTGATCGTCGTACCCAAAATTCTGGTGCAGACTCTTGACCACTTTCGCCATTATCTTGGCCTTTCTGACGTGGGGGTTGGGGTAAGGTCCATACTTCCTGTCATAGTCGGCCTTCTTCAGGATGTCAACCATCTCCAACATCTCCCCAAAGGACATATTTGATGCCTTAAATCGTCTCCTTCTGGATCGTGACGTTTCTGGCTTCGGGCTTTCCTCTTCCTCCTCGTTGCTGTAATTAGGACGCACCTGCTGTGTCTCCGCCATGTGCTCTTCCCCCACTGCGCCGAACGAGAAGGGGCAGCGAATAGAATAGATAAAAAATGAATCAGCGCGAAATGAAAAAACAACAAGAACAGCAGCTGAACACCAGGGTCAAAGTTCAAATCCCTCAGTACACATTAAAACAGAAAGTGCAGCGCTAATAAAACATGAAAGATAGGGAATATAAAATGCGGGCTAAAAAAGACAGGATAAAGCACAATATGATCCACCACAGTGTATAAACAATCAGTCCATGATTCCAGTCCACATATATCTTCAAAGTGTAGGAGACTGCATGCTGACACAAACGATTCCAGGTGCCCACCACCACGATAACAAATGGCCTCTCACCTGATGTAGTGGACCCTTTGATTATAGAGGGTCACAAAACGCCTTTTCCATAAATCAATAGGTATGCAGCATGTCAATCAAGGACCGGGTACAGGACACTCCAAAACGGCCATATAAAATAAAAAGTGGCAAGAGGATAGTGCTCTCCGTATAATAAACTCTTTATTCAATAGTAAAAAGGTAACACTCACAAAGATAGTACTTGGTAAAAGCAGACAAACGTTCTTTAAGATCCTCCGATCTTCCGGACAGTGTAGCAGATGCGCAGTGGCCGCGGGTGACGTCACAACGTTCCTCGTTCTGAGGAGAAAGTTGCTCATAAAGGAAAAAAGGAACCACCCACACTCTGGAGATTCTCCCGTGGCCGTGACCCTTCCTTAGTCCTTGGAATTGGCAGCCGCGACAGTAATTACAGAGGAAAGATTCCCCTCGAGATCCGGGGTTCCTGCGAACAACCACCGTCCATCAAGGATCTCTGAGCCTGTTTGATTCGGTGTCACCGGCATCCGAATACACTTCCTCTGGTAAGCGTATTTCATCTATTCCCATTACATGATCGTATTATCTATGAGATACAGAGGAGAAGATTCCTGCACCAGTGCAACATTCTGTATACAGTCTATTCTGGGACTTTTCATTGTCTGACCCATGGCCACACATTGGGACATTATTATATCTCATTTATTACTCACCTTTTATCACGTCAAGCCATGGGCCTTTACTAATGGCCACCATTACTGATGTGTTTTTCATTACTGGTTACTTTTATTAATGCTACATTTCATTTCTATTTTCGTGTATAATATTGGTCATATTTATGTAGCTGCTTTTCTTTGGTGATTGGGTTAGCGCAGTGTTACTTATATTTTCCTTGAGACAAATAATTGGGACAAGAATGAAAAATGCTGGGCTCAGAATAATAGTCTTTTATATTTGTTAACATTCAATTTGCAACAGTCATGAGATGAAAATTGTGTGTGATTGCTGAAGAAAAAACTAAAACGATGTCCCTTTTTCATACACAGGAAGACCTCAGCCAGGACGAGGCTCTGGAATGTGGCACACAGGAGGAGGCTGTGGAATGTGGCAGCCAGGAGGAGGCGGGGCTAAGTGGCAGCCAGGAGAAGCCTGGGACCAGTAGGAGCCTGATCGATTCGCAGGTCCCTCCCCTCCGCCTTCCAACCAAAAGACCCAGGAAGGGGAGTCACATGCAGGATTCAGCTCTCAGGCTCATTCAGGAGGCTTCTGCGTCCCTCAGAGCCACTCCCATCCTGAAGAGGCCTTTGCCTGCATGGCTACCACCAAACTGCAGTGCATGCAGGAGGGCCAACGCCAGCTGTGTGAGGACCTTCTTTATAAAGTCTTAACTAAGGGGATGAGGGGTGAAATCACACCCAATACCCACCTGAGTGAGTTGGAACATCCTCCTCCTCCCCCTCCTCCTCCTCCTCCTCCTCCTCCTCCTCCTGCCACAACTTCAACACCACAGCCACAGTGTGGAAGGAAGCGTGGAAGGAAGACCAGAGAGTGATGACCCTGGGTTCAGTCTGGTCTGGCAAAAGATGCAGCCTCTTGTATGACCACACCCTGGGGACATAGATGTCATCTGCTGCTGGGCGCGGCGCTGTGAGATGGAGCAAGTGAGTGAGTGAAAGCAGGGATGCCGTGCTGCTCCCCCCACCCCCCGCTTCACTCCTGTGTATAGCCTAGCGCTCGCCTGCTGGCATACCTGCCCTGAGTAAAAGGCAACGGTTGCTCCAGCCCTATCCCTGTCCTTTTCCCAGTCCCCCTTGTTGCTGGCAGGCGGTGTGGAGGGAAGACGCTCACCCTGCATACGAGGCGCTTGAGGAAGGTCGGGACCGTTCGGGTCTGTAGAGCGGGGAGGTGAGAGGCACTGGATTACCCGGCGGTTCATCACCTGGAGCTATACAGGCGGAGGGGTACAGTAAGTCCCTTAAAGCAGGTAATATCCTCCAATAAGGAAAACCGGAAACAAATGCAAGTGGTGTCCAGCATGTAGTTCATTTGTTACATTGTTCTTTATATAAAGGAAAAAAGACTGCTTGTGCTACGTTACTAGGAGGGGGAAAAGGAAAAAAACAAAAAAAAAAAAAAACAAAAGGGGTCACACCACTAAGGTATCTAGCCCAGTAAGAGGCTTGTTGGATTGTGTGATGGTGGATACCTCAGGAGGAGAGTTTGGAGTAGAGTCTAGTAGTACTGGCTCACTAGTCTATCCTGGCCATCAAGGTGAAATTACACCCCATACAAAATCTTGAGCTCTTGTTGCTCAGGAAGACAGGTTGTTGTATACACCCTTCCCACTGCTCCAACACACAGTTGTATGGACTATCGGCTACAGCAGCAGTAGGAGGAAGGGGACCTACATGTACCACAAATATTCTGCTGAATAAAGGGATTATCGGACTGGGACGACAGGTGGATACCGAGAGCTGCTCAGCATTAACAGGCTCAACAGGGTGCTCTCTTTATTAGGGGATAGAAACCCCTCGCTGTGATTTATACCAATTGGGGGGAGGCACCTCTCATTGGAGTCGCTATTGGAACCATTTTTTTATTTTTGTTTTTTGTTTGTTTTTTTCTATAGAATAGGGCGCATATTGTATGTGTCCTCTCCTGATGCAATAGCAGTGCACACCAAGGATATAACATATAGATCCTCCACACTGTCCCCTCTCTGTCTCTATACTCCTCCTTTGTATAAATACAGTACGGGTACTGGGGTGTAAGGTTAAGAAATATATAATGCAGAACCTGCGCTCTGCCAAAGATAAAAACCTGCAAATCTCAGCAGCAGCGTCAGCAGCTGCGAAGTTAGAGCAATATGCTCATGCCTCGGCTGTGACCCCTCCAAAGAAGGGGACACAATCAAAAACACATCGGGGGGGTCCCCGATAGGAAAAGCCAGGGGCAGCAGCAAGCTCTGCCCATAGGAGGCTCTCAGGCGGCCCAACTATCTAAAACCCATAATCCAAAAGGCTCGGGGTTGAATGATCAGAACATAAATGTTAATATGGAGACTAGCACTGACCCAACCCTACCCTCAGAAACAGAACCAACACTTAAGGACGTTTTTTTGGCAGTGGGGGAGTGTAACTCCTAACTTAGGGAACTCTGTGACCAGATGAGGGAAGTAAAAGCGGACCTGGTATTGGTCAGGCAAGACCTTAAGAAAACCACTGAGAGAACAACAGCCCTGGAAGAAAGAGTAGGCCTGCTGGAGGACGATCTACCCCCACTGATTAAGGAAATGAAACTATTGAAGGAGCAGCTATCCAGACAAGCATCCAAGCTTGATGAAATGGAGAATAGGAGCCGAAGGGACAATGTGAGATTGGTGGGACTCCCCGAAAAAAGCGAGGGCCCTAACCCGCCTGAATTCATTGAAAAGTGGCTGGGGGAGTTATTTGGGAGAGAATCATTTTCAGCTTCTTTTTCAGTTATAAGGGCCCATAGGGTGCCCTTCAGAGCTCCTCCAGCAGGAGGATTTCCTAGACCTCTGCTCATAAGGTTCCTCAACTATAGAGACAAAGTGGTGCTGCTTCGGAAAATTAGAGAGGCAGGGACCGTCTTCTTTAAAGAGGTCAGAGTCTCTTTTTATGCCGATTTCTCACCAGATTTGCAGAAAAAAAGGGCAGAGTTTATCCAATCAAAACGCACCTTACAAAAATATAATCTCCCTTATGCCCTTCTGTACCCGGCAAAATTACGCGTATCAGCTCTGGGGGAGACCCTGTTTTTTGACTCCCCTTTTGGGATCGAGAAGTGGCTGGAGGAGAATAGAGAAAAATGTATAAATCCAGCATAAGGGGCAGGGGAGATATAGATATAGATGGCTTAGGAAATTTTTGTTTTATTCTGCGGATGGGGGGTGGGGGAGGGTGGGCTGCACTGGTGTTAGGGAGGTGAAGTGAATGGGCAAGAAATATGGGTTGAAACGTGTGGTAGTAGCTGGTGCTAGATGGGTAGAGGTCACGGTTAACCCCCAGGGGGTTCACCTTGGTAGGTGGCGGGGAGGTGGGAGGGGGGCTGGAGGGGGGAGGGGAGTGGGATGGGGAGGTAGGGGGGATGGGAGGGGTAGTTTGATTGGAAAATTTAACACAGAAATACTACACACGGGTGGAAAACACCTGGGCTGGAACCAGGGATTCACATTTAGATACACATATAGACACAATGACAGGAAACTGACTCTTAAAATTATTTGGGTAAAAAACACGTGTTCAGAGCTCACGTTTATATTAAGTTAGTATTATTATGGTTTCTAGGTTTACACGTGTGATAAGCATAGTGCAAACACATTTAATAGTAATTAAATTAAGTCCTGACAGGAGGTTTTGTAGGGGTTATTTGCTGCCTCCTCACTGTATTTCTTTAAACAATGTGGGATGCAGGCTGAAATGGTGAAAGTTGGATCCTGGAATGTTAGAGGACTGGGGACTCCTCTCAAAAGGTTGGCAGTGCTCTCTGTGCTGGAGAACTACGGGGTAGACTTGGTCTGTCTGCAGGAAACCCATCTCACCAGGGATACAATACAATCTCTACAGATGCATAAGTTTCAACATCAATATCATGCGGTTCACTCTTCTTATAGTAGAGGGGTGAGTATCCTGGTGAGAACGGGAGTTAAATTTTCCTGCAGACAAACCAAGATTGATGAAAAGGGTTGATACATCTTTTTATTTTGCTCTATCAATAATGCTATGTATGTACTGGCAAACATATATATTCCACCCCCTTTTAATTTAGATGTCATGCTTAAACTGAATGAATTCCTGATAGATAAAAAAGAAGTTCCTATCATAGTAATGGGAGACTTTAATGAGGTTTTAGACAGAAAGTTAGACCGTTTCCCGAGGGGAGCCCTTTTGGAGTATACAGTCAAGAGCCGTCTAAGTCAGTTTATGGATGAGGTGGGGCTGGTAGACCTATGGCGGATACGGAACCCAGGGGTGCTTCAATACTCATGCAGCTCAGCGTCACACTCGACCCTCTCGAGGATAGACATGGCCCTGGGGAATGATAGAACACTCCAGCTAGTAGGAAAAATTATGTATGGGCCAAGAGGGGTTTCAGACCATTCTCCCATGGTAGTTTCACTGAAGGTAGGGGAACATAGCCTCCGGAAGGAATGGAGAATAAGCCCGCATTGGTCTGAGGTAATCAGGAAGGAGAAGGGAATTCTACCTGCACTGAGGGAATTTGTAAGTTTCAACCAGGGAACAGCGACATCAGCTGTGCTCTGGGATGCTTGCAAAGCATTCCTTAGAGGGGTGTTGATACAGCAGATGGCCAAATATAATAAAGAAGAGAGGCAGGAGGTAGAGAATTTATGGAAGGATGTAATAGAGCCTGAAAACAACTTCATTAGAGACCCAACCCCTGAAAAGGAAAAGATCTGGCAAGAGAAACAAAGGGGGTATAAACAGACTACTCTACAGAAGGCTGAGACCAGACGGCTCTCCAGTGCCAGGTATCTTTGGTCGAGGGTGAGAGAGTGGGAAGAGTGTTAGCACAGGTAGTGAAGTCTAATAAGGCTCCATCAACGGTCCTCGCTATTAGAGCGCAGAATGGAGAAATCCTTTCAAGCCCCCCAAAAATAGTGCAAACTTTTAGAGCCTATTATAAAAAGCTGTACACTTCTCAGAAAAAAAATAATAAAGAAATGGCGATGGAGGACTTCTTGGGGAAGCTGTCAGTCCCGCTCTTATCGCAAGAGGAGCGGGATCTGTTGGAATCCCCAATAACAACTACAGAATTACATCAAGCGATTAAAAGCATGGCGTGCCTTAAGTCGCCTGGCCCCGATGGAATACCAATCGAGGCCTATAGGCATCTCGGGGAGGTGCTAATCCCTGAACTAATGAAGGCTCTGGGGGAAGCTAAGGAGGGGGGGCGTCTCCCTGTATCAATGCTAGAAGCAACCATCATAGTCCTGCAGAAAGAGGGGAAAGACCCCCTTGATGTGTCTGCCTATAGGCCAATCTCTCTAATCTGTACAGATGCTAAAATCTTGGCCAAGGTTTTGGCTGTCAGATTGAGCAGAGTCATACATAAACTAATACATGAGGACCAGGTGGGCTTTATGGCCAATAGATCTACAAGCCTAAATATTAGAAGAGCTTTCCTGAATCTACAGTCTCCTTTGGAAAACGAGAGCTCAAGAGCCCTGTTGACCCTAGATATCTCCAAAGCTTTTGATAGTGTGGAGGGGGATTACATGTGGTATGTGCTGGGAAAGTTTGGCTTTGGTCCATCCTTTATTGGATGGATAAAGATGCTTTATAATAATCCCAAGGCAAGAGTCAAAATAAATAACGAATTTTCAGATTGGTTTGTGCTTGAGAGGGGGACAAGACAGGGGTGTCCATTGTCTCCTTTGCTTTTTGCTCTGGTAATGGAGCCCCTGGCTATGGCCATTAGAGGGAGCCACGAGATAAAAGGTTTTCAGAGGGGGCCGATTGAGGAAAGAATCGCCCTATATGCAGACGACATCCTGTTATTTTTAGACGATTATAAGAGATCAATGGTAGGCGCAATGAGAATAGTGGAGGAATTCGGTAAATTCTCCGGCCTGGAAATAAACTGGGAGAAATCCGAGCTCTTACCGTTTGACCCCCTAGGAGTACCAATTGCACCTGGACTCCCCCAGGTGGCAATTGTGGAAGCATTAAAGTACCTGGGAATTGTCCTAACTAAAGACCCTAACCAATATATTAGTAAGAATCTAGTACCTCTCCTGGCCAAATTTAAACAAAAAACAAGCATTTGGAGACGCCTCCCCTTATCAGTAGCAGGAAGATGTAGCCTGATAAAAATGATCTGGATGCCTCAATTGCTCTACATCATGCATAATTCCCCAGTATGGATTAATAAGAGTTGGTTTAGGAAAATAGAGACTCTATTTAGGGACTTGATATGGAAAGGTGGGCAAGCTAGGTTACGGTTGCAAGTCCTCCAGCTTCCTACTAAGGAGGGGGGGTTTGCTCTTCCCCATCCGGAGTGTTATTTCCTCGCATCACAACTACAGCACTTAACGGGCTGTGGAATCCCAGGGGGGGCACTCCAAATGGCAGGCTAATCTTGTTAAGCGCTCGGCATAATACGCTTATCGAGGCATTAGAGGCAGATATGTTTTACCATGAATTCCCAACAATTAGGTTGCTAATTAAGATTTGGAAATCTGTTAAGAAATTAATGGGGTATGAGGGATTTACAGATTACACCCCTATTTGGAACAACCGGAATCTACAGGAAATTTTAAAAATTGGAAAGAGTAGGGGGTGGGAGGCTGGTGGTATTAAAAAGCTAAGACAGCTCTATTCAGGTAACACCCTTAAAAAATTTCCCGAGCTGATTAGGGAATTTAAGATCCCTCAGACCTCCTTGTTCCTTTACCGGCAGATAGAACATGCTCTCAGGGCTCTATTTGGTGATCAGCCCCCGAGATGGGTGGAAATGCCCTTTGCTCGTCAGTTATTACAAGTAGAACCCACTAGGGGACTAATAACTAAAATCTATGACCAACTAAGTAACTCAGAGAACAGACGGGAAATACTTCAAAAGGTAAGAGTTAAATGGGAAGAGGAACTAGGGGCAATTTCTGAGGAACAATGGAGGAGAATTTTAGAGATGGCACCTCAAGTGTCAGTAACCCCTTCGCAGAAGATTTCTCATCTGATGCTGCTTAATAGGGCCTATTATACTCCAAAACGGCTCTTTAGGTTCGGTAGAAGGCCTAATGATAATTGCCCTAGGTGCCAGGAGTCTGGGGACCTCATCCATTTGCTCTGGAGATGTCCCAAGCTGCACCAATACTGGGAGGGAGTGGCTAGCAGTTTGGGTGATACTTATCATACGTCAGTAAAGAGGGAGGCGGTGGAATGCATTATGGGATATAGAAGGATGGAGGGGGAGAGGAGGGGTACTACTCTGGCAATCCTGAGAGGTTTATTTCAGGCTCGAAAAATGATAATGCTAAGGTGGCAATCAAAGGAGCCCCCGAAAGTGAATGATTGGATAAATACACTCGGTGCCTCCATTGGCAGGGAGAGATTGGAGTATATAAAAAGGGGGAATCTCCAGGAATTCGACAAAATATGGAAGCCATGGATGGATAAGGCGGCCTGCTTAAGGGAAAAGTTTGGAGTATAAGGGATTAGGTTAATAGCTAAGATATATATGCACTAGAGTAATACAGTAACGGTGAACTACACAAAGTAATTTAGGGTTATTGGTGTTTTGATCTAAGTAGGTAACAATAGTAAACATTAAATTCTGTGTTGGGGTTGGATTTTGTATAGAAGGGGTAGAGGGGTGGAGGGGTGTGGGAGTAGGGGAATGGGAAGAGGAGGGGGGCTTCTCCATAAATACGTAACAGTCCACTAGTGGTCTTAATAGGGGGCTATGGGTGAGGGGACCCCATTAGCCCAGCATCATATATGTGGTTCTCCTAGATTTCATTGATGGGTAGTGTTTTTTATACTTCTTTGCCACCTATTCTGCTTCACGCGGGGTCGTGAGTGTAGATGCCACCCAGGGTTTCCCCGGGTGGGAGAAATAAGATTTATACATCCTGGTTATTTAAGTAGCTGAGAACAAGCGGACTAAGAAATCCCTCAATAGGGTACCTAATAAAGCTGTCTATAATTGCTCGTTGTAAATTTGATAAAAGTAAGAGGGAAAAAGGAAAAAGAAAGGAAAAAAGGAGAAAAGAAAGAAAAAGAAAAAAAAAAAAAAAAATATATATATATATATATATATATATATATATATATATATATATATATATATATATATATATATATATATATAAATAAATAAAGAAAACCACAATGATGTGAATCTAAGTTGGCGACAATAAATGAATATTACGCTGATTAGGCCAGTTGGTGGTGCTCACTGATGTGGTAAAAAAAAAAAAAAAAAAAAGATGTCATCTGCTGCTTTCAGCAATCTCTGGGACTTCTAGACCAGACTGCACCTTATATATGGACTCCTCAGGCCACCAATTTTGCAGTAAAATAATTGATGTGTGCCCTGGGGGTCAAAGGCTTCACCAATTTCTGCTGTTTTTCCAGCGTTGCCTCCCTCTTTGTTTGGTTATGAGCCCTTAATAAAGGTTTTTTGGTTTCAATTATACTCGCCTATGTGTGTTTTCCTTCAAAAAGGACAGTTTGTTTGTGAGTAGGCAGGTACATTTCAAAATACAATGTGAAATTAACAAGAGACACCAACACCAAGCAATCTCCTTGAGATTAAATAATACAAGATAATAATGGTGTTGTGGTAACTTGACACACAAAACACACACAAAAATATTCTGGATGTTAAATAACTAAAAAAAAACAAAAAAAAACAAGATCAGCCTTGAAAAAATACAAACCTAAAAAAAAAATCACATCAGGCTTGAAAAAAACAAAAAAAAACACAAAAAAATTATATAGATTTTTGGTCAGATGTGACAAATCATAATATATTGAGGGAATCATGATAAATAAGAAAGAAAGAAGTTTGTGAGAAGTATGTGTGAATATCAGCAGCAAAACTACTTCATTCTTCCTGCATTATAAAGAAGAAGAGAGTGCGCTGTATTAAACAATTTTAAACATTGCAGCGTGACGAAAGTGCTCTATCCATTCCGAATGCTAATTTTACCAGACCGAGCTGTTCCGTCTCGGAATTTCTTCTGAGCATGAGTGGCACTTTGTGCGTCGGAATTGTCCACACGCGGTCGGAATTGAAGCGATAAGATTTTGTTGTCGGAAAATTTTATAGCCTGCTCTCAAACTTTGTGTGTCGGAAAATCCGATGGAAAAAGTCTGATGGAGCCCACACATGGTCGGAATTTCCGACAACACGCTCCGATTGCACATTTTCCGTCGGAAAATCTGACCGTGTGTACGGGGCATAAGAGTGACTATACCATATCCTTTCTTCTAGTCAGCAATGCGATGGCTTATGAGTCTGTCCGCACTCTCTCCCACTATCCACTCTCCTCCTCTCCAGTGAGTGATAGGTTATACAAGAAAGCAAATCCTCATTGTAGTATTAAAATTTAAATGTTTTATAAAAAATGTAGTAACTTACATTTAGAATAGATTTTTAACAGCATCAGAAACAAGAAACTTCCAGAATCGGCCTGAAACTGGAAGTGACATACCCGACACTTCCCAAAGGGAGGTTTTCTTTAACAAAGCTCCCCACTTTTTGACTGATGTTTGGCTGTATGACTAAATTAATGCTGAGCACTTCTTTGACAAAGGCTCCTTTCTAAGTCAGGAAGCCCTAGCAAAATTGATGGATTCTATATATTTATGTTTTCTTTAACAAATATTGAAGCTCCACACTTTTTGACTGATGTTTGGCCGTATGACTGAATAAATGATAAGCATTTCTTTGACAAAGGGTCCTTTCTTAGTCAGAAAGCCCTGGCACAATAGATGAAAAACTCTTCTTCCCCTTCTGGACTTACGTCCAATTAAGGCACTTTTTCACCCACCCGAACAGACTTTCTGAGTGGACCCGACCACACACACCATTTGAATCTCTGTGCTTAGCAAAAGAACCCCAATCTCATTTGATCTAATCTATATACCCGCTGGTTTATCTGACCATGACCAGTCCTGTATCTTAGCCTGTCCTGTAGAAGGTGGGAAAGGGATTTGTCCCTTGACATGTCTGCTGAGGAATGGGAGCAGGTCTGTGAATATTTACATAAGGGTACGGTGAATGTATTAATACAGGAAACCAGCTTTACAATTTTCTCCAGATGGTATAGAACCCCTCTCTTGATACACAAGTTCTCTCCTCAGGCCTCATGCAAATGCTGGAGGTGTGAAGTGAATACTGGTTCTCTTCTACACATCTGGTGGTCGTGCCAGTCCCTGCAACAGTACTGGTCAGGGGTACATAGTTTTATCGCTAAAACTACTACCTATAACTTTGACTTTACCCCAGCCCAATTTCTATTGCCTATCACATCTCTTCCTAAATCTGCCTACTTTAAATCCCTAGCTATGTGTTTGCATTTCTGGGGTAAAAAGAGACTAGATCAGATGTATTCAGAAGATTGCTGAGATGGAGGAGCTCATGGACATAGAATGTAGGGATGAGCTCGATGTTCAGGTTGAACATAAGTTCAACTCGAACATTGGGTGTTCGCTTGTTTGCCGAACAGCGAACATTATGAGGTGTTCGCTGAAAATTTGAGCGCCATGGAATGCCCCATAATGCAATGCGAGATCACAGTGCATTGCTGTATGAAGATTGGCCAAAGCATGCACCTGACCTGGCCAGGCCAAGAGAGCCATATTTGGCCAAAGGCAGGACGCCTTTGGCCAATCAGGGCTCAGGGGGAGCCCACATTATATAAGGCTGCTTACACGGCGGCCGTGTGTAGTGTTGTTGGCGTAGACAGAGAGATAGCTTGATTTAGATTAAGCAGGCAGGTTATTCAGTTAGTGGCAGTTTATTTGATATATATACATATAGTATCTCACAAAAGTGATCAAACACCCTCACATTTTTGTAAATATTTTATGCTATCTTTTCATGTGACAACACTGAAGAAATGACACTTTGCTACAATGTAAAGTAGTGAGTGTACAGCTTGTATAACAGTGTACATTTGCTGTCCTCTCCAAATTAACTCAACACACAGCCATTAATGTCTAAACCACTGGCAACAAAAGTGAGTACACCCCTAAGTGAAAATATCCAAATTGGGCCCAATTAGCCATTATCCCTCTCCGGTGTCATGTGACTCGTTAGTGTTACAAGGTCCCAAGTGTAAATGGGGAGCAGGTGTGTTAAATTTGATGTTATCACTCTCACTCTCTCATACTTGTCACTGGACGTTCAACATGGCACCTCATGGCAAAGAACTTTTTGAGGATCTGAAAAAAAGAATTGTTGCTCTACATAAAGATGGCCTAGGCTATAAAAAGATTGCCTAGACCATGAAACTGAGCTGCAGCATGGTGGCCAAGACCATACAGCGGTTTAACAGGACAGGTTCCACTCAGAACAGGCCTCGCCATGGTCGACCAAAGAAGTTGAGTGCACATGCTCAGCATCATATCCAGAGGTTGTCTTTGGGAAATAGATGTATGAGTGCTGCCAGCATTGCTACAGAGGTTGAAGGGGTGGGGGGGTCAGCCTGTCAGTGCTCAGATCATATGACGCACACTGCATCAAATTTGTCCCAGAAGGAAGCCTCTTCTAAAGATGATGCACAAGAAAGTCCGCAAACAGTTTGCTGAAGACAAGCCAAGGGCATGGATTACTGGAATCATGTGCTGTGGTCTTATGAGACCAATATAAACTTATTTGGTTCAGATGGTGTCAAGTGTGTGTGGTGGCAACCAGGTGAGGAGTACAAAGACAAATGTGACTTGCCTACAGTCAAGCATGGTGGTGGGAGTGTCATGTCTGGGGCTGCATGACTGCTGCCGGCACTGGGGAGCTACAGTTCATTGACGGAACCATGAATTCCAACATATACTGTGACATACTGAAGCAGGATCCCCTCCCTTTGGAGACTGAGCCGCAGGGCACTACTCCAACATAATGACCCCAAACACACTTCTAAGGTGACCACTGCCTTGCTAAAGAAGCTGAGGGTAAAGGTGATGGACTGGCCAAGCATGTCTCCAGACCTAAACCCTATTGCGCATCTGTGGGGCATCCTCAAACTAAAGGTGGAGGAGTGCAAGGCCTCTAACATCTACCAGCTCTGTGATGTTGTCATGGAGCAGTGGAAGAGGACTCCAGTGGCAACCTATACAATCTGTACACTCACTACTTTACATTGTAGCAAAGTGTAATTTCTTCAGTGTTGTCACATGAAAAGATATAATAAAATATTTACAAAAATGTGAGGGGTGTACTAAATTTTGTGAGATACTGTATATATATATATATATATATATATATATATATATATATATATATATATATATATATATATATATATATATATATATATATATATATACTCTGCATCCAGTGTAGCCTATATTTTCAGGCAGTGTACACAGTATCTAATACAATGTAGTACAGTTTCTAATACAGTGCAGGCGGTGTACACAGTTTCTAATACAGTGTGTACAGTCTCTACTACACTTCTGGTGGTGTACACAGTACATAATACAGTGCAGCCATAGTACTGTTTCTATTACAGTGCAGGCGGTGTACACGTTATCTAATACAGTGTGTACAGTTTCTACTACACTCCTGGTGGTGTACACAGTATACAATTCAGTGCAGTCATTGTACAGTTGCTAATACAGTGCAGGCAGTGTACACAGTATCTAATACAGTGTGTACAGTTTCAAATACACTTCAGGCGGTGTACACAGTATATAATACAGTGTAGTGTGGTGTTGTCCAGAAGGCCACCAAGAAGAAGCAGATGCTCACAGGCCACTAAAAGAGGGCAAGCAGCTTCCATGTGTACAGTAAACAGTGGTTGTCATGCACATGGTGCATCCCCTGCAGGTGGCCATGGGGCATGCTTGTCCTTTTTTTCTACTGCTGGCCGTGTTATTGAGCCAGAACATGCAAAAGAGTTGGTGGAGTGGATAACAAAGCCGTCCTCATCCTCCTCATCCTCTGTCACCCAGGCTCAGAGTAGTTTGCCTTCCAATGCAGCTGCCAAAGCGGCCTATTCCACCGGCTACCTGTCCACAGTCACTCCTTCCATAGCCCCACCATCATGCACAGAGGAGTCCTCAGAATTATTTGACCTCTGAATTTGGTTCCCAGGTTGAGGAAGGGAGTAACATGAGCCTAGAGAGAGAGGGGGTGCCCAAGAAGGACATAAAACTGGCAGTCATTTTTCCCCAGCTGCAGCATACTGCCAAGTTTGCTCCAGTGATGAGGAGGGAGGGGATGATGAGGTCACTGACTGTACTTGGGTGCCTGAGAGAAGAGAGGAGGAGGCACAACTCCAACGAGGCAGGATGTCCTCTAGGGGGCAGCTTAAGGGCAGCCACCCTATTGCATCACACAGCAGAGCTCCACAGGTACAGGGTGCTGTTGACTCCCCACTGACTCTTAAAAGTTCCTTGGTGTGGGGAGGGGCATGGCGTCTGAGCCAGAAGATGGCCGCTTAGCTTCCGAGCTCCGCCACAACGCCGGGGGAATCCATCTCCATCGGAGCATTTAGAAGTGCCATCCTCTTCCATCCGCCACATCGGAGCTTACATTACCACCAGGGATGCCGAGGAGAAGAAAAGAACCTCCGCCGCAGCTCCGTAAGCTGCCGGGGTTCTTCTCCACCTCAGCGCGGCCTAATCAAAATGGTGCCCAGCCGAAGCGCAGAACGAAACAGGCCGCATCCACGGCCTATCCACCCGGACTGAACGGCACAGACCCAGGGAATCCTCACAGCGGATCATCCTCAGCGGCATACACCCCCGCTACCAGGAGCCCTGCTAAATCAAGACAGAGGACATCCTCTCCTCAGGGAAATCGGCCGCCGCAGGACATGGAGGTGAGCGCTCACAATACCTTCCGTTTTCAGGCCTCAGCAGCCCCTGACCCCATAGCGGGATTCCCCACATCAGGACAGCCTGTCTCAGACACTGTCCTCAAGGAGATGTTAATGTCCCTGAGATCATCTCTGCATCAGGATATGCTGCAAACAGTACAAAAGTGTCAGGCAGAAGTCCACTCATTGGTGAAAGGGTAAATCAGATTGAAATTACTCTGGACTCACATGCATCCTCCTTCAATGAAATGGTGAATGCCCATAACATTCACTCAGATGAAGTTTCCTGGATTAAAGATAAATTATCAGACCTTGAAGACAGATCCAGAAGGAATAACCTAAAAATAAGAGGCATTCCTGAATCCATCCCTGCGCTACAACTACCACAATATGTCCAAGAATTATTCACAGCACTGCTTCCCGCAATGTCTGCTCTGGAGCTCACGGTAGATAGGGTGCACAGAATACCAAAACCTTCCTTTTTACCCGATGAGGTACCCAGAGATGTTCTATTGAGGCTTCATTTCTACAAAGCAAAAGAATCCATTTTGGCTTCATTCCGCAACCCTGATCAGCGCCCACCTCATTATGCCTCTCTACATCTACTCCCTGATCTGTCTAGGCATACCCTCCAGAAACGCCGTAATTTAGCCACCATTACTAAAGTGCTGCGCAACCATCACATACTACACAGGTAGAAATATCCTGCTGCGCTCTCCATTACACATAACGGCACGACTACCACTGTCTCTACAATGGAAGAGGGCCTGCATATCCTCAGGCAATGGGGAATACTGTCGGAAGCATCTCCATCTCCTATACAAGTTGACCCTCCTCCATACATGCAGGCAGACTGGCAGGTGGTGAAACAAAAAAAGAGCGACAAAAAACCTGCTCAACTGCTGGATTGCTCCTAATCAATTTAATCAATTCTTATGTCTATACTCCCCGGTAAAGGCTCACTTGGAAATATTTCCAATACCCCTCATCCTTATTGAACAGTGTTTATGGATCAAGAATCCCCCTGTGGATTCTCCTATCACCCTGTAACCTTTCTTTTTTCTCCTTTTAATTTGATCTGTTATTTGTTTTTCTTTGTTTTTATGGATCAACAACCATTTGCAGAGCCATACCTAACTACACGATTGTGGAAAAGAACCTGCCACTTTTGCAACCCACTTGTCCGCTTCTAGGGACACTCCAGACACAAAGCCACCCTGGAACCGAAGTCACCCATCAAATGTGAGTACTATCCACCTATGACATATAGCAGACCTTCCTATATGCCCAATGCCAGTTAAAATACTATCTATCAACGCCCATGGCTTAAAACACCCAGCCAAGAGAGCATCTCTTTGGAAAGAAGCTGACTCTTCCCAATGCGATATTCTGTGTGCTCAAGAGACACACTTCCATCACCAAAATGCTCTCATAGAAATTTCCAACACTACTTCTTCTCCAGTATGAATGCGAAAAAAAGAGGGGTTATGGTAGCTATTAAAGACTCTATATCGTTTCAACTTCATTCCGAAATATCCGATATAGCGGGCAGGTACCTCATTATTGTATGCGACATCTGTGAACGTATATGTTCCCAACACCAAACAAATTAACTTCCTGAACAGATTGATGAAGAAGCTGAAAAGAATCCAACAAGTTTCCCTTATAATTTATGGAGACTTTAATATTACTCCTGATCCACGCATGGACTCTACCTCGACTTATTCTAAAAGATGTCCTTCTCTGAATTTCTTCCTACGATCGCATGATCTGTTCGATAGCTGGCGCTGTACGCATGCTGATGAACGGGACTTCACATTTTACTCTCATAGACATTGCACTTACTCGAGGATCGATCTGGTCCTAATGGACAAGTGGTTGCTTCAAAAAGTGACTCAAATTAAAATAAATAATATTACTTGGTCAGACCACGCTTCTATCCTCCTAACACTAGAGGATAAATATCTTTCTAACGGGGCATTCATATGGCGCGCTAGCCCTCAAGTAATACAAACAACAGCCACTAAGAAATTGTTAGAAAATCACTTGTCTGATTACTTCCAGATCAATTCCTCTTCCATGAATGATCCGTTTGTACTTTGGAATGCTCACAAGGCATACATTAGAGGTATATTCATTCAATTAGCCACAAAACTTAAAAAACAGAGACAGCAGCGGCTTGATACTCTTCTCGCAGATATCAAATTTCTAGAAGATCTAGATAAAAAAACCCTACACGCCAAGTTAGTAAAAAACTGACAGATCTACGACACGCTCTCAGATTAGAATTACTTCATTCCTTTGAACAAAAGGAACAATGACTTAAAATGTTATTCTATTCGACCAGCAACAAAGCTGGGAAAACATTGGCCCGCAAACTACGAGGCCAACGCTTCAAAACTAAAATACCTTTCATTATTAGCCCTACCTCCAAACAAAAAGTATTGATCCCCAAAGTATTGCCAACGCATTTAGCGAATATTACGGGTCCCTTTACAACCTTAATCAAGACGGTCATACTGGCCAGCCGTCACAAAGAGCTATAAATGAGTTCTTACAAAATATTAATTTACCTAAACTCTCCACATCTCAAATTCAAGCCTTGAATTCCCCTTTTTCACTATCTGAGTTAATATCAGTTATTGACTCTCTTCCCATCAATAAGTCACCAGGACTGGATGGTTTGACAGGGGAATATTATAAGACTTTTAAACACTATTTAGGGCCCTACCTCCTAAAGGTATTTGAAGCCGCTGCTGCCTCATCTTCTTTTCCATCTGAGATGTTAGAAGCATTAATAGTCACATTGCCTAAACCAGGGAAGACACCAGATGTTCCTCAAAACCTTAGACCGACTTCCTTATTGAATACCGATCTAAAGCTTTATGCCAAACTGATAGCAATGAGACTAATTGACATTCTCCCCACTATAATCGATCCTGATCAATCTGGATTCACCAAGTGCAGACAAACTTCTGATGCTACCAGAAGATTAATAGATGTGATTCATATAGCTAGGAAGCTCGGGGTGCCTTCTCTGCTTCTTGCTTTGGATACAGAGAAGGCGTTCGACAGAGTACATTGGACATATCTTGCAACCACTTTGAAAAAAATTTGGTTTTACAGGCCATATACTGTCTGCAATACTATCTTTATATACCTCACCATCAGCCTGAGTATATACCTCAGGTATGCTATCTAAACCTTTCAAGATCACGAATGGCACTCGTCAGGGCTGTCCATTATCCCCCCTCATTTTCAACCTCTTAATGGAACCCCTCGCAGCCAGCATAAGGCAAAACTCTAATTACAAGGCTTTTCCATCAATAACCGCAAACACGTCATTAGTCTCTTCGCAGACGATGTGATCCTCATGTTAACTAATCCGGTGTCATCCCTACAACATGTCTCTCAACTACTACAAGAATATGGTAAGATATCATATTACAAAGTAAACAAAACCAAATCTTACATATTGGATCTTGGAGTAGCAGAAAATGATAGAACACTTTTGCAAAATAGGTACCCATATGTATGGGATTCCCAAGAAATTACTTACTTATGAATTAAACTAACATCCCACCCTACCCAACTATTTCATGCCAATTACCTTCCGTTAATACGTTCATTAAATGCTGGTCTCCAGTCCATAAGCAAACACACATTATCATGGTCAGGTAGGTTTACCGCCTTCAAAATGCAAATCCTGCCACAAATACTTTATGTATTTCATACAGTTCCCATCCCAGTCCCTCGATGACACTTTCTTATCTTACAATCCACACTTTCTAGATATCTATGGGATGGCAAAAGAGCCAGATGCGCTCTAACCAAGCTTCGTAAAACAAGAACAGCAGGAGGGGTTGGACTACCGATATTTGCTGACTACCATCTAGCTGCACTCCTAGCACAACTAAGAGGGTGGTTTCCCCACCACCAAACACCACTTTGGTGCACTATTGAACAATCTACAATACCAGGAGGCAACCTCTATGATTATTTGTTAGCTTATATGTATCTCAAATCCAAATCCTCTGACCTCCCTCTCCCGATTCTAGCAACACTAAACTCATGGAAGACCTTGATAATAACCAAATCTAGATCATCTCCTACCATATCTCTGTCCATCCCTATTTCAACATTGGCTCTATTGATCCCAGACATACCTTTGAATAAGTGGATAGCGAAGGGAATAAACAGGGTTTCGGACTTACACTCTGGCTCTAACGCTAGATCGTTTGATGATCTACAAACAACATATGACCTACCTACTTCGGAACGATTTCAACATTTCAGAATTGCTTCTTACCTCAAAAAACATAACATCAAATACAAGTTATTTTGGCAGATTCATGTATACCTTACTGCCAAAACACCTCGTAAAGGAGGTATATCATTTTTCTACACTTATCTCCATGATAAAAACATATTCATTAAAACAAACTCTATGCTAGCATGGGAAAGAGATCTTAATAACACCTTCTCCCCACAACAATGGCACAAGGCTTTGCAATACATACACTCGGCTACCAAAAGCACCAACCTCTGGGAACTCTCACATAAGATTACACAACGTTGGTATTTAACACCCTATCGTCTAGCTAAATTCGACCGCACCACACCTTCCACCTGTTGGAGGAACTGTGGGCAACTGGGCACTATCTATCACATCCTGTGGGAATGTGATCACCTGACCTCATATCGGTCCCATATCTTCAAAATCCTATGTCAAACAACGGATCTAAGTATACAGAACACCTCAGCTTTAGCTATCCTAAACATAGGTATAGAAGATATCCCACCACTATATAGACAATTTACTATACACTTATTCCTAGCAGCCAAATTAGTGATACTAAGAAAATGGAGATCGTTGCACCCTCCAGAAATAGAAGAGACTATAACTACATTATCTTTGCATTACACTTATGAGAAGATGCTAGCATCCATTAGTGCAGTGGTTCTCAACTCCAGTCCTCGGGACCCACCAACAGGCCAGATTTTAAGTATTACCTTGGGTAGTTGCAGACTAGAATCCTGCAATCACTGAGCAGCAAGTGATATCACCTGTGATGTATTTCAGCTATCTTGCAAACCTGGCCTGTTGGTGGGTCCTGAGGACTGGAGTTGAGAACCACTGCATTAGTGGAAAGTATAACACATTCCTTCCACGCTGGCAACGTTGGATAAATTGGTACGACAATTATCATAAATGACTGGAATCACACCTGATATCACTAGGGTGAATTAACTTATGATTTTCTATGTTTTTCCTTTTTTAAGACCCATGTCCTTCTTTTTCCATATGGCTTCTGAATTGATCCTGTATTATATACACATTAGTTACTTTTACTAGTTACGAGCTATACTCTCTTGTTACAAGAACGCTAAGAGATATAAACTGGTTAATACTGCTGTTGACACAAAGGCATGCGGAGGCTGTACCTCCCCTGGGCCACAGTTAGTTCCCAGATGGGGTGACTAGCGGAGGAATATGCCTCTCCTGCCTTGCTCTACTCCTCACATATCAGGGAATTGTATTAAGCCTGTTAAGTTATATGAAACTGTTAGCCTCTATGGTTTATATTTCGGTTTACGATATCTACTGTTATCCGTAAACATGGTGTATATCTTTGTAAACTGACAAAACTTGAATAAAAATTATTTAAAAAAAAAAAGTTCCTTTGTGTGGGCCTTTTTCAACATATGTGCAGCAGATCACACCGTTGCTGTTTGAAGCATGTCTGAAGCGGATCAAGTGTGGCCAGAACAGCAGCCGCTTGGACACCACATGATTGACCAGACATATGACGACCTGCCATGCAGTCCATTGGCAACAGCACTTGAAAGACCCACATCAAAGAAAAAGGCGGACTTCTCCTTGCTCCTCATCCAGGATCTCCAACCCTACTATACCTCCAGTCCTCTCAAAAACCTGCACTAAGAGGAATGAAGGTATAGCAATAGGTGTCCCAAGTACTTGTAGCCAATCTGCTAGCAGTACACCACCATCTGATTTTAGCAGGCAAATTTCCCCACCCCAGTTGCTGAACCATAAAAATAAATCCAGCCATCCACATGCTCAGCATCTAAATTCTAGCCTCCTTTTGTGAATTTGTGGAATGTGCTGTACCTCAGTGTCAGGTTCCAAAATGCCATTTCTTTTCACGAAAGGCCATTCTGGCTCTCTACAGGCATGTGGAATATTTTGGCCCCATTGGACAGGAGTAAGGTTCATATAACTGCTGACTCATGGTCCAGCAGGCATGGGCAGGGACATTACCTTTCTTTCACGGCACACTGGGTAACTCTGCTGGCAGCTGGGAAGGATGCACGACAGTGCAGGTTCAGTGTTGTTGGAGCTTGTTCCGCCACCACTCCTCCAAATGCTAGTGGTGTACAAAGTATCTAATACAGTGTGTACAGTCTCTACTACACTTCTGGTGCTGTACACAGTACACAATACAGTGCAGCCGTAGTACTGTTTCTATTACAGTGCAGGCGGTGTACACATTATCTAATACAGTGTGTACAGTTTCTACTACACTCCTGGTGGTGTACACAGTATACAATTCAGTGCAGTTATTGTACAGTTGCTAATACAGTGCAGGCAGTGTACACAGTATCTAATACAGTGTGTACAGTTTCAAATACACTTCAGGCGGTGTACACAGTATCTAATACAGTGTAGTGTGGTGTTGTCCAGAAGGCCACCAAGAAGAAGCAGATGCTCCCAGGCCACTAAAAGAGGGCAAGCAGCTTCCATGTGTACAGTAAACAGTGGTGGTCGCGCACATGGTGCATCCTCTGCAGGTGGCCATGGGGCATGCTTGTCCTTTTTTTCTACTGCTGGCCGTGTTATTGAGCCAGAACATGCAAAAGAGTTGGTGGAGTGGATAACAAAGCTGTCCTCATCCTCCTCATCCTCTGTCACCCAGGCTCAGAGTAGTTTGCCTTCCAATGCAGCTGCCAAAGCGGCCTATTCCACCGGCTCCTTGTCCACAGTCACTCCTTCCATAGCCCCACCATCATGCACGGAGGAGTCCTCAGAATTATTTGACCTCTGAATTTGGTTCCCAGGTTGAGGAAGGGAGTAACATGAGCCTAGAGAGAGGGGGTGCCCAAGAAGGACATAAAACTGGCAGTCATTTTTCCCCAGCTGCAGCATACTGCCAAGTTTGCTCCAGTGATGAGGAGGGAGGGGATGATGAGGTCACTGACTGTACTTGGGTGCCTGAGAGAAGAGAGGAGGAGGAGGCACAACTCTAATGAGGCAGGATGTCCTCTAGGGGGCAGCTTAAGGGCAGCCACCCTATTGCATCACACCGCAGAGCTCCACAGGTACAGGGTGCAGTTGACTCCCCACTGACTCTTAAAAAGTCCTTGGTGTGGGCCTTTTTCAACACATGTGCAGCAGATTACACCATTGCGTTTTGCAACCTATGTCTGAAGCGGATCAAGTGTGGCCAGAACAGCAGCCGCTTGGACACCACATGATTGACCAGACATATGACGACCTGCCATGCAGTCCATTGGCAACAGCACTTGAAAGACCCACATCAAAGAAAAAGGCAGACTTCTCCTTGCTCCTCATCCGGGATCTCCAACCCTACTATACCTCCAGTCCTCTCAAAAACCTGCACTGAGAGGAATGAAGGTATAGCAATAGGTGTCCCAAGTACTTGTAGCCAATCTGCTAGCAGTACACCACCATCTGATTTTAGCAGGCAATTTCCCCACCACAGTTGCTGAACCATAAAAATAAATCCAGCCATCCACATGCTCAGCATCTAAATTCTAGCTTGGCCAAATTGCTAGCACTGCAACTGCTGCCTTTTCAGCTGGTAGACTCTGCCTCCTTTTGTGAATTTGTGGAATGTGCTGTACCTCAGTGTCAGGTTCCAAAATGCCATTTCTTTTCACGAAAGGCCATTCCGGCTCTCTACAGGCATGTGGAATATTTTGGCCTCATTGGACAGGAGTAAGGTTTATATAACTGCTGACTCATGGTCCATCAGGCATAGGCAGGGACATTACCTTTCTTTCACGGCGCACTGGATAACTCTGCTGGTAGCTGGGAAGGATGCAGGACAGTGCAGGTTCAGTGTTTTTGGAGCTTGTTCCGCCACCACTCCTCCAAAATGCTAGTGGTGATTCTGCCACAGCTCTCTCCTCCACCCCCTCCTCTTCTTCCTCTATGGCCTCTTCTGCAGATTTGTCCTCTGAACCAGCGGTGCTCCATAAGCTTTCAAGTGGCTACTCAAGCAGTCATTCTAAAAGATGCATGTGGTTCTTGAGTTGGTCTGCTTAGGAGACAGGAGTCATACTGGGGCAGAGATTCTGTCAGCTCTGCAGGGGCAGGCTCAGAGGTGGTTGACACCATGCCAGCTTCAGCCAGGAATGGTTGTATGAGACGATGGCACCACCCAATGTTAATGAGGAGGTGGAGACTCATCTCCTTGCACAGATGGAAAGGGCTGCAAGGGCTGGGACAGTAATAATAATGGGGGATTTTACCTACCCAGAAATTGACTGGAGTAATGGCACTGCTGGGACAGTTAAAGGGCAAAGATTTATAAACCTATTACAGGACAATTTTATGGCCCAGTTTATTGAGGCCCCAACTAGGAATGAAGCTCTGTTGGACCTGGTAATCTCAAACCATGCAGAGGTTATTACTAATGTCCAGATAAAGGAACACCTGAGTAACAATGATCATAACATGATTTCATTTGATGTTAGCTGTAAACAAGAAATACATTCGGCAAAGATAAAAACACTTAACTTCAAGAGAGCAAATTTTCCAAGGATGAGGGCTGCTCTCCAGGATTTAGACTGGGAGGGAATATTTGCATTGATAAACACTAGGGATGAGCTTCGAGTTCGAATCGAACACATGTTCGACTCGAACATTGCCTGTTCGGTCGTTCGCCTAATTCCGAAAGATATGGGCCATTTGCACCAAATTCAAGTGGCGCGTCATGGCCCATAATTCACTGTGGCATCGCAGTGCATTGCTGGCTGATGATTGGCCAAGCATGCACTATGACCCGCATGCTTGGCCAATCACAGTGCCATCTGTACAGAGAGCCGTAATTGGCCAAAGCCAGGGTGGCTTTGGCCAATTATGGCTCAGGGGGTTTAGTACACGCTCCACACTATATAAGTCCGCCTGCACGGCGGCCCTGTGTAGTGTGTTCCGGCATTGAGAGAGAGAGATAGATAGAGAGACAGTGTCATTTGATTTAAGTTAGATAGAGTAGGCAGGAGAGTCAGTTAGCTGCACTTACAGTGTATTGTGTATATATATATATATATATATATATATATATATATATATATATATATATATATATATATATACATCCTAGGTGTTGTATATATATATATATAGATATATATATATATATATCTATATATATATATATCCACTGTATTCAGTTTAGCTAGATCCGTTCCTGTTATTCTCTACCTACTACTGACAGGCAGGCAGATGTTTTTACAGTATTTACAGCTACCTAAAGAAAATTGCTGGTGTTCTTCTGATCCTAATAGTCCTATTAGCTACAATATTTACAGTTAGTGTACTACGTCCTCTGCACAGTGTGCACCTAAAGCTACCTGAAGAAAATTAGTGTTCTTCTGATCCTATTAGTACAGTACCGCAGGCAGCTACAGTATTTACAAGTTAGTGTAGTGCATCCTCTGCACAGTGTGAACCTAAAGCTACCTGAAGAAAATTAGTGTTCTTCTGATACTATTAGTACAGTACCGCAGGCAGCTACAGTATTTTTCAAGTTAGTGTAGTGCGTCCTCTGCACAGTGTGCACCTAAAGCTACCTGAAGAAAATTAGTGGTGTTCTTTTGATCCTATTAGTACAGTACCGCAGACAGCTGCAGTATTTACAAGTTAGTGTAATGCGTCCTCTGCACAGTGTGCACCTAAAGCTACCTGAAGAAAATTAGTGTTGTTCTTCTGATCCTTTTAGTACAGTACCACAGGCAGCTGTAGTATTTACAAGTTAGTGTAGTGCGTCATCTGTACAATGTGCACCTAAAGCTACCTGAAGAAAATTAGTGTTCTTCTGATCCTATTAGTACAGTACCGCAGGCAGCTACAGTATTTACAAGTTAGTGTAGTGCATCCTCTGCATGATGTGCACCTAAAGCTACCTAAAGAAAATTAGTGGTGTTCTTCTGATCCTATTAGTACAGTACCAAAGGCAGCTGTCGTATTTACAAGTTAGTGTAGTGCGTCCTCTGCACAGTGTGCACCTAAAGCTACCTGATGAAAATTAGTGATGTTCTTCTGATCCTATTAGTACAGTACCGCAGGCAGCTGTAACATTTAAAAGTTAGTGTAGTGCGTCCTCTGCACAGTGTGCACCTAAAGCTACCTGAAGAAAATTAGTGGTGTTCTTCTGATCCTATTAGTACAGTACCAAAGGCAGCTGTCGTATTTACAAGTTAGTATAGTGCGTCCTCTGCACAGTGTGCACCTAAAGCTACCTGATGAAAATTAGTGATGTTCTTCTGATCCTATTAATACCACAGGCAGGCAGCTAAAGTATAAAAAGAAGAAGCAAAAAATACTCTTGCGCACAGGTGTATTGGCTAAAAAGTCCCGAGGGTTCAAGAAGGACTATGGATTTCGGCCTTGCTGCTCTCAAAGGATGGGATTGTCCTAGTGTTAAATGAAAAGAAGAAAAAGAGCGCACCAGCCTAGTGCATTATCCTTGACAGATTTATTAATTAAAAACAAGATAAAAACTACTCACAAAGGTCGAAGAAAAAAATCGCATGGTATATGGTACAGAGGCAATTATTCCAGTGGCTACCACTGGAATAATTGCCTCTGTGCCATATACCATGCGATTTTTTTCTTCGACCTTTGTGAGTAGTTTTTATCTTGTTATTAATTAATAAATCTGTCAAGGATAATGCACTAGGCTGGTGCGCTCTTTTTCTTCTTTTCATCAGGCAGCTAAAGTATTTACAGTTAGTGTAGTGCGTCCTCTGCACTGTGTGCACCTAAAGCTACCTGAAGAAAATTAATGTTCTTCTGATCCTATTAGTACAGTACCGCAGGCAGCTACAGTATTTACAAGTTAGTGTAGTGTGTCCTCTGCACGGTGTGCACCTAAAGCTATCTGAAGAAAATTAGTGGTGTTCTTCTGATTCTATTAGTACAGTACCACAGGCAGCTGTAGTATTTACAAGTTAGTGTAGTGCGTCCTCTGCACAGTGTGAACCTAAAGCTACCTGAAGAAAATTAGTGGTGTTCTTCTGATCCTATTAGTACAGTACCGCAGGCAGCTGCAGTATTTACAAGTTAGTGTAGTGCATCCTCTGCACAGTGTGCACCTAAAGCTACCTGATGAAAATTAGTGATGTTCTTCTGATCCTATTAGTACAGTACCGCAGGCAGCTGTAGCATTTACAAGTTAGTGTAGTGCGTCCTTTGCACAGTGTGCACCTAAAGCTACCTGAAGAAAACTAGTGGTGTTCTTCTGATCCTATTATTACCACAGGCAGGCAGCTACAGTATTTACAGTTAGTGTAGTACATCCTCTGCACAGTGTGCACCTAAAGCTACCTGGAGACAATTGCTGTTGTTCTGCTCCTATTAATACCACAGGCAGGCAGCTACAGTATTTACAGTTAGTGCACTGTGTCCTCTGCACAGTGTGCACCTAAAGCTACCTGAACAGAATTAGTGGTGTTCTTCTGATCCTATTAATACCACAGGCAGGCAGCTACAGTATTTACAGTTAGTGTAGTGCGTCCTCTGCACAGTGTGCACCTAAAGCTACCTGGAGACAATTGCTGTTGTTCTGCTCCTATTAATACCACAGGCAGGCAGCTACAGTATTTACAGTTAGTGCACTGTGTCCTCTGCACAGTCTGCACCCAAAGCTACCTGAAGAAAATTAGTGGTGTTCTTCTGATCGTATTAATACCACAGGCAGGCAGCTACAGTATTTACAGTTATTGTAGTGCGTCCTCTGCACAGTGTGCACCTAAAGCTACCTGGAGACAATTGCTGTTGTTCTGCTCCTATTAATACCACAGGCAGGCAGCTACAGTATTTACAGTTAGTGCACTGTGTTCTCTGCACAGTCTGCACCTAAAGCTACCTGAAGAAAATCAGTGGTGTTCTTCTGATCCTATTAATACCACAGGCAGACAGCTACAGTATTTACAGTTAGAGTAGTGCGTCCTCTGCACAGTGTGCACCTAAAGCTACCTGGAGACAATTGCTGTTGTTCTGCTCCTATTAATACCACAGGCAGGCAGCTACAGTATTTACAGTTAGTGCACTGTGTCCTCTGCACAGTCTGCACCTAAAGCTACCTGAAGAAAATTAGTGGTGTTCTTCTGATCCTATTAATACCACAGGCAGGCAGCTACAGTATTTACAGTTAGTGCACTGTGTCCTCTGCACAGTCTGCACCTAAAGCTACCTGAAGAAAATTAGTGGTGTTCTTCTGATCCTATTAATACCACAGGCAAGCAGCTACAGTATTTACAGTTAGTGTAGTGCGTCCTCTGCACAGTGTGCACCTAAAGCTACCTGGAGACAATTGCTGTTGTTCTGCTCCTATTAATACCACAGGCAGGCAGCTACGGTATTTACAGTTAGTGCACTATGTCCTCTGCTCAGTGTGCACCTAAAGCTACCTGAAGAAAATTAGTGGTGTTCTCATACTAATAATACTACAGGCAGGCAGTTGATTCTGCTAGCTGCAGTATCAGTATATATATATATATATATATATATATATACATATACATCCCAGATTTGTGCAGCTACATCTCACTGCAGGCCATTAGTATGTCTGGAAGGCCAACAAGGAGAGGCAGACAGTCACAAGCCAATAAAAGAGGGCAAGCAGGCTCTGTGTCTAGAGGCAACAGTGCTGGTCGTGGAAATGGTGCATCCTCATCAGCACGTGGCGTTGGGACATGCTTGTCCTTTTTATCGGCAGCTGGCCGTGTTGAGCCGCAACATGCGGAAGACTTGGTAGAGTGGATGACCAAGCTGTCCTCATCCTCCTCATCCTCTCTCACCCAGGCTCAGGGTACTTTGTCTGGCAAAGCAGCTGCCAACGCAGCCTCTTCCCTCGGCTCAATGGCATCAGTCACTCATTCCCTAGCCCCACCATGTCCTCCTGAGGAGTCCCCCAAACTGTTTGACCACAGTGTTGGATACATGCTCCAGGAGGATGCCCAGCATTTTGAAGGCTCCGATGATGGTACCCAGCTAGAGGAAGGCAGTAACGTGAGCCCAGAGAGAGGGGGTGCCCAAGAAGGACAGCAATCTGGCAGTCATGTTCCCCCAGCTGCAGCATACTGCCAGCTTTGCTCCAGTGATGAGGAGGGAGGGGATGATGAGGTCACTGACACCACGTGGGTGCCTGATAGGAGAGAGAAGGAAGAGGAGGAGGAGGCACATCACCAATGAGGCAGGATGCCCTCCAGGGGCCATCTTAAGGGCAGCACACCGACTGCATCACACCGCAGAGCTTCGCATGTCCAAGGCGCTGCTGTCTCTGCGCATTATTCCAAAAGTTCTTTGGTGTGGGCCTTTTTTGAGACGAGTGCATCAGATTCCACCGCTGCTATTTGCAACATATGTCTCAAGCGTATCTCTCGTGGCCAAAACATCTCCCGCTTGGGCACCACATGCTTGACCAGACATATGTTGACCTGCCATGCAGTTCGGTTGGCAAGCATACGTAAAAGACCCACACCAAAGGACTTGTACGTGGCTGGGAGGAGGTGGCTGCGGATCATGTCATCCTTAGTGATCCAGAGGACTCCGGACCAAATGCCTCAGCAAACCTACGCTGCATGGCCTCCCTGATTCTGCAAAGCCCACGAAAGGATCCTGGTATTCGTGGTATCAAGGAGAGGGATCAATACTGGCTGGCAACCCTCCTTGATCCATGTTACAAGGGTAAGGTTGCAGACCTTATCTTGCCATCGCAGAGAGAGCAGAGGATGAAACATCTTCGGGAGGCCTTGCAGAAAGGTCTGTGCAATGCGTTCCCAGAGACTGGGAGGTTACAAACTCCTGTTCCTGGACAACGTGTTGCTGAGGCTTCGGTCAGTCAAAGAAGGAGCGGTGGAGAAGGTGGCTGTCTGACCGATGCGTTCAGACAATTTTTTAGTCCGCAGCCCCAAGTTATGATCGGTTCCAGCAACCATCGCCAGCGTCTGTTTTACATGGTGCAGGAATACCTAGGGGCAAGATCTGACTTGGACACCTTTCCCACCGAAAATCCTCTGGGTTACTGGGTCTTGAAGATGGATCACTGGCCAGAGCTTGCACAGTATGCAATTGAGCTACTGGCCTGTCCTGCATCCAGCGTTCTTTCGGAACGCACATTCAGTGCTGCTGGAGGTTTTGTAACCAATCACATCATGCACCTGTCCACAGACTCGGTCGATCGACTGACTTTCATAAAAATGAATCAGTCTTGGATCACCACCAGCTACCAAGCACCTGATGCTGATGTAACCGAATAATTTTTTTTTTTTAAATGTCAGATCCCTTCAAGACTGCCTATGCTGATGCTGAGTGACTATCCTGTTATGCTGAGTGACTATCCTCTTCCTCCTCAATGATCATTCTGATAGCTTGTAAGAATATTTTTGGTTCTGAGCACCGCCACCAGTGGCTAAGGCCTAATTTTTCAGCCCCTGTTTAACAGGGGCGTGTAATTACAATTTTTGATGCAATACTTTGCAGCAGGGCTTGTTTCTGCACTCCAACTAGAGTATCTGTGAGGAGTTGCAGTGTTGTGGCACCAGCACCAGTGCCTAAGGCCTAATTTTTCAGCCCCTGTTCAACAGGGGCGTGTAATTACAAATTTTGATGCAATACTTTGCAGCAGGACTCATTCCTGCGCTCCAACTAGAGTATCTGTGAGAGGTTGCAGTTTTGTGGCACCAGCACCAGTGCCAAAGGCCCAATTTTCAGCCCCTGTTTAACAGGGGCATGTAATTACAATTTTTGATGCAATTATTTACAGCAGGGCTCATTCCTGTGCTCCAACTAGAGTATCTGTGAGGGGTTGCAGTGTTGTGGCACCAGTGCCTAAGGCCCAATTTTTCTGCTCCTGTTCAACAAGGACATGTAATTACAATTCTTGATCTAATATCTCATAGCAGGGCCCATTTCTGCGCCCACCAAGAGTAACTGTGAGGACTTACAGTGTTGTGGCACCAGCACCACCACCACCAAAGGCCCAATTTTTCTGACCCTGTTCAACAGGGGCATGTAAGTACAATTCTTGATCTAATATTTGACAGCAGAGCCCGTTCCTGCGCCCACCAAGAGTAACTGTGAGGGCTTACAGTGTTGTGGCAACACCAACACCTAAGGCCCCAATTTCTGCAGAGTATATAGGACAGGCCCCTACTTTCAAACATCCAACTTACAAACGACTCCTACTTGCAAACGGAAGGAGACAACAGGAAGTGAGATGAAATCTACCCCTAGGAAGGGAAATTCTCTCCTGTAAGAGTTAATATGGGAAAAACGTGTCTCTTTTCCAATGATGCTTTATCACCAATCCCTGTTTCACTAAAAACCCCAAATTGTTAAAAAAACATTTGTCATTGGGACAGAAAATGAGGTAAAATCTTCTGAAGAGCTGCACAGACAGCAAAACAAATGTCACAGGGGTGATAACCCTTCCCTATGTTTTCCAAATAGCTTAAAAATGTCAATGTAAAAAAAACTTTTTTTTACATTGACACATGTCCCCTGGGGCAGGACCCAGGTCCCCAAACCCTTTTTAGGACAATACCATGCAAATTAGCCTTTAAAATTAGCACTTTTGATTTTGAACGTTCGAGTCCCATAGACTTCAATGGGGTTCTAACATTCGTGCAAATTTTCGGTCCATTCGCAGGTTCTGGTGCGAACCGAACCGGGGGTGTTCGGCTCATCCCTAATAAACACAGACCAGAAATGGGAATTCTTCAAAAAGACTGTTTGGGACCTCACTGCAAAGTATATTCCCATGGGCAATAAGTTTAAAATCCTAAAAACAAAACCTATGTTTGGCTCACAGCCAAAGTTAAAGAAGCTATAAACAATAAGAAAAAAGCTTTTAAAAAATATAAAAATGAAGGAACACTAGTATTGTTTAAATGTTACAAAGAATTTAACAGAACATGTAAAAAGGAACTCAAGGATGCAAAAATTCAAAACGAACGACAGATTGCAAAAGATAGTAGGACAAACCCCAAAAAGTTCTTCAAATATATTAATAGTAAAAACGCCAGGTCTGAGCATGTAGGCCCTTTACAAAATAATCTAGAGTGGGTGACTGGGGACAAAGAGAAGGCAAATATATTAAATACTTTCTTCAGCTCTGTGTATACAAAGGAGCATGGGGGAGCTTATGTCCATAATGGGGGTGGTAGTGACACAGCCCCAAATGATCCACAATGGCTCAAAAGTGATATGGTCCAGAATTATTTAGACAGAATAAAGGTGGATAAAGCACCTGGACCTGATGGTATCCACCCACAGATCCTAAAAGAATTGAGCTCTGTAATTTCAAAGCCATTGTATCTAATTTTTAAGGACTCATTAATGACGGGAATAGTACCACTGGATTGGCGCAGGGTGAACGTTGTGCCTATATTTAAAAAGGGATCAAAGTCTTTACCAAGTAACTATAGACCTGTTAGTTTAACTTCTATAGTCGGGAAGATACTGGAGCGTTTAATAAAAGACCACGTAGACAAGTTCTTGCTGAAAAAAAACATTTCAAGCAACAGACAGCATGGATTCATGAAAGACAGAAGTTGTCAGACAAACCTGATTTCTTTTTATGAAGAGGTAAGTAAAACCTTGGACAGAGGGGTGGCTGTGGACGTGGTATACTTGGATTTTGCAAAAGCACTCAACACAGTTCCCCACACGCGGCTCATGTGTAAGGTAAAGTCTACAGGCTTGGAAATATCAGTTTGGAAATGGATAGAAAACTGGCTAAAAGACAGAATTCAGAGAGTAGTGGTTAATGATTCTTACTCTGAATGGTCTAAGGTTATCAGTGGTGTACCCCAAGGTTCAGTGCTGGGACCCTTACTTTTTAATATCTTTATAAATGATATTGGGTCTGGGATCGAAAGTAACATTTCTGTCTTTGCAGATGACACCAAGCTATGCAGTGGAATAACGTCCTTACAGGATGTCTCCAATTTACAAGCCGACCTCAATGCACAGTCTAATAGGGTGACTATGTGGCAGATGAGGTTTAACCACTTGCTTACTAGGCACTTAAACCCCCCTCCTATCCAGACCAATTTTTAGCTTTCAGTGCTCTCACACTTTGAATGACAATTACTCAGTCATGCAACACTGTACCCAAATGATTTTTTTGTCCTTTTTTTCATACAAATAGAGCTTTATTTTGGTGGTATTTGATCACCTCTGGGTTTTTTATTTTTTGCGCTATAAATGAAAAAAGACCGAAAATTATGAAAAAACACATTTTTCCTGATTTCTGTGATAAAATTTTGCAAATGCGTAATTTTTCTTCATAAATTTTGGCCACAATTTATACTGCTACATATCTTTGGTAAAAATAACCAAAAATTTGTGGAAATTATTTGGTCTGTGTGAAAGTTTTAGAGTCTACAAGCTATGGTGCAAATCATAAAAAAATTATCACATCTGATGTACTGAGGCCTATCTCATTTCCTGAGACCCTAACAAGCCAGGAAAGTACAAATGCCCCCCAAATAAACCCTTTTTGGAAAGTAGACATTTCAATGTATTTAGTTAGAGGCATGGTGAGTTATTTGAAGTCGTATTTTTTTTCCACAATTCTTTGCAAAATTGAGATTTTTTTTTTTTTTTTTCCCCACAAAATTGTCATTGTAATAGCTTATTTCTCTCACATGGCATGTGTATACCACAAATGACACCCCAAAATACATTCTGCTACTCCTCCTGAGTATTAGGATACCACATGTGTGTGACTTTTTCACTGCCTGGCCACATACAGAGGCCCAACATGCATGGAGCACCATCAGGTGTTCTAGGAGCATAAATTACACATCACATTTCTCAACCACCTATTACACTTTTGAAGGCCCTGGAGCACCAGGACAATGGAAACACCCACAAAATGACCCCATTTAGGAAAGCTAACACCCCAACGTATAATCTATGAGGCATAATGAGTCTTTTGAATGGTTTATTTTTTCCAGAAGTTTTTGGAAAATGTGGAAAAAAATGAAAACGCATTTTTTTTTACACAAAGTTGTCCGTTTATAAGATATTTCCAACACATAGCATTTAGATAGCAAAAATGACACCCCAAAATACATTCTGCTACTCCTCCTGAGTATGGCGATACCACATTTGTGAGACTTCTACACAGCCTGGCCACATACAGAGATCCAACATGCAAGGAACACCATCAGGTGTTCCAGGGACACATAGCATGCACATACCAAGAATTACACCCCAAAATACATTATGCTGAGCAAAGCGTAAACAAAAAAGATTACCTGTGGTTGTAGTAGCGCAGTTGTACACAGGAGGATAGCACTGGTCCAGGCAGCAGGCAGGGACTTGGTCAGCAGCGGCGAACACAATTGTCCAGACAGCAGGCAGGGTTACTGTCCATATAAAGTCCAGGGTCAGTGCAGGCAGAGATATTGTCCGCAGTGCCAAAAATATTGGTCCTGGTAGTAGGCAGGTCCATGCGGTGTGGTCAGTGCAACAGGCAGAGGCATGATGGCAGTAAGTCCTACAGGCAGAAGTAGGGCCTCGTTCAGGACAGAATGGGGACAGGGGTAGAGGCTTCTCCCACCCAAATCTCTTTGAAGCCTCCGAGTCTCCAGACCCTAATCTAGGATTGAGAAAACAAAAAAAAATGTTTTCTTCATCCAGAAAAACAATTCTGGAGCCCCTCACATATGTGAGACCCCTGTGTTGAATCCCACTAGTCCAGTATCAGGGTACAAGATCAGTCCAAGAGGCAGGCAAATATCATGGTCAAACAGTCCAGGGTCAGTTCCAGATCAGGCAGAGGTATGTACAGAATCGTTAGGCAGAAGCATGGTCGAATAACAGTCCAGGGTCAGTTCCAGATCAGGCAGAGGTATGTGCAGAATCGTTAGGCAGAAGCATGGTCGAATAATAGTCCAGGGTCAGTTCCAGATCAGGCAGAGGTATGTACAGAATCGTTAGGCAGAAGCGTGGTCAAATAACAAGCCAGGGTCAGTTACAGAGGAGGCAGTGGCATAAGGGGTGTGAGGGTAAATTGCAGGAACGGAGGCTTACGTTTACCATACTTCACTAATAATTTAGTGAAGTATGGTAACGACGAAAACATTCACCTACGCAGAGGCCTGGTTCAGAAGGACATTGTGCACAATAATAAGATGTGTCTCTTCTGAATCCTGCTCTGGTACACACCTTAGATTTTTTTTGCCGTCGTTGGCCTGTTGGTTTGGGAGGGATCTTATCTGGAAAGTGGCATTCGGAGAGTCGACTTAGAACATCTGATCGGATATTTTCTGGGGGCCGTTCGGGAATGTAAGGGCAGGGAAAACTTCCTCCTGGTAGCCAAGGAAGCATTTGGGGTTTTGGGTGGAGTTACGATAAATGACATAAGAATTGTAGATGGCCAAATGAAAAAAATAAATTGCGACTTTCTTATACCAATGGTATGTCCGTCTTGTAGCAAGGTACGGTTCCAGCATCTGGTCATTCAAGTCGACTCCCCCCATAAACAAATTAGAATCAAAGATGCATTTAGGTTTCTGTATGGGGCCATTTCTTCTGGGGATTTCAATGAAGGTATCATCGTGGATTGAAGACAACATGTACACATCTCTTTTGTCTCTCCACTTCACTGCCAAAATCTCGTTGTTTCGTAGACTCGCCGTTTCTCCTTTTCTCAATTTTTTATTGACCAGACTTTGAGGAAAGCCCTTCCGGTTCTTATTAATGTTACCACATGCAGGCGTCTTCTTCCGATGCAGGTTGTGGAACAGGGGCAGAGATGTGTAGAAGTTATCTACGTACAGGTGGTAGCCTTTCTCCAGGAGGGGGTATGTGAGGTCCCAAACAATTTTCCCGCTTGATCCCAAGTAGTCTGGGCAATTAGGGGGTTGCAGCTGGGTGTCCTTCCCTTCGTACACTTTGAAGGCATACAAGTAACCTGTGACTCGGTCACATAATTTGTATACCTTCACCCCATAGTGGGCCCTTTTACTGGGAATATATTGCTTTATTTTAAGCCTGCCACTAAACTTAACAAGGGACTCGTCCACACATATGTTTTTGTCCGGGTAAACAGCAGGGGAATAGTGCAGAAAAATAATTTAAAAGTGGCCGAATTTTGAAAAGTCTATCATAGTTTGGGTCATTTCGGGGAGGGCACTGGGTTTTGTCGTTGAAATGAAGAAACCTCAATATCATGAGGTATCTGTTTCTGGACATTACTTTGGAGTATACTGGCATGTGTTGGAGGGGGTGGGTTGACCAATAGGACAGCAAAGTGTTTTTTTTTGTGAGTCCCATGTGAGCCCTAAAAAACCTTCAACTCTTCCACCGTTATGTCTCTCCATTCGTAGGGACGGGCATAGTAGGACGTTGGATTATTCGTAATGAATTGCTGTGCATAAAGGTTGCACTGGGCCACAATACTTGACAGCATGTCCTCGGTAAAAAATAAATTTAAAAAATCTATTGAGGAAAAATTCTCTATGTTCACCTGGACTCCTGGCTGGGCAGTGAAAGGGGGAATGTTGGCTTCTCCTGAATTAGGAGGAAGCCACAAGGGGTTCTGCAGGGCATAGGGAAGGCTGGCATGGGTCCTTGGCCTTTCTTGCCGAGGCACTGCGGTGCTGGTGGATAGCACTGCCGTGCTGGTGGATGGGACTGCCGTGCTGGTGGATGGGACTGCCGTGCTGGTGGATGGGACTGCCGTGCTGGTGGATGGGACTGCCGTGCTGGTAGATGCCACTGCCTCCCCACCAGAACGCCTTTGTTTGGCGGGCTGAATCTCTTCCTCCTCTGAGTCACTCAGTGTTCCACTACTGAGGACTGGCTCATAATTTATGTCAGACTCAGAATCGGAGCCGGAAAGGGAATCCAAAAAAGAGAGCTCTCCGTTGCTCTCGTCGGCCTGGGACAGTATTTGGTACGCCTCCTCGGCGGAAAAGCTTCTTTTGGCCATGGTTGCTAAGCCTGCACTGATGGGCACTGATGTGGCGGCACTGATGAGCACAGATGGGCACTGAGGTGGCACAGAGGGGCACTGATGAGGTGGAACAGATGTGCAGTGATGAGGTGGAACAGATGTGCACTAATGAGGTGGAACAGATGTGCAGATGTGCACTGATGAGGTGGCACAGGTGGGCACTGATGAGGCGGCACAGGTGGGCACTGATGAGGCGGCACAGGTGGGCACTGATGAGGTGGAACAGATGTGCACTGAGATTGCACAGATGTGCACTGATGAGGTGGCACAGCTGGGCACTGATGGGACGGCACAGATGGGGCGGCACAGATGGAGCGGCACAGATGGGGTGGCACAGATGGAGCGGCACAGATGGAGCAGCACAGATGGGGCGGCACAGATGGAGCAGCACAGATGGGCACTAATTGCACAGATGTGCACTGAGGCAGCACAGATGTGCACTGAGGCAGCACAGATGGGCACTGATTGGCACAGGTGGGCACTGATGAGGTGGCACAGGTGGGCACTGATGAGGTGGCACAGGTGGGCACTGATGAGGTGGCACAGGTGGTCACTGATTGTGCAGATGTGTAGCTGGACACTGATCACCGCTGGGCAGACAGGTGGGCACCGATTGGCACAGGTGGGCACCGATTGGCACTGTACTGATGGGGCACTGTACTGATGGGGCACTGTTATGATGGGCACTGTGGGCACTGTAGGCACAGTAAATCACACTCACAGATCGCTGACAGATCTCTCTCTCCTCACACGCTGTCTCTGTGTGAGGAGAGAGAGCCGGCAATGAGAGATGATCTCAAATGTTTACATTTGAGATCATCTCTCATTGGAGGCAGCGATCGCGCTGTAAACGGCCGCTGTGATTGGCTGTTTACAGCGATCTGTGATTGGCTGTGTCCAAGGGACATGGCCAACACAGAATTTCCCCGTTGCACGCTCGTGAGCATGCACGGGGAGCGAGGAAAGGGGAGGATGTCATATGACGGCCTCCCGGGAATTGACATCCGCACTGAAGCCGTCATTCGGCTACGGCCGGATGTCAGGAGGTTAACGTTGAGAAATGTAAAGTTATGCACTTGTGGGCTAAGAATATGCATGCATCATACATGCTAGGGGAGTACAACTGGTGGAATCTGTGGTGGAGAAGGATCTGGGGGTTTTGGTAGATCATAAGCTCAATAATAGCATTCAATGCCAAGCTGCGGTTTCCAAAGCGAGCAAAGTCCTTTCTTGTATTAAGAGAGGTATGGACTCTAGAGAGAGAGATATAATTTTGCCCTTGTTCAAATCATTAGTAAGACCTCATCTGGAATATGCAGTTCAGTTTTGAGCACCAGTTCTCAAAAAGGATATCGGAGAACTGGAGAAAATGCAGAGAAGGGCAACCAAACTGATAAGAGGCATGGAGGAGCTCAGCTATGCGGAAAGATTAGAAGAACTGAATTTATTCACTCTTGAGAAGAGGAGAATAGGGGGGGATATGATCAACATGTTCAAATATATAAGGGGTCCATATAGTGAACTTGGTGTTGAGATATTCCCTTTACGGTCAACCCAGAGGACACGGGGGCACTCTTTACGTCTAGAGGAAAAGAGATTTCATCTCCAAATACGCAAAGGTTTCTTCACAGTAAAAGCTGTGAAAATGTGGAATAGACTCCCGCCAGAGGTGGTTCTGGCCAGCTCAGTAGATTGCTTTAAGAAAGGCCTGGATACTTTCCTAAATGTACATAATATAACTGGGTACTTACATTTATAGGTAAAGTTGATCCAGGGAAAATTCGATTGCCTCTTGGGGGATCAGGAAGGAATTTTTTCCCCTGCTATAGCAAATTGGAGCATTCTCTGCTGGGGTTTTTTCCCTTCCACTGGATCAACTGAGGGTATAAAATTGTACGATATTTTTTTTTTCACTTATTTATTGTTTTTAAGGTTGAACTGGATGGTCTTGTGTCTTTTTTCAACCTGACTAACTATGTAACTATATGTAACTATGTAACCCCTGAATTTTCTCCGCCCTTCGACAGGTACACTTGAACATTGTTCCATGTTTGGCACACATCCTGAATTTGGTGGTGCAGCGGTTCTTGAGCAGGTACCCAGGCTTACATGATCTCCTGAGGCAGGCCAGAAAAGTCTGTGGTAATTTCTGCCGGTCATACAATGCCAGTGCTCGGCTGGCTGACATTCAAAGGGAATGCAACCTGCCCGCCAACCGCCTCATTTGTGACATGCCCACCAGGTGGAACTCAACATTGGCAATGCTGCAGCGGCTGCACACACAGCAGATGAGTACCTGTGCGAGTATGGCACCAGGACAGAGTCAGGGGAGCTTGGTTTCTTTTCACCACGCCAGTGGCTACTGATCAAAGATGCATGCACTGTCCTGTCATCATTTGAGGAGGCCACAAGGATGGTGAGTAGGGATGAGCTGAACACCCCCCTGTTCGGTTCGCACCAGAACATGTGAACAGGCAAAAAATGAGTTGCACCTCGCCAAGTCCATGTAGATCATCTCCATCTACATGGACTTGGCGAGGTGCTGCTCATTTGTTGGCCTTTTTTTGTATATCCTTTTATGGGGATGAGTGCTTCATAGAAGATACCCTGTGGGGAGAACCTAAGGAGCCATCCAGATTCAAAGACCCGAGGCTGGGGTAGAAAGCCACAGGCATGCATGATCTCCTTTAAAAAGAGATCTTTGGAGCTGGTAAGCGGCAGTATTTGCAATGGTGGAGGCACCCTCCTGTCATCACGTTCTTCTAGGTGCTGTAGTTGCACGATTTATATCGTCTGGACGTTTGTTAAACCAGCATTTGGAGGATTGTTCTGCTAGTGAACCTTTTTCCTTTAACCCTTTGGAGTGGACTGACTTCATTTATTTACCCATGTTTTTCATTATTTAATTTTCCACATTTGTCACTGGTGGTCACGTTACAGTGTGTGTATAATATTAATTTTATTTAGATGTGATTGAATTGTTTTATATACATTTACTCTTCAATTTATATAGTGCAGCTATTTTTTGCTTGAATCATATGCAAGTTATTGTCATAAAAAGTGTTTGGGGACCCGGGTCCTGCCCCAGGGGACATGGATCAATGCAAAAAAAGTTTTAAAAACGGCCGTTTTTTCAGGAGCAGTGATTTTAATAATGCTTAAAGTAAAACAGTAAAAGTGTAATATTCCTTTAAATTTCATACCTGGGGGTTGTCTATAGTATGCCTGTAAAGGGGCGCATGTTTCCCATGTTTAGAACAGTCTGACAGCAAAATGACATTTCAAAGGAAAAAAAGTAATTTAAAACTACTCGCAGCTATTAATGAATTGCTGGTCCGACAATACACATAAAAGTTCATTGAAAAAAACGGCATGGAAATTCCCCGCAGGGGAACCCCGAACCAAAATTTAAAATAAAAAAAAAAAAACGACGTGATATACCATTAACATTAAGTTTGATCAAAAATTTGTCCCCGCTACACACTCCCCCTGCTTGAACTCTTGGTCCCCAAAGAGGTGTAGAATCTTGTTCCATCAAACATTTGTTTGCCTGTTACATGCCATCAGTTACATGCGCAGAAAACAAGTTAGTAGGATAATAAACAAGTCACATCTTATTGATCAGAATCCAAACTCAAGTGGCTCAGTTTACAACACAAACTTGACAGAGGAGCCTCCCACCAATTATCTTGTGATGGGAGACTGCTCTGTGTACCCATAGCTAACACCATCGTGTCCGGTACAACTGTGTCAAGGGGTGAGATAGGGTTGCTTCTTTCTGACTCAATAATAGAAGGGCCAGGCATCTCAACATTTCTTCTGGCAGTAATTTGAGACTCTTCGGAGCATTCACCCAAAGTATTATAAGTCAACCTTCTTGGTGGGTGAATCACTCTCTTTGTTCTCTGTACTTTTGGCGTCTCAGGCAAATTGGCATTTTCGTCAATTCCTTTATTTTCCTGTACATCGGACTCAACACCAACAGAAAAGTCCTTAGTGTCTGTTCGCAGCAGAGGAGTTTGAGACTCCTCTAGACCTCCTGTTGATCTGTATTCAGATATAGTCACCACTTCTGGGCAATTATTGCCTTCCTCCATTTCAGACTCCTCTCCAACAATGCCAGTGAGAGACAAGTTTTTCTCAGGGTATTCAGACAGCGACACAAATTCTGGGGCGTCAGGTCTAAAAGTACCTTCATTTCCATTTCTTGGCTGAGGTGAAACACCTGATTCAACTTCTAGTGTTTCAGATGGCCACAGCCAACTTATCTCCATCTCCTCTCCCTCGTCATCCTCAGTGATTGTGGATCCAGGCTGAGACCTAGTCACTGGTCGAGGCACAGCATTAGATGTAGAGGGTAGATCTGCCTCTGGACTTATCCTAACTGCTTCCGTTAGAGGTAGGAGGTGATTACGATGCCAAGTCTTTATTGGCTCAGAACTTCCTTCTGGCCGAATCTCATATACTGGAAGCCCTGGGAGTCGTTTACATATAACGAAGGGCTGTGACTTCCATCTGTCCGCCAGCTTGTGCTTTCCCGGTATACCCAGATTCTTTAACAGGACTCGGTCGCCAGGTTGCAAATCTTGAACCCTCACTTTGACATCAAAGTTCTTTTTGTTTCTGGATCCTCTGCACTCTGATGTGACTTGAGCTTTTTCATAAGTAGTCTTCAAATTGTTCCTCAACCAATCCACATATCCTTTGTGAGAAATTGCTGAGGTATAAACCAGATTGGTTCCAAAGGCCAAGTCCACTGGTAGTCTAGCTTCTCTTCAAAACATTAGTCGGTAGGGGGAATACCCTGTTACATCACATTTTGTACTGTTATATACATGTACTAGTGCAGTGTTGTGCCTGCTCCAGTGTGGTTTCTGCTCCGATGTCAGGGTTCCCAACATATTTAAAAGAGTCCTGTTAAATCTCTTTAGCTGAGGATCACCCTGTGGATGGTATGGAGTGGTTCTAGATTTCCGAATACCTAAAAGTTCCAACAACTTTTGAATCAGGGTACTTTCGAAATCTCTCCCTTGATCGGAATGAATTCACTGTGGCAGACCATAATGGACAAAGAACTTCTCTACCGAAACTTTTGCCACTGTAGAAGCCTGTTGATCTTTAGTGGGATAAGCCTGAGTATATCAGGTGAAGTGATCTGTCACTACAAGAATGTTCCCTTTTTCACTTAAGTCAGATTCCACACACAGGAAATCTATACAGACCAACTCCATCGGTCCTTGGCTCTCCAAATGACCCATTGGGGCAGCTTTCTGAGGCAAAGTCTTCCTCTGTATATATCGGAGACATGAATGACAATATCCCTCCACTTCAATTCTCATATAGGGCCAATAAAACCTGTCCTTCACCAGCTAGAAAGTTCTTTCTGCCCTCATATGGCCGTGGTGGTCATGTAGAGCAATCAATACCTTCTCTCCGTATTTCTTCGGTAAGAACAGTTGCCACTTTTCTTCGCCATTGTCAGAGGGGCCCCTTTGGTAGACCACCCCTTGTTTGAGCTGTAGCCGGTCCCACTCTGTGTAGAACTCAAGCTTCCTTTTCAGTGCTCTTGAGAAGTAGGTCAGGGTTTTCTCCCTCCAAAGCCTTCAGTGCCAGGCTACAAATTGGTACAAATTAGACCCTGTTGGTCTAATTGAAGATCCCTCTTGGACAGCTTTGGTAAACCTTCCTCTGCAATCTGAGCGACATTACAGTAACACTTGGGTACCCCAGCAGCGGACACTCCCACTTCTTCAGCTCTAGCCCCACCTTCACTTTGCCATTGTGCTCCATCACAAAGGGCCCTCACTCCTTCTGGGGTGAGCTGAGTCCATTCTTCTTCTTGACCCTGGGAACAGTGAGGTCATCTTGATAATGCATCTGCATCTCTATTTCCTATTCCTGGACTGTATTTCAAGCTGAATGTGAATGCTGAAAGTGCAGCCAACCACCTATGGCCCGTAGCATCCAACTTTGCTGTGGTAAGTAGGTAAGTGAGTGGGTTATTGTCTGTCTTAACCACGAACTCTGCACCATACAAGTAATCCTTGAGTTTATCTACCACAGCCCATTTTATGGCCAGGAATTCCAATTTGTGAGTGGGGTAGTTCTGCTCAGCGGGAACTAGACTTCTGCTCACGTAGGCTATGGGCCTTTGTTGTCCATTATGCTCCTGGTAAAGCACTCTGCCCAGCCCGTCTCGGCTGGAATCCACATGCAATTCATAGGATTTAGTAGGGTCTGCATAGGCTAGAACCGGAGCAGTGGTAAGGCTCCATTTCAACTGTCTGAAAGCCTCTTCACACTGTGAAATCCATTCTTCTTGGATGGACTCTTTCTTCTTTCTGGGGCCTTCTTTTGGCTTCCCCAAACCTTCTGAATCTGAGCCAATTCCTTCTTGATTCTTCAACAGCTCGGTGAGTGGGTGGGCTATCTTAGCAAACCCTTCCACAAACCACCTGTAATAAGAACAGAATCCTAGAAAGGATCTAAGTTCAGTCACGTTAGTTGGTCTAGGCCAGGAGGTAACGGCCTCCAATTTCTGTGGGTCTGTTGCCACTCCTTCAGCAGATACGATGTGTCCCAAGTAGTTCACTGAGGGTTGGTAGAAATGACACTTCTCCAAGGAGAGCTTCAGGCCTTTGTCATGAAGTCACCAAGTAATCGTAGGCTGTACAGGTGGTATTACTGAACCTCAGGTTCCTGACAGCCTCTGCAGCAGCTCCTCGCAGACTTTCACTGATGCGCTGTTTCTTTTGGGCTTCTGGCAGTTCCCACTCTTCCAGAGCCTGCATGGCCTGCTCTATCCATACATCAAATTCCTCTTCTCCAGCCGGCACAGGCTGTTCTCCTGAAAAAATTCTCAGCTTCCTGTACCCAGCTTCTATGCATACTGTGTTGTTCTTCTGGCACTTTGACACAAAGTCTCCCAAAGCTGCAAGGAGTTCTGGCCCGATCATGGCCAGGGGCACTGGAGGAGGGATCGTTCCTCTAGTTGTGTAATAGTGGGGGGCACTGATGGGATCCCCATCTGAGACTTTTGGATGTACCTTGTAAAACCTTGTTTTGTTTCCCATCTGTGCACTTCCACCCCTGAAGCTCTCTGGTACTCCCTCTCTCCACTCCAACAGTGCATAAGTACGGGAAGTCTCTTCATCTGGCTTGACGGCAATCACCCATGCTTTTCTATCTGGTGATAATGTCTTCAGAATTTGATTGATCTGTTCTTTTTCCCAGTCCTCACCAGGGAGCTCAATCGCTACGCTCGCTGCTGAGCGGGCGCCTTCCGCTGCGCACCACTGAACCACAGTGGACGGGTCCATACTGGTGCCAGGGGGTGGGCTTGCTTGCAGAGTAACAGTAATCCCGGACGATGCTCCCACGTGTAGCACTAACCCCCAAAGGAGCTGCTGATTTATTTGGGCCTGTACTCTGCTTTATACCCCTCTGAATATCTCAGTCCCCCTGACACAGCTGTGGTGTAATAGTGTGCAGTTAGAACAAAATCACAAAGGCAAGTTCACAATACTCAATATAATATACCTGTTTGTAGTTACCTTACCCTCCTCTTGGCTGGTGATGAAGAGTAAAACAACACTCACACAGTTGTACTTAAATAATAACCGTATTTACTGTAGTTGTATTAGAAGGGTTAAACTACAATGGTTGTACTGTCAGACCCACATAGTCTGACAGACAACTAAACTTTACAAAGGGACAATACAAGTGTATAATGTCTGAAGTAATATATGAGAGGTATATCAAAGCAAATAGGATACCGTCAGAGTGAGTGTATCTCACTCTAAGCACTGTCCTATTTCCTGCATGCTTTAAGCTGTACTAAATCAAATGACTAACTTGATCAAGTATAATACAACACTAGGGAGCTCCCTCCTATAATATTACACCACCCTGATATAGCAAAATAACCCAAGGCCTTATGTGTTACTTAACAGTCCTTCTTTCTCTTCTTTTCTTCTGCTACCAACAAGGTAATTTTGCAATCCAAGGGTTAATGATTCCTTAACAGAGTAACCTGATATACAAAGCAAAGTCCTGATGCAGCAGAGCTATAACTAACTTTGATGCAGTGACTTAGTGTTGAATCCTCTTGATTTTGCTTGTGGGACTATGGGTCCCAGCAACTCTGTCCTGTGTAAACTGATGTATGAAAGTGCGTCAAGAAACTTGTGGGCCTCAGCCCTCTCACCCAACCAGGACAATGCTGTCAGGAGACTCCGCTCTGATGTGCAAGGTTCTTCCTCTAGCCGGCAATGCTGTGATGCTCCGCTCCTGTCCTCAACACGCTCCAGAACTTCCAGATGACTATGACAAGCTCCTCTGGCTCCTTCCCAGTCTTGCCCTGTCGTCAGTCCAACTCTGTGGGATGTCACAATTCCGCTGCTTGGATCGCTGTTTCGTGGAGGTAGGCTGCACTGTACTGGAGACCTCACACAGATCCTCCCAGGCTGGCCATGCGTGTCCAAGAGAACTAAGATGGCCACTCCCAGCCCTTTTATAATCTGTGGGTGGGTTAAGTTTATGTCCAGATGTAAACAAAAACTTCCAAGTCAACTTGAAAAATGAAAAGAAAATAAAGAATCACTCCTTTTGCACTTTGGCCTCTAGATGGCGCCAGAGGATAAGATATAACATTAACATTAAGTTTGATCAAAAATATGTCCCCGCTACATAAAAAAGACACTGAAGCTATAATGAGAGCTATTTGCAGATCTGAGCATGCTCAGTTGTGCTGGCACCTACAAAAACGGGGAATTTATCTTATCTCAGACTTTTAAAGATATTTCAATGTGGAAATCACTTTTTTCACGCAGTTTAAAAGCAGATTATCTTTAAATAATATACCACATATGTCAGTACTATTTAGGCAATTATATCATGCTCTAAACAATATTTCCATGTGCAATTCTCCAGGTTTTAGCAGAGTGAAGGTTTGGGCACTATTTGGTTTCAGGGAACTATAGTAAATTCAATTTTGGGAGTATTTTCTCACTAGCGCTATAGTGAATACTGCTTTAGTGCTAATTAGTGCTAATTACCGCGATTAGCGCCAACTAGCGCTAATTTGTGGCAATATATTTGCTATATGCAGCGATATAGTAAATGACCCAATGCTGTTTAACTAACATATAACAAAACTGCATTCTGGCATTAGCGTTTGCTTTACCTTCAGGCATTATTGTATGTTATATAATATTTTGAACACTTTGTTTCTAATAATAAATATATACAGTATCTCACAAAAGTTAGTATGCCCCTCACATTTTTGTAAATATTTTATTCTATCTTTTCATGTGACAACACTGAATAAATGACACTTTGCTACAATGTAAAGTAGTGAGTGTACAGCTTGTATAACAGTGTACATTTTCTGTCCCCTCAAAATAACTCAACACACAGCCATTAATGTCTAAACTGCTGGCAACAAAAGTGAGTACACCCCTAAGTGAAAATGTTCAAATTGGGCCCAATTAGCCATTTTCCCTCCCCAGTGTCATGTGACTCTCTGGTGTTACAAGGTCTCAGGTGAATGGGGAGCAGGTGTGTTAAATTTGGTGTTATCGCTCTCACTCTCTCATACTGGTCACTGGTAGTTCAACATGGCACCTCATGGCAAAGAGCTCTCTGAGGATCTGAAAAAAAGAATTGTTGCTCTACATAAAGATGGCCTAGGCTATAATAAGATTGCCAAGACTCTGAAACTGAGCTGCAGCACAGTGGCCAAGACCATACAGTCTTTAACAGGACAGGTTCCACACGGAACAGGCTTTGCCATGGTCGACCAAAGAAGTTGAGTGCACGTGCTCAGTGTCATATCCAGTGGTTGTCTTTGGGAAATAGATTTATGAGTGCTGCCAGCATTGCTGCAGAGGTTTAAGGGGTGGGGGTCAGCCTATCAGTGCTCAGACCATACACCACACACTGCATCAAATTGGTCTGCATGGAAGCCTCTTCTAAAGATGATGCACAAAAAAGCCTGCAAACAGTTTTCCAAAGACAAACAGACTAAGGACATGGATTACTGGATACATGTCCTGTGGTCTGATGAGACCTAGATAAACTTATTTGGTTCAGATGGTGTCAAGCGTGTGTGGCGGCAACCAGGTGAGGACTACAAAGACAAGTGTGTCTTGCCTACAGTTAAGCATGGTGGTGGGAGTGTCATGGTCTGGGGCTGCATGAGTACTGCTGGCACTGGGGAGCTACTGGTCATTGAGGGAACCATGAATGTCAAAATGTACTGTGACATACTGAAGCAGAGCATGATCCCCCTCCCTTCGGAGACTGGGCTGCAGGGCAGTATTCCAACATGATAACGATCCCAAACACACCTTTTAGTCAACCACTGCCTTGCTAAAGAAGCTGAGGGTAAAGGTGATGGACTGGCCAAGTATGTCTCCAGACCAAAACACTATTGAGCATCTGTGGGGCATCCTGAAACAGAAGGTGGAGGAGCGCAAGGTTTCTAACCTCCACCAGCTCCGTCATGGAGGAGTGGAAGAGGACTCCAGTGACAACCTGTGAAGCTCTGGTGAACTCCATGCCCAAGAGGGTTAAGGCAGTGCTGGAAAATAATGGCGGCCACACAAAATATTGACACTTTGGTCCCAGTTTGGACATTTTCACTTAGGGGTGTACTCACTTTTGTTGCCAGTGGTTTAGACATTAATGGCTGTGTGTTGAGTTATTTTGAGGGGACAGCAAATTTACACTGTTATACAAGCTGTACACTCACTACTTTACATTGTAGCAAAGTGACATTTCTTCAGTGTTGTCACATGAAAAGTTAGAATAAAATATTTACACAAATGTGAGGGGTGTACTCACTTTTGTGACATACTGTATTTATAGCACTGAATATGCAGCCCCCCTCTTTGGCCATTTTGTTAAATAAGTAATGTGTTGAATTACCCCAGGAAACTATATTTTTAATCATAAATTTGTAACAGGAAGAATTTTTATTCTACTGCACATAAATAAATATTTGAAGAAAACACAAACTGACTGGCTTAAGTAATCAAATTACATCATTTTTTTTTTTTTTTTAATGTGTACGGAGAGGTCCTAGTTTACTGTTTGTGTAGAACATCCAAATAATACTCCTTTGTGTCTTCTATCGCTATAAGGTCCTCCTACTCCTTATTCTACTAAGGAATGTGTCTACATTTTACATCGGGTCAGGTGGGTCTTTTTATCCCAATTTTGGTACCTCTGTCATTCCTCTCACACCTGGGGTTTCCATAGTTGTGTTTGGCAACTGGAAGTACTATTTTTCACCTTTCCAGTTTTTACCTCTGGAATTAAGATTTTCTAATTTATAAATCTTGTTGACATTTGCCTTCCTTTTACTCCAATCAGGGAGAAGAGAAGCGGGTAAGAAGAGTGTTACCATTCCCAGGGATAGGGATGGGGCACAATTGCACCAACCAAATTACATCATTAGTAAATTATCCTCCAAATAAGCATGCTAGTTTTCTGTCTGTTTTATCTCCTCAAAGTGGTTATTCAATTCTGTGACTAAAAACAATATGCACTACTCTACATACATTTACTGAACTGCTTGTAAATTTCATCCATGCTTGAGAAAAAACAATTATAGAGAAACTGATCCTGAAATCACAGGACATGCAATAAGAGAACAATCTGGAAGCTGTGAATTCTTGCACCAAAGACTATTTCAATCAGTTCTACCATTTAAATGGCATAGTACAAATTGGGTTAGTACCTCTGACAAGCCTCTTCGTTCTGGTTTTATTGACACCTACGGGCTCAAGTAAACATGCCATTTACCATATATTTGCAATTGCTCTGTGAACTATAAATATGAATGCAATATATAGTGTAGCAGAGCATCCCAGAGAGAGCCAGGAAAAGTCTTATTTGGGGTTGCTATATCTCCCAGGCTCCTCTCATTTACATTCAGGGATCTTTAATCTATGGTTCAGTTTGGGTCTTGGTCCTCTCTTCTGGGCCAATTTATACTCACCTGAGACAGCCAGCCAGTGCTCTAGGCCTGGGAATCAGAAAAGTCCCGTCTGTATGTGAAAGCTCACACGCTGTAGGCTTGCTCAGCCTGTTAGTTAGTGCTTGTATTTGTGTATAATTAGTGCCGAGATATGGCTAGGTTTTTGTTTTGTTATTATTGTTCCTGTTTGTTTTCTGAGACACTGTACAGCACCTGTATATAGACTTGTAAATATCACAAGTAAACACTGCACTGTTTTGGCACTACCTCCTTGGATTTGGTATCTGTGCAGGAGAGACTGCTTATCCCATGAGATTTGTACCTGTTACCTGTTCCCTGCTCATATATGGTGGAGGATGCGGGCACTTTTAGCAAGGAAATGCTATTTAAAAGTTTCTGTAGTGGCTAAACATGGAAGGAATCTCAAACAGTTGGTGTTATCTAATGCTGCACAGAAGCAAGAAAACACTGCACAACAGCAAGCCAATGCTATTGCACAGAAGCAAAAAAAGATGCTGTGCCAACAAATTGGTGCTGTACAAGGGCAAACGCAAAGGCTGTTTGAACAGTTAGCCACTGCTACAGAAGCAGATACGAAAACCCTGACTGAGGTTTTACAGATGTTGGTGCAGTGGTCACCTGTAGATTTGAGTGAACAGTTCGAGCCGAGCAAAAATTCGGCCCGAACATTGTCTGTTCGCCCGTTTGGTGAACACTCGAATTTGTAGGGCACTCGGTGGGCTGTTCGCCCAAAAAGTGCTCCACAATGCACTGTATGCTGCGCAGTGCATTCCAAGCCCTGATTGGGCAAAGCTTTGCGAGCTCCCCCCTCTCCTGAACCATACCAGGGAACATGCCCTCAGCATGGGGGATGCTTTGGGGCAGGGGGGCTCTGTCTGCTACCTGTTCCATGTGCACAATAGCCAAAAGTTTGTGAACACCTGATCTTGTTGAGCTTGTCAGACATCCCATTCCAAAACCATGGACATTAACATACAGTTAACCCCCCCCCCCCAAAAAAAGGAACATGTGTTCTTATTTCGCTGTGCAGGCCGCTCAAGTTCCCCCACTACAAAGCATGTCAAACCAAATCTTTATGGACCTTGCTTTGTAGATGGGCACAATTATACTGGAGTGGAGAAGAAAAAGAGTCCCCAAAACAAGATTGAAAGTGTTCAATTGTCTAAAATGTCTTTTGGCTGCTGTAACATTAACAGTACCCTTTACTGGAACTACTGAATCATTTGGTGGGGTTTTCACATACTTTGGCCCATATAGTTTATCTGCCCTTTCAGCCTTTGAAACTATTTAATGATGATGGATAATCTTTCCTGAGTATAACTTCAGTTTTAAACAGTGTGAACTGCAACCTTCCTACAGGGCTTAATAAGCAACCTTAAGAAATAGTTTATGTACAGCAAATTAGTATGTGAACAGAGAGGTGGAAGATTTTAGGACATTTTACATGAGAAGTAATTTCATCCTATTGGCAATTTTATTTAAAGAAAAATACATATCCATAGATTATAATGAATATGTAGTTATCATTTAATCTTTATTCAGCAGTATCACTTTGTTGATAATTGTCTCCTTTGCAATATATTGATAGCACTCACACCAATTAATAATAAGGAGTTACATTTTATTTTTAGAAACAATTAAAGTCTTATGTGTAGCTGAGCCCCATCTCAGTGAGAAACAATTGCTTTGAAACAACTGAAGTGACAAACCCAGTGAATTAAAATGCAATTTTAAAATAAATGAATAAATTGAACACAAAAAAACACACATATGGGTTCTCTGAGTTGGTAGATTGTGCAGTTCTTATTATAAAGTAGAATTATTAAATTGTTCTTTTGCATTTTAACCCCTATAGGAAAGGTTGTTATAATAAAATGAGTTATTCATTTTTATCTGGTCCAAAAACATTTGAAAACAAAATCAGTATTATGGAATCTACAAAATAAAAGGTGTAATTTTCATCGATCTAGTGATAATATTACAAAAAACATAGGAAGTATAAAAGCAAGGGCAAGTATAACCCTTTACTTAAGAGTTAGTCATGAAAATTTAATGAGACCTCAGGACAGCAAACTAAAAGTTCAGATCTTTTGAAAAGTTTTATTCATGGTTTCAGCCATCTAGTATTTCTGAAACATTGTGCCTTACTGAGCAAATAATGAACTTGGAGAGTTTGGAAAAAAAATAACGAATATCTTGTGGATTATGAGGTTACATAAATCCACTTGTTTGGCAAGTTATTAAAATGAAGACGCAGCTGAATTTTGCACTTATAGCACTCGGACAGTCAGAGTAACTGAAGCGTTTACATACCAATAGAGATCACAAATACACAACATGTCTTTCAAGTATTTCAGTTTTGCCATTTGAATTTTCTGCACTGAAATTGTGTCAATTATGCTGTTAGAAACACTAAACTTCAAAAAATGTGTGAAACGAAGTTACAAAATTGATGAAATACCTAATATGTATTTTTAGGTAACATGCAGTTCAAACGATTTTACCTTTTAGAGAAGAACCGCCTACAAAAATTATTAAAAATTCCTTAACTGGCATGTTAGAGCAACTAAAGCACAAGGCTCAGTTAGGATTTCAATAAATCCAAAGTACACACCAAAAAGAATTTATCTTTCAGTGCCATGGCTTCAGTAAAGAGAAGTCTGGCTGGTTGCAGCATTACAAGTTTTTCTACATTTATATTTGAGTTTCTAGAAAAAATGGAAATTGGGTTAGATTTTTTTACCTTATCATATACTGCTCAAGATTTTACCATCTGATATGTGCTAATGAAATCTGGTGATGTTTAAAGTATAAATAAATCTTAAACATGCAAAATTGTTTAGTGCACTAAAGTAAACATTTTAGTAATTTCCACATTAAATTCATTATGAAATAAAATATTCAAATACTTTGTGTTTTGTGTTTCAATCATTTTTATTACATTTCAAACAATACAGAAAAAGCATAAAGCAAGGTACAGGGAATTGGTTGCCATGAGAGTAAAATACAGTATACATATAGTGCAATAACATAAACTGGCATTACAAAACAGAAATATTGCTCAATGAGAAAAACTTTGCATGTCATAAGGAATACTTAAAACAGGGCTTTTGCAGTATAGCAGTTGTAGTGCACCAGAGACTTTAAGCTGGTACCATTCAAGCCACTGTGACCATAGTTTACTAGTGGACAGTAGTCTACCTTCTGAAGACACGGACATGCACATAGGAACCATGATTATGCACCAAGGCGACCACCTCTTCTAACAGAATTGGGTCAGCAGTCTTCCAATGATGAGTTATGCCACGTACACATTATCGAAAATGCTGCCTGCAAAACTCAGATGAGAACTTTTTGTCGGAAAATGCGACCGTATGTATGCTCCATCGGTCTTTTGCTGGCGGAATTCCAGCTTCACACAGGGAAGAGATGAAGAAGAGAAGAGATGAGAGAAGACTGCAGCCTGGCACAACGCTGGATCAATCCAGGAGTGAGGCAAGTGTTTAAGGGACGATTCACACTATATGTGGTGGAAAATGTTTTACTGCATTGCAAAACCGCTGTCGCCTCAGGGACACACAGGAAACAATTGTTTCCTATGTGTCCCATTCACACTGCAATGCAGCCTCGAGCAGTGCTGCAGCGTGCTGCGATAAAAGGCAAACATACTGCATTTTATCAAAGGGCAACAGCCTGAATCAAACTGCAATGTCAGGCAGTGCAGCTCATTGCGCCACCCAACAATGCAGTGAATAAAGTGTACGCTTTGTACACTTCAAATAAAGTTAGTACAACACAAAAAAACACTGCCCCCTAGCACAGCGGCAATGCAGAGTGGCCAGAGCAGACAAATGATACTTATAAAATTGGCTTATTATATAATAGCATGTTAATAAATTCTTAGATCTTGCAACCTTTTCAACTTCAAAGTATTTCAGCCTTCTGAGTCTTTGTGAAACAATCTGGCAATGACAACACTATTGAGCTGAGATACAGTACCTTGAAAAAGTATTCATACCCCTTGAAATTTTCCACATTTTGTGATGTTACAATCAAAAACGTAAATGTATTTTATTGGGATTTTATGTGATAGACCAACACAAAGCCACATATAATTGTGAAGTGCAAGGAAAATGATAAATGGTTTTCAAATTTTTTTACAAATACATATCTGAAAAGTGTGATGTTCATTTGTATTCAGCCCCCTGAGACAATACTTTGTACAACAACTTTTTGCTGCAATTGCAGCTGCAAGTCTCTTTGGATATGTCTCTACCAGCTTACACATACCCTCAACATGGGGGGTGCTTTGGGGTCCCCATGTTGATGGGGACAAGAGCCTCTTCTGGACAACCCTTGTCCGGTGGTTGTCGGAGTGTGCAGGTAGGGGGCTTATTGGAATCTGGAAGCCCTCTTTAACAAGGGCACCCCCAGATCCCGCCCCCCCATGTGAATAAGGATCGGGTACCCAGTCACCAAAAAAAGTAATGTAATGTGACAAAAGACAATAGCTGTTTTTTGAAAGTTTCTTTATTAAAAATGTCTTCTTCTTCTCTGCTTCTTCCTCCAGTCTTCTCCTTCTTCCCGTCTTCCTCTGGTCTTCTCCTACTTCTACCAGCCTCTTCTTCCCCTGCTTTGTCCTCCGTTCTTCTTCCTCCACCGCCGCTCCTGCTGAAGATTCAAACAATGAACCTCCTCCGATGCTGCTATGGGGCGGATGATGTCATTCCGAGACCCCTCCCCTTGTGACTTCACCGCCTGCAGCATGATGGGTCTGTGAATTAACAAGGGGGTGGGGTCCCCGGATGACATCATCCTGTGGCCACGCCCCAAAGTAATATATGAAATCTGTGCTATGTAAGCGGACAGATTGGCTGGCCGCAGCATCGGAGGAGGGTAATTTTTGTACCCCATACTCATTTACATAGGGGGGTGGGATCTGGGGGCCCCCTTCTTAAGGGGGGCTGGCAGATTCCGATAAACCCCCACCCATAGATCCGACAACCAATGGCCAGGGTTGTCTGGAAGAGGCTCTTTTCCACATCAATATGGGGACTAGGTTCTTTGGGGGACCCCAAAGCACCCTCCCTATGCTGAGGGCATGTGGCCTGGTATGGTTCAGGAGGGAGGGTGTTCGCTCATCCCCCCCTTTTCCTGACCTCCAGGCTGCATGCTCAGATATGCGTCTGGTATGGATTTTGGAGAGGATTTTTTTTTTATTTTCCATGGGGTTCCCCTTATACTCCACATCAGACCCGAAGGTCCTGGTATGTACTGGGGGGGACTTATGCCATTTTTTTTCCTTGATTTTTGAATAGTCATATTTTTTGGAATTCCACACCATAATATTATTGAATAATTACATACCATTGCATGCAATGGAAAAGTTAAAACTGATGTGCGTTGGCTAACTATGCTGCTGAGTACAATGCACATGATACCATCGGTGGGATTCAAACCCATGGCTTGAACATAGCAGGGCATACCACTAAGCTACAGAGCTGAGCACAATCATATGTAGAAAATAAAAATACTAATGTTTGATTATTTTCATTCTATACAATAAAGTTTTGCATTTGAGGCATAAATATTATGGTACCAACCATGCTCATGTGGCATTTGCTATTAGGCATTCGCCTATTGTCAGCATATGCCGATGAATAGGGATGAGCCAAACACCCAGTTCGGTTTGCAGCAGAACTTGCGAACAGGCAAAAAAATTGTTCGAACACGCGAACACCATTAAAGTCTATGGGACACGAACATGAATAATCAAAAGTGCTCATTTTAAAGGCTTATATGCAAGTTATTGTCATAAAAAGTGTTTGGGGACCTGGGTCCTGTCCCAGGGGAAATGTATCAATGCAAAAAGAAGTTTTAAAAACGGCCATTTTTTCGGGAGCAGTGATTTTAATAATGCTTAAAGTGAAACAATAAAAGTGTAATATTCCTTTAAATTTTGTACCTGGGGGGTGTCTATAGTATGCCTGTAAAGGGGCGCATATTTCCCGTGTTTAGAACAGTCTGACAGCAAAATGACATTTCAAAGGAAAAAAAGTAATTTAAAACTACTCACGGCTATTAATGAATTGTCGGTCCGACAATACACATAAAAGTTCATTGATAAAAACGGCATGGGATTTCCCCACAGGGGAACCCTGAACCAAAATAAAAAAAAATTGTGGGGGTCCCCCTAAATTCCATACCAGGCCCTTCAGGTCTGGTATGGATATTAAGGGGAACCCCACGCCAAAATAAAACAAATGACGTGGGGGTCCCCCTCAAAATCCATACCAGACCTGAAGGGTCTGGTATGGATTTTAAGGGGAACCACATGCCAAGATGAAAAAAATGGAGTGGGGTCCCCCAAAAATCCATACCAGACCCTTATCTGAGCACACAACCTGGCAGGCCGCAGGAAAAGAGGGGGGACAAGAAACATGGGCTATACTATACTATAGACACCCCCCTACTATAGACACCCCCCAGGTATGAAATTTAAAGGAATATTACACTTTTATTTTTCACTTTAAGCATTATTAAAATCACTACTCCCAAAAAAACGGCCATTTTTAAAACTTCTTTTTGCATTGATACATGTCCCCTGGGGCATGACCTAGGTCCCCAAACACTTTTTATGACAATATCATGCATATAAGCCTTTAAAATTAGCACATTTGATTTCTCCCATAGATTTTAAAGGGTGTTCCGTGGCTTTCGAATTTGCCGCAAACACCCTAAATCGCTGTTGAGCGAAATGGCGAACAGCCAATGTTCGAGTCAAACATAAAGCCCATCCCTACCGCTGATTAAGATGTAAGCTTTGTGCTTCGTTTTCACAGTATATAGCAAAATGTAAAAAAAATTGCCATGGAGTCCCCCCAAAAAACCATACCAGATCATTATCTAATCATGCAGCCTGATGGTCAGGATAAGGGGGGGCGAGCGAGAGCCCCCATCCTGAACCATACCAGGCCACATGCCCTCAACATGGGGAGGGTGCTTTGGGGTCCCCCCAAAGCAACTTGTCCCCATGTTGATGGAGACAAGGGCCTCTTCCAGACAACCCTGGCTAGTGGTTGTCGGGGTCTGGGGTGCCAGGGGCTTATCAGAATCTTAACAACAGGACCCCCAGATCCTGCCTCCTATGTGAATGGGTATTGGTTGGATATATCATAGTTTCATCAATCATAGTTTCATCAATTCAGCATCAATTTAAGTCCTTTATTATATAAATAGCTCCGAGCCGTCTTCTTCTCCGAGCCATCTCTCCCGCCCCATCTTCTCCTGCTGCTGTCCCTCCCACCACCATCTTCTCTTGTCACTGTCTTCTCCATCTGCCGTCTTCTCACCGAGTCGTCTCTCCTGCCGCCATGTTCTCCTGATGCTGTCTTCTCCACCCTCCATCTTCTCCACCCGCCATCTTCTCCCCGAGCCGTTTTGTTTATTGGTGGCAACCAGAGGTGCAGAAGAATACAGCAGTAAGAGAAGACGGCGGATGGGGAAGACAGCAGCAGGAGAAGATAGCGGCAGGTGAGACAGCAGTAGGAGAGATGGCTCGAGGAGAAGATGACGGATGGAGAAGACAGCAGCAGGATTAGATTACAGCGGGAGAGATAGCTTGGGGAAGAAAACGGCTTGGAGCTATTTTAAAAATAAAGGACTTGTCAAAAACCAGCTTTTTTTTTACATTTCACTGCTTTTTTTGGTGAACGGGTAGGGGTACAATGTACCTGATACCCATTCACATGGGGGGTAGGATGTGGGGGCCCCCTTGTTAAAGGGGGCTTCCAGATTCTGATAAGCCCCCCGCCCGCAGACCCTGACAACCACAGGTCAGGGCTGTTCGAAGAGGCCCTAGCCCCCATCCACTTTCCTGGCCTGCCAGGCTACTTGCTCGGATAAGGGTCTGGTATGGATTTTGGGGGGACCCCATGCCATTTTTTTTATTTGGCATGGAGTTCCCCTTAAAATCCATACCAGGCCCTTTCTGGTAAGGATCTTAGGGGGAACCCCACACCAAATTTTTTTAAACAATAGTTTTTGGGGTATTTTTTGCCAATTTTTTAAATTTGGTGCTTAGAGAGAATTCACATTTAGTTGACATATTTCATGGCTTACCTAGTCCACAAAATAATTAGTAGATCCCCGAATTTCGGCCTTGGAGCAGGTTTTTTTTTGCAACTAGATTTAATACAGATTTGAAGGGGTATGAATTGTTTTCACTTATAAAATATATATTTTGAGTCTGCCAAAGTCAAACAAAGCGAAAACCAATCAACTTTTTATTTCAACATTAGTATAAACATTTGTTACATTAATGTACTTGGGCCAAACAAAAAAAAAAAGGCACGGAAATGATGATTCAGCTGAAAATAGTTAGAAGGGCCCTGCTCAAAGGAGCTTACAATCTACAAGGGTAGGACACAAAAAATTTTACTCATTAAACAAATCACATTAGAAATGCAGGGATACAAATCAAGCTAACAAGCACGACTAACCTTTTTTCTGACCACGGGTCCTCACCTTAAACCCCAAAAAAGTTACATGACAGAATTATTATAAGCAAAAAAAGACAAAATACAAAAGGCACAAACTACATTGACACACACGCAGCAGGAATGAATTAGCAGGAACATTCCTTTTTATCTCAAACATTACATAGCAGTTTTAAGTCTAACATGTGAAATTTAGAAGCCAACATCAAACAGCCTTAGTGGGGTGTGCAGGGTTAGGAATTATGCAAACCCCAAAAACCCACATCTATTTAACCCAATATACACATTGCAAAGAAAAATTCTAGCCTGTTCTTAGGCCAAACAGCCGCCACAAATGCTGGCCTTTAAATAACCTAACAAGCTTGCCCAGCTCCACCCACCCAGTAAAGGACACACCCACCAGTGTAATTGATTTTGTCTCTTGAGGTGGACTCAAGTGCTGTTACTAGGGATGGGCCGAACACCCCCATGTTCGGTTCGTACCAGAACATGCGAACGGACAAAAAATTTGTGCGAACATGTGAACACCATTAAAGTCTATGGGACACAAACATGAAAAATCAAAAATGTTCATTTTAAAGGTTTTTATGCAAGTTTTTGCCATAAAAAAGTGTATGGGGACTCGGGGACTCGGGTACTGCCCCAGGGGACATTATCAATGCAAAAAAGAGTTTTCAAAATGGCCGATTTTTCAGGAGCAGTGATTTTATGCTTAAAGTGAAACAATAAAAATGAAATATTCCTCTAAATATTATGCCTGGGGGTCCCCTTAGTCTGCCTGTAAAATAGTGCATCTTTCCCATGTTTATAACAGTACCGCAGTAAAATGACATTTCTAAAGGAAAAAAATTGAATTCAAAATTGCTTGCGGCTGTAATGTATTGCCGGATGCAATATGCATAAAAAACCATTGAAAAAAATGGTGAGGGTCCCTCCCCAGTCCTTACCAGGCCCTTCGGGTCTGGTATGGATATTAAGAGGAACTCCATGCCAAAATGTAAAAAAAAATGGCGTGGGGGTCCCCCCAAAATCCATACCAGACCCTTATCTGAGCATGTAACCTGGCAGGCCGCAGGAAAAGGAGGGGACGAGAGCACGCCTGAACTATACCAGGCCATATGCCCTCAACATGGGGAGGGTGCTTTGGGGTCCCCCCCACAGCACCTTGTTACTGTGTTCATGGGGACAAGGGTCTCATCCCCACAATCCTTGCCCGATGGTTGTGGGGGTCTGAACTGGGAGTGGGGCTTATGGGAATCTGGAAGCCCCCTTTAACAAGGGGGCCCCCAGATCCTGCCCCCCCATGTGAATGGGTATCAGGTACATTGTACCCCTACCCATTCACCAAAAAAGTGTCAAAAAAGTAAAAATGACAGGAGACAGTTTTTGTCAATTCCATTTATTTAAAAAAAGTGTCCCGCGATGTTCATCCATTGTTTAACACGACGACCCGAAAAATAGAAAAAAAAACCCTGCCTTGATGGGAGGTGCCCCACCAACTGCTGTCTCGTCACAGTGACAGCTGTTATATACACAAGGGCGAAGCCACCCAGTGACATAATTGGGTGACTCTGCCTCCCTCTGACATCGCATGTCATCATAAGGGGCCGCGGTCACCCGATTACATCACCAGGTGTCCCTGCCCCTTGCCTATATAACAGCTGTCACTGTGAAAAGACACCCCTATCGAGATGGAGCTTTTTTTTTTTTTCGGGTTCGTCGGCTCCGTGATTGAAGATGGATAGACATCGTGGGACACTTTTTTAAAAAATGATTAAAGGAATTGTAGAAAACTGCCTCGTGTCATTTTTACTTTTTTGACACTTTTTTGGTGAATGGGTAGGGGTACAATGTACCCGAGATCTATTCGCATGGGGGGCGGGATCTTCCAGATTCCAATAAGCCCCCCGCAGACCCTCACAACCTCCAGGCAAGGGTTGCAGGGATGAGGCCCTTGTAGATAGATAGATAGATAGATAAATCTCAAATACAATACCACTAACTAGTATAAACAAGGCTAAGGGAAAAACCAAGCTTAACTTACCACCAGCCTGCAGACAACTAAATAACCTGTCTAACAGTATGCATTAAAAGCAGGGGTTTAGTCTGCACACATTTGCAAATGCATGCGTAAGCCACAGAGCCTCGTCAAGGCACCCTGGTATTTGTGGTACCTAACACTAATTTATAAGTGTCCCTGCAGTGACATACATTTTGATGGATAGATGACAGCAGGTGGACTAAAGGGGACCCACCCCTTCTTAAAGGAACAGGGGCACACTGAACACCCAGCATATAGCACAATTGCTGCAAAGGTGTCAGTGCATTGCCTGACCAAAAAACACGACAGCGATACAAAAAAGACGCCACTTGCTCACATCTATAGCTGGCTATCACAGTAAGAAGCATTGGAAGGCTAACAACAGGTACAAACAATGCCAAGGATAAATCCAAGGGAAAAAACCAAGCTTGACTTACCACCAGCCTGCAGACAACCAAATAACCTGTCTAACAGTATGCGTTAAAAGCAGGGGATTAGTCTGCACACATTTGTACCTGTCGTTGCAGACAAATTTGACCCCAATGACACTTTTTGGGGACCAGTTAAATTATTACTTTGATCAATGCTATGAAAATGCACTGATCAATGTAAAAATGACACTGTCAGGGAAGGGGTTAACACTAGGGAGCTATCAAGGGGTTAAGTGTGTTCCCTGGGTGTGTTCTAACTGTAGTGGGGATGGGCTCACTGGGACATGACAGAGATCACTGTTCCCAATCACTGGGAACAGAAGATCTCTGACATGTCCCCTGTCAGAATGGGGATCTGCTTTTTTACACTGGCAGATCCCTGTTCTGCCTCTGTACTAGGCAATCGCAGGACATCGGTGGACATCAAGTCCGCATGACCCATGGGCATGCTCCTGCAGCATGCAGCGGGAGCGAGAGCATGCCACCAGCGGCTTGCACCCCTCCGCAACTACGCCTGCATGAGCCAACGTACAGGTACTGTGGCTGGTCAGCAAGTGGTTAAAATATGTGTGTTGCATCACACCAGACGTATATATATATATATCCATACCTTGGCCAAAACACCCCAGTTCTAGATTTGGTGCAAACCCACACTTGCTTGATTTATAATGTGATGTCTTGGGGTTCCATTATGTGAAACCCATCAAAAATGTGAGAACTGATAAAAAAGTAAGAAAGTTTAACACCACAACATATAAACCTCTAGCCAGCTAGCAGGATTGGGAATCAAACCAAGAACCTCAGTGTTGCAAGGCTGAAGCTCTAAACTGTGAGCCACCATTCTGTTCCATGTTTTTTGGCTGCATCTCTGTGGTGTCAAACTGTCCTAAGTCCCAGGGGTGCAGGAAGTTAATCAATGCAGATGTACTGTGGAAGGCCAGAGAGCCAGTGAACGACCTGTTTTGGGATTGGGAATTATATTTGTATTTGTGATGTTGGTACACATCACATTGTTTGTGCTCAAATTATGATTATTTGGCAATAATAAAAAACACACAAAATTGAGACTCATTTTAAATTTGCATCAGCAATAGTATTGTTTGTGGTTTATAAAGACACCTGTGTGAGTTTGGGTAAAGATTTTTGTGAGAGGGAGAGCAACAAGTGAAAGTGACAGAGAAAAATATATTTTACCAAAGCATAAAAACATTACACATTTCTTAAAAACAAAATAGATGAAAAAGAAACAACATTGTTGCAAAGACCATTTCTTTGAGAGAAAGATACATTTCATCTCAACATGAAAAGGATTTATTTGGGAAAGTTACAATTGTACCATTAGAATCAATGCCTGAAACTTGCATTGGGCTACATAACTCTCATTTTCACTCCCACCCAAAAAACGCTCTTTAACCCAATGCTCATTTTGGTATTTACTATACTTCTTGGTAAAAAAGCCATGGGAGTTAAAATGACAGTAGTTTGCAGGTCTGAGCATGCTCAGTTGTGTTGGCACCTAGTTGTAAAGAGACTGTGAATTTATCTCTTCTCAGACTTTTGAAAGCAAATTATCTACCTCAGATTACCTAGGTTCAGACCAAATTTTGGCTGTTCAGGTCTTCTGATAAACAGCAATACTTTTGCCCATCCAGCCCCAGTTCACAATCTCCTGCAATGCGAATTGGATGTGGGGTTCACAATAGTGTGAACTCAGCCTTAGGCATGGGGTGTTGCAGAGAAAAACATTGATATTGATGGTTACCAAATCCAGCCCCCTGTTCAGAAGGAACCAAGCATCATTCATAGAAATAGTATCTCTACCACTTTCAAAAATGACAGCTTACTGTCACTGGTTCCTAAGGAGGCAGAGGGTGCTTGCACCTGCCATGTCCCTAGGAACCGCTGAAATCATGGCATACTGCCTTACATGACCATTCCCTGGCCACAGAAGCAAAGGGTCAGAGATAACAGTGACAATGATGGGCAACAATGTCATCACTATCTCTTTACAGTCAATAATTGTTAATGAAGCAACAGCTTCATTGAACCCACTACATCCTTACAAACCACTGAAGTCACTCGGACTATTACCTTACATGGCCAGGAATCCCCAGCCACATAAGCAAATAGATGGGGAATGGAGCCTAAATATAGCCACATGGCCATATTTGGCCAATAATATCACCACTATCTCAACCCATTCCTTTATAAACCTGATGATAGCGAGCTGTCATTCAGCTAATAGTACCATTGGTTTTAGCAGCCGTCGCTGGGTTGTCTTTTTTTTTTTTGGCCAGTCAGTGGTCGGCATTGATTGATAATGGATTTAAGATTGATTTTTTTTTTTAAGGATTTTTTTTTTTTATTAAACGACTTGTCAAAGATATAGATGTTTATTTATAGACTACATCTTTTTTTCCCCCATGCTCATCATGTAGGGGTGTGGTATCTGTGCCCCCCCCCCCTAATTTTTAGAAGAGTTTCCAGATTCCACTAAGTTCCCTGTTGGCAGAACTCCGCATTCACACAAAAATTGACCCTATGCTTTTTTTTGGTTTGTTTTTTTGTCTGAGTTTTTGCAGGCGTTTAAATTATTTTAATTGCCAGCTTCCTGAAGGGGTCTGCACTGTTCTGTATTTTTTTAAAGAAACCAGCAGTTAAACGTCATTTTCTGCCAATTTTAAACACTTTTTCCTTTGTATATATCAGTGCTGCTGCAGCAGTTTCTGCACACCACAGGGATATGCCACTTTGCAGGCAGATTAGAACCCCCCCTCCACACACACGCACACACACACACACGCACACACGCACACACGCACGCACGCACGCACGCACACACGCACGCACACACACACACACGTTCGCTGATCAATGCTAGAAACTGAACCAGGGCAGTTCAAGTCATCCCTATTTATTAACATTCTTTATTTTAAAGAGTATATTAGATAATATTAGATTGTTTAGTGAGAACAAATGCATTAAAATCAAATAAACACAAACATCACTATAAATAAAACACAAAATCTATCAAAAATCTGGACATTAAAGTTGTTCTAAAGGCTGAGTGTTTTTTACCTTAATGCATTCTGTGCATTAAAAGGGTTGTAAAGTCAGAGAGTTTTCTTTTCTTAATGCATTCTATGCATTAAGATAAAAAGCCTTCTGTGTGCAGCAGCCCTCTTGGCTCCCCTAATACTTACCTGAGCCCCATCTCTGTCCAGTGATGTCCACAAGTGTCTCGGCCATCCAAGACTCTCCCTCCTGATCAGGAGGGAGAGGGAGCGGGGCCAGGCCATTACTTCATGTCTGAATGGACACAGGGAGCTGTGACTCGGCTTGGGTGCCCCCATAGCAAGCTGATAGCTGTGGGGGCACTTGACAGGAGAGAGGGGCCAGGAGCACAGAAGAGGCACCTGAGAAGAGGTGGATCTGGGCTGCTCTGTGCAAATCCACTGCAACAGAGCAGGTAAGTATAACATGTTTGTTAATTTTATAGAAAAATACAAGACTTTGCAATCCCTTTAAGGTAAAAAACCATCACTAACTATTTCCCTCTCTTACCTCTCTAAACACTTATCTGAGCCTGCCAGGAATCCAGCGCTGTGCCGGGCTGCAGCCTTTTTTCCCCTCTCTTCCTCGTCACACAGGAACTCAGGCAGTAGCAGGAGCCACTGGACCAGGGAGACAGGGCTGAGGGACCAGAGGGACAGGGCATTGTATTTTCAAAGCGGTTTTTCACACATTATTTTTTGAGAAGAAATACAATTTAAGGAGTTTTAGTGCGCACAAATACAATATAATACCCATTTTTTGTAAAGTGTAAAAGATTATGTTACGCTGAGTAAATAGATACCTAATATGCCACATTTTAAAAGTGTGTACGCCTGTAGGGGGGTGCCAAACTACGGTACCTAAAAATCTCTATAGAGAATGCTTTAAAAGCCTGTCCAGGTTACTGGTCAGATGCTAGAATTATTCGCAATAATGTTAGCAGCGATATCTCACATGTGTGGTCTGAACACCATTTACATATGTGTGCAGAACCGTTCGTCTTTTCACCCAAGCACGGGGAGACGGGGGCTATTGAATTTTTTGTTATTAATATTTGTTTTGTTTTTTTTAATTTGTACACTGTCGCTTTCATTTTTTTATCACTTTTATTGTATTTTATTGTAAACATCCCTTATGATAACAAAAAAGCAGTGACAAGTAATCTTTACTGAAAGAGTCTTTGTTTACATCAAGGAAAACCAGAAGTGACAAAATACTTTTCGCTTCTGATTTCTAATACCATAGAGATAAATATCCCCGTTCAGCTCTATGGTAAGCCAGAAATAGTGCCAAATTCAGTCTCAGGCTCCCTGACTGGATAAGAGAGCCCAGGAAGGCAACGGTAGGCAGCTGGGGGGGCATCCTTCCCACTGCTTGTAAAATCAATTCAGCGACTAATTAGCTGCTAGGAGTGCCACTTCAGTCTTGGGCTCCATAATCAGAGAGGAGAGGGCAGGAAGGCAACGGAGAGTGGCGGGGTGACCGCTCCCACTGCTTGTAAAAGGGATTCAGTAGCTAATTAGCTGCTAGGATTGCTTTTACACTGCAGAGCATCACTGGCTTAAAAAAGAGATAGCGGGATGATGTCTGTAACTGAAGGCATTATTCCAATATATCCACTCAAAGTCCAGGACATCATATGGTGTCCTACGGCCTGAAAGTAGTTAATAAAATAAAAAAAAATCTAGACTTTACAAACATTTAGAATCTAAACTGAAAAACAATAATGTAATATATTTCAGCTTGTAGTTCTTAGGATGTGGTGACTGCGTTAGCCAAAAACATTTTCAGCAAGTATAGAAAATGCTTAATGATCTTGACTAAAATTCAGTGTCCTTGTCACTTCCTGTTAGCTGCACCGAAAATTATCTTCATTCCAAGTTATCTTCTTTAAACTACCAATTATCCTGCCCCTCATGTAATAGAACTAAAGATATAATGATATATTTGTGATTTATATCAGGATAGCAGCCTAGGGTAACAACCATGGCTCTCTCCATAGATACAGTGGGAGGTGTCGTAGCTGCCCAGGGACAGGAGGTGTGTAATTCACGGGATTACCAGTGGAAAATAAAGCAAATAGGTTTGAAAAAGACAATAATGTTGCCACCACAACAAGGACTGACAAGCTACAATATCTTCAATGTTGTGTTTTGGTTTTAACCTTTTTACCGACAGAGCTGTTTTGGGGTTTTTTGCACACATGTTTAAAAAATAACTTACTGGTGGCTCCATGTCAGCCTGCCATTGGGTATGCCCTGCCCATACCCCAACCTGCAGGATCTATGTCATATATTTGACTCCCTCTCCCAAGTCAGTGTTCCTTTCTTTTCCTCCTCAGCTTGCAGGACCAAGCAGCTCCCTTTACCTGCCTGCAATAAGCTTGTGTCCGACCACCTGTTGCTCCCCAGGTGCAGACCCTTTAAATAGGCTTCTTGCGTGCGTGTTGTGGCTGGAATTTGGAATTGATGCCCTGCTAAATGCACGGCTGTTCCCAAGGGTGACACCATGGCTGTGTAGCTGTCTTGTTTGTTATTCTGCTTGTAATGCTTTTTTATTTGTCTCCGTGGTGCATGCTGCATCTTACTTTCATTCAGTGATATTTCTTTAGATTGTATGGATCCCCTTATGGCAGCTCTGATGATTTTTGAGTTCCACAGCAGCTTGGGGTGGAATGAAGGCATCTGCCTGGATGCATGTGGGCTATTTGAAATGTAACTCCACTTGTGTTAAAAAAAGTGCAACAATGATATCTACTATACCCTTGGGTGATCTATGTACATTGCAGAATATTATTGTAATCTGTTATAGAGTCGCACCTTTTGTTTCTGTCCTGAACAAAACTTTTCATCATGTCCTGCTTTCTGGCAAGGCAGGGTTTGATTAACCAATCTTAGAACCTTAGGGCTCTGGTCTGGGAAGCTGCAGTATCAGCCTCCCTTTAGCAGTAGTTAACCCTTTAGGGGTTTGTTATCAAATAAGCAAATTCCTATTGCACTGGTTTTGTTTTTTAACTACTTTATTAATCTGCAGGGCTGTAATTTGAAGTAAATAGATAACTTTTAATATCTTTAAGTTACCAGATGACTTGAGTAGCATTGTAAATGTAATATAATCTAATATATTTATTCTAATAGTAGTCTTCTTTAGACTTGCTCACTATCCCTGTTTGTCAGGGATTTAATTTTTACTGGGACAGGTCCTTGTGCAGCCTGCAGTAAAACTGTGTGCTGTTACTTCCTTGTATCTCTTTTTACCAGTTTGCTGCAAAGCCATTTGCTTATAATCCTAAGCCATGAGTGTCAACTCATTCTGATAGCGAGTAGTTTGCAAAGAAGGTAAGGGGCATCATTTAGGTAACAGTATTTTGTTCAGTATGGGAAGTGAACTATGAGTTCTTTGTCATTTAGTGCCTCCAGATTGGCATGCATCACGCACTGCCTAAATTGGACCTATGCTGCTCACGCCTTGGCAGGCAAAGCCCTGTACGAATCCTGCCTTGTTCAAACAGCCAGGGAAAAAGATTATGACACCTAACAGGTTGTCACATTTATTAAACATGTGGACAATACACACTTATGCCCCTTACACAAGATCGTATTTTCCGACAACAAATGTTGGATGTGAGCTTGTTGAAGGAAAGTCCGACCGTGTGTATGCTCCATCGAACATTTGTTGTCGGACTTTCCGCCAACAAATGTTGGCTAGCAGGTTTTCAAATTTTTTCCGCCAACAAATGTTTGTTGTCTGACTTTCCGATCATGTGTACACAAGTCCGTTGGACTCATATTAATATAAACATTTTATTTAATTTAGTTAGGGTCATTTAATGGCCTGCTCCTTGTGATCAGGATATATATGCATATAGATTATCCCTGATACTATATTTAATGTGTATGAAATTTATTATATGTGCTGTTTATACATGTATATATATAATGATTTTTATCTAGATTTTAAAGTTACTCATGCTTATTTAATTATTGCAAATGGATTTGCCAAACGCATATAGATCCAATGATCAGTTCTTGTTTTGCATTTAGATGTAATATGATTGTGTAACACTAGAGGGAGTTTGTTACATATGTAGTAATGTTTTTATCTATATCTTATTTTTAATTTAAGTTTTAAAATCAATTTAAATATTGTATGAATAAAATTATGTGGAGACTGATGTATATACTATTTATGAGTTGTTTGGCTTAATGGAGCGGTATGATGATCCTGTGAAAAAAACGCTGTCACTAGAGTAACCAGGATGCCGTTATACATAAATACAGAGACTATGGCATCTTAGGGATATCCTTGAGAAAGTCACGTGGTCTGTGACGTAACGCGTGGGAGGAGCCAGTGACAAGCTTTGCTGTTATGAGTTACGAGAAGAGCAGCAGCGGCTTTGGAGGAGTCACGTTTGCAGTGTCTGACTGTTTTCCATTCATGCCTTAACGCTTGCGAGGTTATGTGAGTGTATCGCTTTGTGGTTATCTCTCTTCTGTGTTTCTTATCTGATCATTGCGCAAAGATACTTTTATTTTCTCTCCACATGAATAGTCTGTATTGAGATTATAAGAAAGTGAAACCAAGAGCAAGCCATCAAATATTTACTCTTAACTTGGAAAAGACACTTTGAAGGCATTTATGTTTGTAGGCTAACTATCAGGCTGGAAATCAACTTAACCCTTTCAATGCATTTGCAATTGATTGATGGACTAATAGGTGAATACTGTTTTTGCTAGAGGATTATTCCATCTTATTTTTCCTCTCCCTTCCAATCAGTTTTTTCTTTTCCAACCACATTTTATTTATATTTTATTTATAATATTTTTTATTATGCACTACTCATTAAAGTGTTAGTTGATGAGTATTGAAATTATCACGCTCTCACTAATCATATTTTCGGATTACTACATAATTTTTGATGTTTGGATTTATTCATAGCATTTTTTTAGTGAGTTGCACACAAGTTGATTAAATTAGAGCGCATTAATAATTTTCATTAATACTTCACATATGGTGTCTGAACACTCACGATTGATTGCAGCTTAATTTTCAGTTTCTATCACAATGTATTAATTTGATCATCACGATTTATTATTTATTTTCATTTCAGCGCTTGAGTTTTTCATTATATATTAATACAGAAATTGACCAAAGGGTGGCGGTAAAGAGCTGAAAAACCATGTGATTTGGTGAAAGTTGGCTGAAAAAGTCCTGCCATGTGTATGCATACCAAGTTCATGGCCCTCGCCCTTTGGACAGAAATCCACGGAAAAGTTTGTTTGAAGTCCGATCGTGTGTATGAGACTTTAGAATACTGCTTTGTTCAAGCAACCAAGGATAAAGATAACAACAGCTTACAGGTTGTCACATTCAATAATCAATTTAGCTGCGGAAGATTTACCCCCCTTCCTGACCAGGCCATTTTTTGCTATATCACACTGCGTCACTTTAACTGAAAAATGCGAGGTCGTGCGACACTGTATCCAAATACATTTTTTTTGTACAAATAGAGCTTTCTTTTGGTGGTATATGGTCACCTCTGCATTTAAAATTTTTTGCCACAGACAATTGTAAAAAACTACTGACTTTTTACTTTCTGTTATAAAACATATCTGAATTTTTATTTTTATTTTTAAGTCTAATTTTTTATCTTTTTAGGCCAATATGTATTCTGCTACAAATTTTTAGTAAATCCCAATAAGCATATATTGATTGGTTTTCACAAATGTTATAGTGTCTACAAACTATGGGATATATTTATGGAATTTTTTTAAACATTTTTTTTAGTAATGAAGGTGATCAGCGACTTATAGCAGGATTGTGATATTGCGGTGGACAAATTAGACACTAACTTACACTTTTGACACTTTTTTGCGGACCAGTGACACCAATACAGTGATCAGTGCTAAAAATATGCACTGTCACTGTACTAATGACACTAGTTGGGAAGGGTTCAACATCAGGGGTGATCAAGGGGTTAACTGTGTGCCTAGATTGTGTTTTACTGTAGTGTGGGAGGTGATTTTACTAAGGGAAAGCATATATCCGTGTCCCTGCTTTTCAGGAATACAGGATCCATGCCTTCCTTACTGACAGAACTGCTATCTGCCTTGTTTACATAGGCCGATCACTCTTCTGCTGGTGTACTGAATGATCATTGGGTCTGAGGGACCTGCTAATTAGCTCCCGCGGTGTAGAATCTCAGTGGGAGAGAGCCGCCAGCAGTGCGCACTCAGGCCTGATACCCGGAAGTGCATATGTGTATATATATGTATTCCTGTACAGTGTGGCCACCCTGTAGCAGTAAAACTGCTATAGGACAGTCTGCAAGTGGTTAATCACAGTGTCAATACACTCTAAAGGAGTGTTTTCACCCTATGAAGGGGTTACCTATTCTTGCAAAGAGCAGTTTCCTAGCCTTCCCAGGTAAACAATCCTCTTCAGACTCTTCCAAAGAGAAACCTGTGGATGAACATGACTGTATGAATCCTGCTGGTTCAAGCAGCTAAGAATAAAGATGACAGCCCTAATAGGCTGTCACATTTATTAACCACTTGCTGACCAGCCGCCGTCATTATATGTCGGCAGGTCGGCTTTCCTGCGCAAATTGCTGTAGCTGTACGGTGGCTAAGCGGGCAGGCTGAGGGAGCGTGCCTGCACGTTGGGCGGACTTGATGATCGGGAACAGTGATCTCTGTCATGTCCCTGCCAGCCCATTCCCACTACAGTTAGAATACGCTGAGGGAACCCATTTAACCCCTTGATCGCCCCCTACTGTTAACCCCTTCCCTGCCAGTGTCATTTTTACATTGATCAGTGCATTTTTATAGAACTGATCAATGTAATAATGTCACTGGTCCCCAGTAAAAACAATTTAAAAAATTAAAAGTTTATAGACACGATAAGTTTTGTGCAAACCAATCAATATTTGCCTAATGCATTTTTTTTACCAAAAATATGTAGAAGAATATGTATCAGCCTAAACTGATGAATACTTTTTTTATATATTTTTTTTGGATATGTATTATAGCAAAAAGTAAAAAAAAAATGTTTTTTTATCAAAATTGTCACTCTTTGTTTGTTTATAGCGCAAAAAATAAAACACGTAGAGGTGATCAAATACCACCAAAAAAAAGCTCTATTTGTGGGGAAAAAGGACATCAATTTTGTTTAGGTACAGCATCGCATGCCCGCGCAATTGTCAGTTAAATCGACACAGTAAAGTATCGCAAAAAATTGCCTGGTCATTAAGGGGGTAAATCTTTCTAGGGCTGAAGTGGTTAAACACATTACACTCTAAAGGAGTTGTTTCCGCTCACCCAATGAAGTGACATGTCTCCTATCTGGCCTGAATAAACTTTTAGCTGTCCATCCTGTTCTGCTGGAATGAGGTTCCTGTGTTCATCTGCTAAATGCATCCTCTATCAGGGAGCCCCTCTGCTGATCTGTGGGGTGGCTTATGAGGTGTGAATAACTCTCATATCATGGCTGGCATGGGCACTTGCCTTATTATTACTGAGATACTGAGCTTGCTTGTGGACGAGGCACTGCACTGCTGCTTAATAGTCATTGAACAAGCTCAATGTTTTTTGCGTTCCTTCGGTTTCTTCCCATCTGCTTCACAGGCAAACCGCCTTCTTTGGACTCTTCCAAAAAGGAAGGTGCGGATAAACTTGACTGCATAAATCATGTTTAGTTCAAGCAGTCAATGATGAAGATGACTAAAAGGTTGTCACATTTCATTAAGCACATAGTCAAGACACTCTAAAGGAGCTGTTTACACTCAATCTGTGCAGGGATTATCTATTCTGACAACAGCCAGTTTTCCTTCCAGAACCAGTTAACTAGTTTTAGAGCCTTCCCAGGCTTATCAACCCTCCTCAGACTCTTCCAAAGAAGATGCAAATAAGCATGACGGTATGAATCATGTTTTGTTCAAGCAGTTAAGATGATGTTGAACACAGTTGTCACAATTCATTAGGCATGTGGTCAAAACACTCAAAATTAGTTGTTTGAACTTACCTTGTGCAAGAGTGATTTACTCTGACAAGGTCCAGTTTTCCTTCCAAAACCAATAACTGGTCTCAGAGTTTTCTCAGGTCAACCAACCTTCTTCAGACTTTTCCAAAGAAAAAGATGCAGATAAGGATCTAGTTTTTAATCCCTCCTTTGTAAGGCTGGTGGGGTGCCTTACTTGTATTTCCGATCTAACACCCCAGAGTCCGAATGGCATATTGTTAATGGTATTCTAAGTGAGTAATCTTTAATGCAGAGTATAAAAGATAAGGGCATTATAGTGGGAAAATTTTAAGGCATGGTTAAATTTTTGGCATTTCAGGACACTGTTGTAGGCTTTTGCTGGTTTAGTGACACTGACTGGTGTGGTGGCAATCAGGAATGCTATTGCTGGCTGCACTGGTCTAGAACTGTTGAGGCAGCAATAAGGAACACTGTTTCTGGCTCACACTGGTGTGTTGGCAATGCTGTGACTAATGTAACGATCAATAAGTAACACAGTTGCTGGTTTACATTGTGCTGGTGGCGTGACACCTACACTGGTGTGGCAGTGATCAGAAATGCTGATTCTGGCTCACACTTGTCTGGTGACACTTTAAATGATGCATCTAGAGATTATAAATATTATGTTCTGGTGACACCTTCACTTGTGTGGCTAGTGATCATGAACACTGTTGCTGGCTTACACTGCTGTAACAACACTTTCATTGATTTTGCTAGTGATTAGGAATACTGATGTTAGATTGCATTGTGCTGGGGACACTTTGGTGTGGCAGTGATCAGGAACAATGTGGAACACCGCACTGATGTGGTGACAATCAGCAACACTGTTGCTGGCTTATACTTGTCTAGCAACACTTTGACTGATGTGGCTAGTGATTGGGAACACTGTTGTTGGTATACAAAAGGGCTGGTGAACCCAAGCTGGTGGGGCTAGTGATCAGGAACACTGTTGCTGACTTACATTGCTGTAGCAACACTATAACTGATTTGGCTAGTGATTAGGAACACTGATGCTGGACTACACTGAGCTGGGGACACCTACATTGGTGTGACAGTGACCATGAACACTGTTGATGGCTCACACTTTTCTGACAACACGATTACTGATGTGACCAGTGATTAGGAACACTTCGGCTGTCTCATACTTGTCTGTTGATGCTTTACTGATGTGGTTAGCAATTAAGAACACTGTTTATGGCTTACACTAAGTTGGTGACACCTACACTGGTGTGGTGACAATCAGAAATACTGTTGCTGGCTCAAAGGGCTTGTGACACCTACACTGGATTTGACTCATGCTTGTCTGGCAACATGTTGGCTGATGTAATTCGTGACCAGGAACACTGTTGCTGATGTACACTGAGCTGTTGACACCTCCACTGCTATAGCTGTGATCCGGAACACTGTTGCTGGCTCACACTGGTCTGGTGACATTGTTGCTGGCTCATTTTGGACTGGTGATGTGGCTTGTGATTAGGATTCTAGCTCACCTTGGGCTTTTGACACCTACACCGGTGTGGCAGCAATCATGAACGCTGTTGCTGGTGTACATTTATCTGATGGCAATTAGGAATGCAGCTGCTTGTGTATAATGGTCTGGTGTCACTAACACTGGTTTGACTGTGACTTGGAACACTGTTGCTGGCTGCACTGGTCTGTCATCACTGACAGATATGAGAGCAATCAAAGACATTGGCTGGCTGCACTGGTCTGGTAATAATGTGACTGGTGGAGCTAGCAATCAGAGACACTGTTGATGGCTACACTGGTGGTGACCCTGGGACTGCAGTGGCTATCAATCAAAGACACTGTGGCTGGCTGCACTTCTTTAGTGACACTTAATCCTGGTGTGGCTAATGTTTAAAGACACTGTAGGTGGCTGTGTGTAAAATGAAACAGTGTGGTGACTTCAGCACGAAGCCTTTGTTTGCTTTTGTAACAACTCTGATTTATCACAGCGATCCCATAGTACGGGGCCAATTTCATTGGCCTTGTGCCCTACTCTGTGATTGATCTGCTTTGTATGAAAGACTCAGCAATCAAGGTTATGAAACTAAGAAGAGGGTGCTAGGCTGGTCTAGAGTGTAGGACTAACCCACATCTCAAATAGTCTATACATAGGGAATTTATTCCTCTTGTGGGACTTTAAAGGGAAAAGGCTACTCTTGTAGTAATTGTAAGTATACAATATTTATTATGTATTAGAAAAGGTGTAGATATACAAAATCTACAATGCAAAAGGGGAATTTCATATAAGATATACAGGATGCATCAACAACGAATATACAATACAATACAAAGGTTACAAACACATACTCAATAGCATGTGGAACATATACGGGGAATACCCAATGCATTTTGAGTGTTACTCTTCTTCAGGGGATATAATTTGAGACCAGCACAATAAAAAAAGGCTATAATTGAAAAGACAGTCATGAGAAATAATGTAAAGGTAGCAGACAGTAATACCATCCAAGTTAAAAATGTATCTAAATAAGTACTTACCAGTATTGCTTAAAGACATCATGTATTCTTGCATTTACTTTAAAAACCTTGTAGGGGAGGGGGGAGCAGAGTGCCACTGTTCCACAGCAACGCCCGATCTGGAGCCGGTAGGCAGGGCACTTTTAGCAAAAACCCTAGAAGGACATTCCCCAGCAGAGGGCATAAGAATCCCTTAGGTGTGGTCTATGTCCAGGGAGCAAGACAACGATCACTGTGGAAGTGAAAAGTATAAATTTGTACTGGGCTATGTAGACCCACAATACATAGGGCCACATGGGGTGAGGTCCCCATGCATACTACAGAGAGGGCCAAAAATAATGACACAGGGAAGGTAAACTGTAGTGACAAAGTGATACCTGCTAAGGTGTTCTCATTCAGGAGTAATACAAGATGGGGCAATAGACTGATCTGCCTTGCACCATAGAGGTGCAGACGATGGGGCGCAAGGGAGCACCGCAATGCAGGAGTCTTCACAGAGGTCCAATGGAGCCAGGTGTTTAACCTAAAATAGGGGAGGATAAGTTAAATGTAAATGGGTATATGGAGGGAGGAGGGAGGTTTTTTACCCCTGTCCCCAGGTAGGTCTCAAGACACATAGCAGGGCATATAAATGTATATATGATAATATAATAGTAGTACCCATGCCTACATATTGGCAGGGGGAACCCTGAATAAGGATGGCTAAGTGAAAGACCAAAAAGATGGTGTTGGTGGTACCTGCTGAGGTATCCTGGTTCAGAAGTAGTGTGGAGAGGCACTGAGCTGGCCTGGCTTGCACCAGAGGGCACAACAGGCCAGGTGCACTAAGTGCTGCAGTGCAGGAGCCTTGACCGGGGTCCAAGGGAAACGCTGGGAACCTAGATGAAAAGGAATATGTGTAGTAATTGTTTCAGGTGGAGGGAGGTATATGAAGGCAATTGTAGATATAAGTATAGGGCAGAACCCCATACTCAGCAATATCCCATGACAGGCATATATACCATATATAGAAAAAAGGTTACCTGTGGGTGTCTCCGGGAAGAGGTGAGTGCAATAAGCAAATGACCATTCTGTTGGATGACCGGAAGCAGGAGACAAAATAGTGAAGTGGCCAAGTTAAATATGGTATGACATGGGGCTAACAACCAATCCCGCAGGTACAGCAGGGAGTGGCTGGGGAATAATGTGTACACCCCCTGAGCCATTGGCATGCGAATCTGCCCCCATTCCATGCAATGTGCATGGGGATGGTGATAACGGCTGGTGTGTGTGAAACACTTCCCGGCACAATGACAGGAGATGCTCGGCGTGATGACGCTGGACGTGCCGGGGCGGGGACATAGACCTGCATCAGTGGCTAGCGGCGCAGAACCCGGAAGAGCCACAGGCTGGAAACCGTCCATGCTCTTTCGCTGTATGGGAAGCTGCCTGTGCTAAAATAGTGCACAGGACAGCTCCCCTGCACCGAGTGGGGAAGTCTTGAGGGCAAGCAAGGTGGGCCCTGCCACCAGGATCCAGAGCATAGCGTTGCAGTACAGTATGGAAGGCACATACAGCAAAGTGTCAGGAACTTGACATACAAAAAGAAAAACAGCTATAAACATGGTTACAAGTAAAACTAGTGCATGCATAAGGACATAGAAAAGGGTCCCTGCATGCATATAGCGGTATTACATAATAAAAAAAAAAAAACCTATGTACATTATGTACATTGAAGCATTGTATAGAGAAGCTATGAGGCACTGGGACTATTATAGTGTCCATAAATCCACTATTAATGCAGAATGTGAGAAGGGATGCTGATTGCTCAATTGGGGAAGAGAGAGAATGTGTTTAAGGGGGCCACTCATTCAGAACCCCCTGAAGAGAAGCCTTCCAAAAAAGGTCTATAGGATATACATCCATTGAGTCCTGGGGGCTGGGTGGCTTTTAATCTAAAAATCCACCTCTGCTCTAATTGTAGTAGTGTTTTATTTACATCTCCTCCTCGCATCCCATTATGCACGCGATCAATGATTAGAAATGAGAATTTTGGGTATGTGCCTTCATGCACTCTGGTAACATGTCTACCAAGTGGTAAGATTGGGTTGCAGGTTTTCATTGATGTGATGTGTCTGTAAGCCCTACGCCAGAATTCCTGCATAGTCTTTCCTACATAGAAATTATTGCATTCGCATATGAGGAGATAAACTACCCCGAATGTCTGGCAATTGGCATTGTGCCTAGGTTTGAATTTTTCACCGTTAGGCAGGATGATGTTTGTGAAGGTATTCAAAAATCTGCAGTAGTTGCAACCACCGCAAGTGAAAGTCCCCTTGTTCTTGCATGGGTTGCATTTGCCCCCTCCTTTATATTTGCTGCAGATCAGCTGGTCTCGAAGAGAACCAGATCGTCCGTAAGTGAATGCAGGGGTGGCTGGTAGGGATGAGCTTTGTGTTCGAGTCGAACACATGTTTGACTCGAATATCGTGTGTTCAGCCGTTCGTCAAATTATGAACATTATGGGCCGTTCGCACCAAATTTGAGTGGCACATCACTGCCCATAATTCACTGTGGCATCGCAGTGCATTGCTGGCTGACAATTGGCCAAGCATGCACTATGACCCGCATGCTTGGCCAATCACAGCGCCGTGTGTACAGAGAGCAGTAATTGGCCAAAGCCAGGGAGGCTTTGGCTAAATTATGGCTCAGGGGGTTTAGTATACGCCCCACATTATATAAGGCCACCTGCGTGGTGGCCTTGTGTAGTGTGTTGCGGTGGAGAGAGATAGATAGACATAGAGACAGTGTCATTTGATTTAAGTTAGATAGAGTAGGCAGGTCGAGTCAGTTAGCTGCACTTACAGTGTATTGTGTATATATATGCATCCCAGGTGTTATATATATATATATATATATATATATATATATATATATACACTGTATTCAGTTTAGATCCGTTCCTATTATTCTCTTCCTAATATACTGACATGCCGGCAGGTGTTTTTACAGTATTTTCAGTTAGTGTACTGTGTACCCTGCACAGTTGCACCTACAGTATAGCTACCTGAAGACAGGTGCTTGTGTGCTTCTTCTGATCCTATTAATAGCACAGACAGGATCTTGAAGTATTTCCAGTTAGTGTAGTGTGTACCCTGCACAGTTGCACCTACAGTATAGCTACCTAAAGACAGGTGCTTGTTGGCTTCTTCTGATCCTATTAATAGCACAGGCAGGCTCTTGAAGTATTTACAGTTAGTGTACTGTGTAACCCTGCACAGTTGCACCTACAGTATAGTTACCTGAAGCCAAGTGCTTGTGTGCTTCTTCTGATCTTATTAATAGCACAGGCAGGCTCTTGAAGTATTTCCAGTTAGTGTACTGTGTACCCTGCACAGTTGCACCTACAGTATAGCTACCTGAAGACAGGTGCCTGTGTGCTTCTTCTGATCCTATTAATAGCACAGGCAGGCTCTTGAAGTATTTACAGTTAGTGTACTGTGTAACCCTGCACAGTTGCACCTACAGTATAGTTACCTGAAGCCAAGTGCTTGTGTGCTGCTTCTGAACTTATTAATAGCACAGGCAGGCTCTTGAAGTATTTACAGTTAGTTTACTGTGTACCCTGCACAGTTGCACCTACAGTATAGCTACCTGAAGACAGGTGCTTGTGTGCTTCTTCTGATCCTACTAATAGCACAGGCAGGCTCTTGAAGTATTTCCAGTTAGTGTACTGTGTACCCTGCACAGTTGCACCTACAGTATAACTACCTGAAGACAGATGCTTGTTGGCTTCTTCTGATCCTATTAATAGCATAGGCAGGCTCTTGAAGTATTTACAGTTAGTGTACTGTGTAACCCTGCACAGTTGCACCTACAGTATAGCTACCTAAAGCCAAGTGCTTGTGTGCTTCTTCTGATCCTATTAATAGCACAGGCAGGCTCTTGAAGTATTTACAGTTAGTGTACTGTGTACCCTGCACAGTTGCACCTACAGTATAGCTACCTGAAGACAGATGCTTGCGTGCTTCTTCTGATCCTATTAATAGCACAGGCAGGCTCTTGAAGTATTTCCAGTTAGTGTAGTGTGTACCCTGCACAGTTGCACCTACAGTATAGATACCTGAAGACATGTGCTTGTGTGCTTCTTCTGATCCTATTAATACCACAGGCAGGCTCTTGAAGTATTTCCAGTTAGTGTACTGTGTACCCTGCACAGTTGCACCTACAGTATAGCTACCTGAAGACAGGTGCTTGTGTGCTTCTTGTGATCCTATTAATAGCACAGGCAGGCTCTTGAAGTATTTCCAGTTAGTGTAGTGTGTACCCTGCACAGTTGCACCTACAGTATAGCTACCTGAAGACAGGTGCTTGTTGGCTTCTTCTAATCCTATTACTAGCACAGGCAGGCTCTTGAAGTATTTACAGTTAGTGTACTGTGTAACCCTGCACAGTTGCACCTACAGTATAGCTACCTGAAGCCAAGTGCTTGTGTGCTTCTTCTGATCGTAATAGCACAGGCAGGCTCTTGAAGTATTTCCAGTTAGTGTACTGTGTACCCTGCACAGTTGCACCTACAGTATAGCTACCTGAAGACAGGTGCTTGTTGGCTTCTTCTGATCCTATTAATTGCACAGGCAGGCTCTTGAAGTATTTCCAGTTAGTGTACTGTGTACCCTGCACAGTTGCACCTATGGTATAGCTACCTGAAGACAAGTGCAGGTGTTCTCATACTAATAATACTACAGGCAGGCAGTTGATTCTGCTAGCTGCAGTATAATCGGTATATATATATATATATATATATATATATATATATATATATATATATATATATATATACATCCCAGTTTTGTGCAGCTACATCTCACTGCAGGCCATTAGTATGTCTGGAATTCCAACAAGGAGAGGCAGACAGTCACAAGCCAATAAAAGAGGGCAAGCAGGCTCTGTGTCTAGAGGCAACAGTGCTGGTCATAGACACGGTGCATCCTCATCAGCACGTGGCCGTGGGACATGCTTGGCCTTTTTTTCGGCAGCTGGCCTGTGTAGAGCCGCAACATGCAGAAGACTTGGTCGAGTGGATGACCAAGCCATCCTCATCCTCCACATCCTTGCTCTTCCAGGCTCAGGGTACTTTGTCTGGCAAAGCAGCTGCCAACACGGGCTCTTCCCTTGGCTCAAAGGCATCAGTCAATCCTTCCCTAGCCCCACAGTGTCCTCCTGAGGAGTCCCCCAGACTGTTTGACCACAGTGTTGGGTACATGCTCCAGGAGGATGCCCAGCGTTTTGAAGGCTCGGATGATGGTACTCAGCTAGAGGAAGGCAGTAACGTGAGCCCAGACAGAGGGGGTACCCAAGAAGGACAGCAATCTGGCAGACGTGTCCTCCCTGCTGCAGCATACTGCCAGTGATGAGGAGGGAGGGGGTGATGAGGTCACTGACTCAACGTGGGTGCCTGATAGGAGAGAGGAGGAGAAGGCACATCACCAACGAGTCAGGATGCCATCCATGGGCCATCTTAAGGGCAGCACACTGACTGCGTTACACCGCAGAGCTCCGCATGTGCAGGGCGCTGCTGTCTCTGCATGTTATTCCAAAAGTTCTTTGGTGTCGGCCTTTTTTGAGACAAGTGCATCAGATCGCACTGCTGCTATCTGCAACATATATCTCAAGCGTATCTCGCGTGGCCAAAACATCTCCCGCTTGGGCACCACATGCTTGACCAGACATATATTGACCTGCCATGCAGTTCATTGGCAAGCATAACTAAAAGACCCACACCAAAGAACAAAGAGGACCTCTTCTTGCTCCTCATCAGCTGGGATCTCCAACCCCACTATACCTTCAGTCCTCTCTGAGAGGAATGATGGTGTAGAATTAGGTGTGTCACAGCCAAGTACTTGTGGGCAATCTGCTATCGGTACACCGACGTCAGATTATACCAGGCAAATTTCCCTGCCCCAGCTGCTGCACCAAAGAAAGAAGTTCACTCCCAGCCATCCACATGCCCAGCGGTTGAATGCTAGCTTGGCAAAATTGCTAGCACTTCAACTGCTACCTTTTCAGTTGGTAGACTCTGCCCCCTTACGTGAGTTTGTGGAATGTGTGGTTCCTCAGTGGCAGGTTCCCAAATGCCACCTTTTCTCACGGAATTCCGGCTCTCTACCGGCATGTGGAAGGCAATGTCTTGGCCTCGCTGGACAGGGGCGGTCAGTGGTAAGGTGCATATTACCACTGACTCATGGTCCAGCAGGCATGGACAGGGAAGTTTTACAGCGCATTGGATGACTCTGCTGGCAGCTGGGAAGGATGCAGGACAAGGTGCAGTAGTGTTGGAGGTTGTTCCGCTACCACACCTCCAAAATGCTACCACTGGTGATTCTGACACATCTCTCTCCTCCACCCCCTCTTCTTCTTCTTCCTCCATGGCCTCTTCCCGTGCTTTGTACTCAGAACCAGCGATGCTCCGTAGGTGTTCAAGGGGCTACGCAAGTACGCAGGCCAAAAGATGCCATGCGATTCTTGAGCTGGTGTGCTTGGGGGACAGGAGCCACACCGGGGCAGAGATTCTGTCAGCTCTGCAGGGGAAGGTTCAGAGGTGGTTGACGCAATGTCAGCTTAAGCTAGGAATGGTGGTTTGTGACAATGGCACCAACCTCCTCTCCGCCCTCCGACAGGGACAACTGACCCATGTGCCCTGTTTGGCTCACGTCCTTAATTTGGTGGTGCAGCGGTTCTTGTGCAGGTACCCGGGCTTACAGGATGTCCTGAGGCAGGCCAGGAAAGTCTGTGTGCATTTCCGCCGGTTGTATAATGCCAATTCTCGGCTGGCTGACCTCCAAAAGGGATTTAACCTGCCCAAGAACTGCCTAATCTGTGACATGCCCACCAGGTGCAACTCAACATTGGCCATGCTGCAGCGGCTGCACATGCAGTGGCTGCACATGCAGCAGAGGGCCATCAATGAGAACTGTGCGACTATGACACCAGGAAAGGGTTTTTTTTCCCCACGCCAGTGGGCCATGATCAGGGATGCATGCACTGTCCTGTCACCATTTGAGGAGGCCACGAGAATGGTGAGCAGTGACATTGCATGCATCAGTGACACTGTCCCCCTTGTCCACCTGTTGGAGCACACGCTGCGTGGAATAATGGACAGGGCAGTTGAGGCAGAACAGAGGCAGGAAGAGGAGGACTTTCTTGGCACTCAAGGCTCCCTTTATCCAGACAGTGTTCCTGCCTGCCCGCCAATCACACAGGAAGAGGATGAGGAGGAGGTGGAGGAGGATTGTGTCAGCATGGAGGTGGAGCCTGGCGCTCAGCATCAGCAGCAGTCTTTAAGGGATCATTTACAGTCCCAAGAAACCCATGGACTTGTACGTGGCTGGGAGGAGGTGGCTGCGGATCATGTCATCCTTAGTGACCCAGAGGACTCCGGACCAAATGCCTCAGCAAACTTACGCTGCATGGCCTCCCTGATCCTGCAAAGCCTGCGGAAGAATCCTTGTATTCGTGGTATCAAGGAGAGGGATCGTTACTGGCTGGCAACCCTCCTTGATCCACGTTACAAGGGTAAGGTTGCGGACCTTATCTTGCCATCGCAGAGGAATCAGAAGATGAAACATCTTTGGAAGGCCTTGCAGAAAGGTCTGTGCAACGCGTTCCCAGAGACTGGGAGGTTACAAACTCCTGTTCCTGGACAACGTGTTGCTGAGGCTTCGGTCAGTCAAAGAAGGAGCAGTGGAGAAGGTGGCCGTCTGACCGATGCGTTCAGACAATTTTCTAGTCCGCAGCCCCAAGGTATGATCGATTCCAGCAACCATCGCCAGCGTCTGTTTTACATGGTGCAGGAATACCTAGGGGCAAGATCTGACTTGGACACCTTTGCCACCGAAAATCCTCTGGGTTACTGGGTCTTAAGGATGGATCACTGGCCAGCGCTTGCACAGTATGTAATTGAGCTACTGGCCTGTCCTGCATCCAGCGTTCTTTCGGAATGCACATTCAGTGCTGCTGGAGGCTTTGTAACCGATCACAGGGTGCGCCTGTCCACCGACTCGGTCGATCGACTGACCTTCATAAAAATGAATCAGTCTTGCATCACCATCAGATACCAAGCACCTGATGCTGATGTAACCGAATAATTTTTTTTTAAATGTCAGATTCCTTCAAGACTCCCTATGCTGATGCTGAATGACTATCCTCTTCCTCCTCAATGATCATGCTGATAGCTTGTAAAAATATTTTTGGTTCTGGGCGCCGCCACCAGTGGCTATGGCCCAATTTTTCAGCCCCTGTTTAACAGGGGCGTGTAGTTACAATTTTTGATACAATACTTTGCAGCAGGGCTCGTTCCTGCGCTTCAACTAGAGTTTTTGTGAGGGGTTGCAGTTTTGTGGCACCAGTGCCTAAGGCCCAATTTTTCTGTCCCTGTTCAACAGGGACATGTAATTACAATTCTTGATCTAATATTTCACAGCAGGGCCCAGTGAGGGCTTACAGTGTTGTGGCAACACCAACACCTAAGGCCACAATTTCTGCAGACTATATAGGGCAGGCCCCTACTTTCAAACATCCAACTTACAAACGACTCCTACTTGCAAACGGAAGGAGACAACAGGAAGTGAGATGAAATTTATCCCTAGGAAGGGAAATTCTCTCCTGTAAGAGTTAATATGGGAAAAACGTTTCTCCTTTCCACTGATTCTTTATCACCAATCCTTGTTTCACTAAAAATCCCAAATTTTCAAAAAACATTTGTCATTGGGACAGAAAGTGAGGTGAAATCTTCTGAAGAGGAGCACAGACAGCAAAACAAATGTCACAGGGGTGATAACCCTTCCCTATGTTTTCCAAAAAGCTTAAAATAGATTTTTTGGCTGTAGCTATTAGCTTTAAAAATGTACCAGTTCAAAATTACAAACAGATTCTACTTAACAACAAACCTACAGTCCCTGTCTTGTTTGCACTTCCTGTATACTGCTGTTCAGAGGGCCTGGGGCCACACACCTTTTTTTTTTAAATTTGGGTGCGGGGTTCCCTTTAATATCCATACAAGACCCAAAGGGCCTGGTAATGGACTGGGGGGTACCCATGCCGTTTGTCTCACTGATTTTCATCCATATTACCGGGACCCAACATTACATTAAAGCAGTTTTAAATTACTTTTATTCCTTTAAAAATGTTTTTGTGCAGGTACTGTTCTAAGCACAGGAAACACGTGCCACTTTACAGGCAGACTATAGACACCCCCCAGGTACGATATTTAAAGGAATATTACACTTTTAATCTTTCACTTTAAGCATCACTAAAATCACTGCTCCTGAAAAAACAGACGTTTTTAAAACTTTTTTTGCATTGATACATGTCCCCTGGGGCAGGACCCAGGTCCCCAAACCCTTTTTAGGAAAATACCATGCAAATTAGCCTTTAAAATTAGCACTTTTGATTTTGAACATTCGAGTCCCATAGACTTCAATGGGGTTCTAACATTCGTGCGAAGTTTCGGTCCGTTCGCATTTTCTCGTGCAAACCAAACTGCAGGGGGTGTTCGGCTCATCCTTAGTGGCTGGTACAAATGGGTCAATGGGTCCATCGTCAGCATGTCCCGGTATTTAGTTATAACCCATTTAATAGCTAAATGCTGGTTGGAAAATTTGGTGATGATGGAGATGGGATTGGATTTTTTCCTTTTAGATGAAGGCTTGTAGAGTACATCACCACAGGTTCTTGCACATACTCGCTTGTATGCTTTCTTAAGGCACGTGTTTGAGTATCCCCATGCCTGTAATCATGATCTCAGTGTGTTGGCCTCTTTTTTTTAAAACTATGTCATCGGTGCAATTCCTCCTAGTGCATAAGTATTGACTATAGGGGATTGAGGAAATGAGAGATTGGGGGTGAAAACTGCTGACATGAAGTATTGAATTGCCTGCTAAAGGTTTTCTGAATAGACTAGTCGTTAGGGATCCGTTGGTATCTTTGTAGATTGTTACATCAAGGAATGTGATCGATTTCTTGTCCCAAGTCATAGTAAATTACAAATTGAAGGTGTTAATGTTCAGTTGTTCAAGAAAGGCTGGCAGTTAATCAGTAGGTCCATTCCACACCAGGAGGACATTGTCAATGTAGCGAAACCACATGATGACGTTCTCCATGTATTGGGCAAGGGGTGCGGATTGATGTATCATTTGTTCCCACTCCCCCAGGTACAGGTTGGCGTATGATGGGGCACAAGAGGTCCCCATCGCCACACCCTGTACCTGGAGGTAGTGGGATACATTGAAGGTAAAATAGTTGTGGGATAGTATGAATTCCAAAGTAGCCAACAGGAATTTGTTGGTCTTTGGTTCATGTCGGCTGTTTTGGAATATCATGTGACGTATACAAGAGAGACTTTTGCATGTGGTATCAAGCTGTATAGAGCTGCAACATCCACAGCCACAAGTACAGATTTGGGGGAATACATAGCCCATCTATATTTTGTAATAGATGTGGGGTGTCCTGAATGTAACTTGGGAGTTTGAGGCGTAAATATCCATCCACAAACTTGCTGAGTTTCTCAGTTTGGGAGCCATTCCCAGAAATGATGGGTCTCCCTGATGGACGTGTCATGCTTTTATGCAGCTTGGGCAAAGAGTAGAAAGTTGGTGTATGGGGGTGCTGTGTGTGTATGAAATCCCATTCAATCTTATTGAGAATTCTCTCAGTATAGGCACGGTCAACCAGACTGTAGAATTCCTTGTGGAATCTTTCAATTCTGGTTGCCAGTATCTTACAGTACCAGTCCTGGTTGCTGAGTATTTGGGTACACATTTCCACATAGAACTCATTGTCCATCACCACAATATTACCCCCTTTATTGTAGGGTTTGATGGTTATTGTGGGGTGATCTTTAAGTGAGCTGAGAGCTTCACGCTCAGCCCTGGACCGGTTGTCATTTCTGGCATCAGGTGACTTGATTTTGCATATATCTCTGCTTGCAAGTTTGACAAATGCCAACACATTGGGGTTTGTGTTTAAATTAGGAAATTTGTCAGACTTCTTTTTCACAGTAGAGGGTGGAGGGGTTGGAAGATCTAATTGATCAAACAGACCAAGCAACTGCTCAAGGCCTATACGGTCTATCATATTAGGTGTGTCATTTTCCTCAAGGAGCTCCACAAGGGTGTCTAATGCCTCAAGCTCATACGGTTCAAAGTCCGGTTTGGCGGGTACCTCCTTGGTGTACATTTGTTTCAGAATAAGCTTTCTTGCAAAGAGTTGGAGGTCTTTGATTACCTCAAACTGGTCTATATCTTGGGTAGGACAGAAGCTTAAACCCCTAGCCAAAACTTGTACTTGTAGGCTAGATAAGGTGTATGCAGATAAATTAATGACATTAAGGTTCTTCATTGCAGGATCGGTAAGTAAAGAATGTTCGGTCCTTACCTGATCCGTATTTCATAGAGGCTCGGCGTTCAGGGTAGACCCACTACTGCGATCATCCAGAGGGACATTAAGTGGTAATGCCTTTGTACCTGATAATGAAATTCTAGGAAGCAAGGTATTAGAGTCAGATTGGAACATTGTGGGAGGGGGGAGCACTGTCAGGAACGGGGGTGTCATACCAAGGTGTTGGTAATGTTGATGGTTCAGTGATACTTTTTTTGTGGGATTTTTCTTGGGAGCCATTACCTTGGGAATTCCTTTTGGAGTTTCTAGATCTACTATAGTTGGGTGGCCTTCTAGAAGAGGCTGAGGATTCTGATGATGCGTCAGAGAGGTCAGGGTCATTCATATTGGATTTTTGTTTAAAGTTGGATCTATTTCTGAAATTTGTATTCTTCCAGTTATAGGCTTTGAATTCCTGGAAGGCCTTGGAGTCCCTCAGAAACTTCTTTTCTTTCTTTATAAGTATATCTCGGTTAAATTCCCCTTTTGCATTGTACATTTTGTATATCTACACATTTTCTAATAAATAATAAATATTGTATACTTACAATTACTACAAGAGTAGCCTTTTCCCTTTAAAGTCCCACAAGAGGAATAAATTCCCTATGTAGAGCAATCAAAGTTGCACACAAGCGGTGGGGGTGGCAGACCATCATAGGTGTGCACAGCCTATTTCATTAGGGTGTGCATCCCTAAGCTCAAACACATTTTTTTTACATATTTTTTTTTTTACAAAAAAAGTCACTCATGGCACTTGGCTCCCACCGACTGACAAGTAAATTGATGAGTCAGGGTCAATGATGTCACAAGGGGATTTGATGTCATTGACCATACATGGGCCAGAGTTGTGGGGAAGTGGCTCTTGTCCTCATCAACATGGGGACAAGGTGTTAAAGAGAATAATGGGTGGCCGTCCCCCCATCATCACAGCACCCCCCAGTGTTGAGGTCATGTGGCCTGGTATGGTTCAGGAGGGGGGTCTTTCCCTCTTTTCTGGCCTGCCAGACTGCATGCACAGATAAGGGCCTGGTATGGATTTTGGGGGGACTGCTCCCCTCTTTTCTTTTATGTTTTACTGTTGGCTCTTCTGTTTACATTCTGCTGTCATCAGGGATGGCTCCTAGGATGTCAGCGGGTGTCAGCTTATTAATAACCAACCCAGAGTTAAACTGTCACATTTAGCAGTGGTGTGAATACCACTACTAAATATTTCACTTCACACTGCAGCCGGAGGTCCAGATTGCATTAAAATAATGTGCAAAAACACACTATAAGCACTGCATAATAAGAAATGGAACTCATGCTATATTTTTATTGAAAAATAATAGAGTACAGATTCCATTTACAATGTTAACACATACATATCCGCAGTACACAGAGAACATGTCAGCACATAGTTGTACACATATGTGGTATCGGAGTACATTAGAGGCCGAGAGAAAAGAAAAACAAGTAACAAGAACTAAAAGAAAACAAGCAAACAAAGACACAGCAGAAGTCTCAAAACAGTGATACAATGTCACAAGACGTACCAGATAACATTTAAGCTGAAGGAAGCTAACATTGTTACAAAGTAGGGCAAGAATTTAAGGTTTATACCATTCAAGCCATGGTTTCCATGCTTTCTGAAAAGCAAACAAATGATTTAAATGGATTGCTATGCTCTCATACGAATAGTACAATTGTGTAGAATGCACAACCTTTGACGGATTGGGAGCTATTTTTTTTTTCTAATTTCGTGTGATGGTCAGTTTGGCTGACAAAAGAAGATTAGCTATAACCAAACGGTAGTGAACAGGAAAATGATCAATTCCCAGGTTCAGGATAGCTAGACCAGGATTGGGGGCAGTCAAAATACCAGAAATTTCTGAAAGTTTTTTTTTAAAGATTTTTCTCCAGAAGCTGCAAACATTCTTACAGTACCATAATAGGTGCATTAGGTTACTAGTAAGGCCGCACCCTCTCCAGCATAAAGATAAACAATCAGGGTAGAAATTTGCCAATTAATAGGGTGCAAGGTACCATCTTACACTGATCTTTAGAGCCAGCACTCTGTGATTAACACAATGAGTAATGCAATACATTGAGTATATTGCTCATAGCCACTTTGAGGTAGAGAAGGACATGTTGAGATCTGTCTCCCATTTGGTCATGGATCTACTCTTAGCAAAGATGGACCTTTTATTTTGTAAATTATAAATCAGTGAAGTGCCCTTTTGGGGTTCTTTTCTAGAAGTTAGGAATTGCCAGACTTTGTGGTGTAATATTACTGATGATAAAGGCGAAGAGAGTAGGAAATGCCTAATGTGAAGTATGATGTTTTGGGTAGGTGATACTTCCTTATGAGAATCTCCGGGTCATCTGGTTTACCGTCGGTGAGGAGATCTTCAGCCCAATGGACCCCATAGTGTTCCCAATTTGGAGTATGAAGATGCTGAATTATAAGTCCCAGAACACTGATAAGAAAATATATTGTTTCCCCATGTTTGGGCATTTGGATGGAAAGGTATCCGTTAGAATGGATTCTCTGGTTGTAAAAGGTAGCTTATTCTTGGGAAGAGGCTTCCAAAGATCTGCCAGTAGTAAGTTACTTAAAGTGTTGGTTTTTGTAAGGTAACATTTAATCTCGACCCACAGTGGTGTCTCACAAGGGGAAAATCTGAATTTTAGTTGTATAAAATGTGTTGTGGTATGGTAGTCGACAATATCAACCAAACCCATACCTCTAACTGACTTATGTTTGGTGAGTAAAGACTGAGAGCACCTAGCTTTTTTCCCTTGCCAAATGAACTTTTTTAGGAGGGAGGCAAGGGATGTTAAATAAGATTGTGGGGTGGGGATATGGAGCATTTGGAATAGGTATAAAATTTGGGGTAAAATGAGCATCTAAAAGGCTGCTAATCTACCTACCCAAGACAGCTCTACGTGTTTCATGTTGTTTTGCTCTTTGTCTAATTTAACCAGAAGGGGTCTATAGTTTGCTTCTGCAATTGAGGCAAATGAAGGTGTGATTTGGTTTCCCAGATAGGGGATACTGTTGGATGTCCAGGTATATAGAAACTGACCTTGCAGTGATGAGACTCTTTGGTGAGGTGTGCCCAAATTTAGGATTAGGGACTTACTACAGTTAACCTTGTAGTAGCATACTGAACTAAATTCCAGCAGCAGGAAGTGGGCTTGAGGGAGTGATGTCTCAGGAGTAGTAGCATTAAAATAACATCATCCGCAAATAAGTTGATGGTGTGTGTTCTATGCACCATATCGAAACTCGTAATGTTTGGATGAGAGCGGATACTCACCGCCAGGGGTTCAATCATCAAATTGAATATCGAAGGGGACAGAGGGCAACCTTGCCTAGTGCTGTTTGTTAAAGTGAATGGCTTAGACAAAATGCTGGAAGTGAAAACCTGGGCTGAGGAAGAGGGGTAGAGGGCTAGTAAAGCCATGAGACTCGTATCCTGAAAACCAAATTCGTTAATAACTTTATGCATAAATCCCCAGTGAACTCCATTGAACGCCTTCTCTGCATCTATAGACAGAAGAAGGGAAGGCATCCGACTTCTCCCCGCATAATTTATAATGTTCAAGATTCTCCTGGTAGTGTCAGATGTTTGTCTTCCTGCAATGAAGCCTAATTGATCCGCTTGTACCAATTTTGATAAAATGACCGTCAAACGGCGGGCTAAGATCTTGGCATACAGCTTGACATCAGAGTTAAGAAGGGAAATGGGCCTAAAATTAGCTGGAGTGTCAGGTTCTTTCCCTGGTTTAGGGAGAGCAACGGTGTGCACCTTCAGCATCTCCGATGGGAAGGAAATTTTCTCTGCAGCAGCCTTATACAGCCTTGATAAGTGTGGGGCTAGGCATTCTCCAAAGATTTGGTAGTACTCATTAGAGAATCCATAGAATCAAGTAGAATCAAGGGGATTTCTCTTTTGGAAGGGACTTAATAGCATTGAGTATTTGCTGATTCAAGAATGGGCGGTTAAGTTTTTGAAGGTCAAGGGGAGATGAAACAGGAAGCTGAATATTATCTAAGAAAGCAGCAATTGCAGGTACTGTTCTTTGGGGGTAGCAGAATCGTCTTTAATTACTTTCCGGCCTATAGCAAAATGACACCCTGCAGGATAACAGCTGCCCTGCGCCCATGGGGGTGCACATTGCGGCGATCGGTGGTGCAGTGTGTCAGTCTGACAAACCGCTACACCAATCTCGGTATTGAGCCTCCATCGGAGGCTCTTTACCACGAGATCAGCCATATCCAATCACGGCTGATCACGATGTAAACAGGAAAAGCCACTGATCGACTTTTCTTCACTCACGTCTGACAGATGCGAGTAGAGGAGAGCTGATCGGTGGCTCTCCTGACAGGGGGGGTCTGCGCTGATTGCTTATCAGCACAGCCCCCCATGGATGCCCACACTAGACCACCAGGGAAGCCCCCAGGACCACCAGGGAAGAGGGCAACATGTGGATGGCCAGGTATGTACCCCATGGCCATCCACATGTGCAAATGAATGCCCAATCTGTGCCAATCAGTGCCCACAAATGGGCACTGACTGGCACCATTATGTAACAAATGACATCAGTAATGCCCAGCAATGCCACCCATCAGTGTCACCAGTGCCACCCATCAATGTCCATCAGTGCCACTTATCAGTGCCCATCAGTGGCCACCTATCAGTGCCCAATTGCAACAATGCTGAAAGCTGAAAATTGGCTTGGGCAGGAAGGTGTCTAAGTGCCTGGTATTGATGTGGTTAAGGTCATACAGTGAAGTATAATAATCTGCAAAAGGTGTTTTCCATGTCTTGAGGATTAGTCGCTCTGTGGCGAGTGGTAGGATGAAATAGGTATGGGATTTTAAATTTAGTTCACTGTGCTTTGAGATGGGAGGTGACTCGGTTAAATTGATGATAGGCAACTCCTATCCTCATATTGATTAGTGGTTCCAAATTAATAATAACTACTGCAGTAGGGAACAGACACAAAAGATACGTTCAGCATCTTTGCAAATTACTGTTCTGCCTTATTATGACGCAATTGAAGGTTTTTATGCACATGATTACGTAGGTATCGCATTAATATTACAATTGTACATTTATGGTAACAAGGGGCGTTACATAGGCAGGCTAATTCTAATCAGGACTCGAAAGAATGTAAACATTTACTGAAAACATTATTAGTGCCGTGCACAGTGAGGGCAGTGTGCAATACATACAAAATACAATACAATTATATACAGAACGTACAAATTTCCATTACAGTCTCCCCTCTTTTGATCAATATTTTGATCACTAACCATACCTGCTATCACCTTTAACCTGGAACCTCCACACGCTTAGGTGGAGGTAGTCCTGGCCAAAGAGGCAAAAAACTCCATTGTGGAGAAAATAATAGCTGAGCAACTTTTTCATTACAAAATGACTTTTCATTGTGAAAAACAAATGATTGATAAGACATAATTACAGAGTACTGGCTGTACACTCCTGTGGCCAGAATGGCCTTCTAGCTGAATTGTGGACATGCTGACTTATCAGCATATGTAAACACAGACAATTCTACATATAATGGAAGACATACAAAAGACAAAATATGACTTCAACATGGCTAAACTACTTTTCAAATATATATATCCCTTACAATTAAAGTAATTGAATCAAAAAGTACCCTAGACTGTGATGACAAGAGGGAAACAAATCAAACACAGAGATTTCTTTAATTAAGTCATTTTTGCAGTGTCTGGTGTGGATCCAGGTGACTTTTCCTTCAAGTTTTGCAAAAACTGTACATGAAATAGATGCTGTATTGAGTCTCCAAACATTTCCTTATATATATAAATGTCTCTTAACAATCCAAAAGTCACCTGGCTTTAGTTTTAGATCCTTCCAAACTTTTAGGATCTGGAATTGGGGAGAAAACACATAAATGAGTTTGTCAAAAAACCTTAAAAGATCAGCAACATTCTCTGTGAGATCCGAATGGAGGACTTCAGCTGCTGAGACAAAATATTAGCAAGTGAGTAACACACTCCCAAACCAAATCCCATAGGGAGAGAGTCCAACATCCCCCTTAGGGGCTTCATAAAATATAAGAAAACATTCAGGCAAAAGTTTTCTAGTTTCTTACTCTACTTTGTCCGCTACATTGTAGACAGTAGGGGGTGTAAAAATAAAACCGCAAAACTTCTAGTAAGGACTCTCCTATAAAAAATGATTTCCTCTGTTACTCTCTGTACTTTCTGGCACTCTGTACTTACAAACTACTTCTGATAACACTTTTTACTGTGGCCTTTGCAGTAGCATTTGCCACTGGACATCCAAAAAACATGTCCATACAGACAAAATGCATATTTGTAAGATCCTGACTTGGACATCTGGATATATCTTTTATGTAATCTCTGGAAGGGATGTTCAGCTTTTGGTAACACCTTTGGTAACAGGTAAAACAAGAAGTGGTATGTTATAAAAACAACTGTGGAGAACCCTGGCTCTATCCCACGCTCATTTACTAAGGCAGCCATAACTTCTTGTGACTCATGACACGGTCCATGTGTCAATCTGGAGGGAAAAGAGTGGCTGGCAGACATAAATGATCACCTTTTCCAAAGTCCTGTTTCATAAGAAGTTGCCCCTTGTGGACCACTTGTTCTTCTCGTTCTGGGGTCCTTAAAGTTGAATTATTAATCCCAGCTATACTGGGCCAGAACTAGGGTGGAATCTGTGAGTTGCACAGACCCATCAAGTGTCCGGGGCTGTAAATGCAGCATCCTTAGAGTCACCTGGTCTGCTTCCATGTGTGAAAGTTAATATGGCTACCTCAGCAAGAAGCTGGAAGGCTGAAAACAGCCAATCAAATTAACTTGGCATGCTTTATTGGTTTACCTGCCGAAGTAAAAACAAACTTCTGGCCCTTCAAATGGAACCAAAAGCTCTCTATATCTCGACTATCTATATAAATATACACTCTTTTTATAGCTCACAGGCTTTGCTAAAACATGGAGCTCTGCTTCTTGAGCTGGGGAAAAAGGATCCAATGACTTTGAATACAGAGTATCCTTCTGGGTGATAAACTGCATACTCAAATCTACAAAAAATGTAATATCTGGGTCTTCAGGGAGTGTGTCCTGCACTGGGCTCACAGCAGCTGATTCCCACATCATCAATTTAACACATGTGGTTTTTCCTTTCTTTTGTATAAATGTACGCATTTTTCATTGTTAGATTTGTACATAAACAAACTCATATTTTAAACCTTTCATTAGACAAACATTTAGTTATCTGTATATTTGCTGCGCAGAATGTCGGACCATTCACCAAAACAATATCTAACTTTGTCTAATAGCACCTTTGCATAAAAGCTACAGCTCTGATATATCAGGATGAACCCTTCATTACTGGGTCCAGCTTGCATGAATATATTACAATGGCTTGTTTTCTATCATGCTATTTGTGTAAGAACTCCAGTTTCATGTTTCAAAAGACAACTTCTTCCTGGCAATATTATAATAAATGATAACAATACCCTGCGGTCATGGAGAGATGCCCATAAATCCAAAATATTCTTCTGCTTATACCACTGCACTTACAAGAAAAATGGGCACATCATTTCACAATCCACACATTCTGCTTTGGATTTCAAAAATAAAAATAAATAAAAACAAAAGGACCAAGAATCTGTATGATGGACCAGAAAGCATCAAAAACTATAAAACAACTGGCTGCAGGCGGCATCTATCCTAACAGGGTGTGTGGACTTGATGTGATGGGTCTGTTATATTTAAATTTTATTTATTATTACTCTTACATCATGGACCGCACATCAAGTTATCATCAAAAACCTTACAATATAATTTTTGTAGAAGAACTTCTTATGTATTCCATCCATCTTGGCTTTGTTAAATATTATGGCAGTTTTATTCAAAATAACAACCTCATCTTAATCTTTTTTTTCTCTCAATAAGGGCTTATTGAATAAATGTAAAATTACAAAATTGTTATCTTAATCTAAACTAATCCCATTTTTACAAATTTCCCCAATAACCTGGATTTCATTTCCAACCAAAGTTTGTCTAAACCAGTTTCAATATATCTATATTATTAATAAAATTGTTAAACTCATTAGAAATGAATACTCATTACTACTTAATTTTACTTAATTTCCCTTTTTTAAATGCACTGTTTCCACTATCAAAGGATATTCAATTTGTGTAATACACGGTTAAATGTAACCTTCATTTTACCATGTTTGGAAAACAGATTCAAAATAATTGTGATCACATTGTTTACCATTAGATTCGTTAACCCGGCACATTTTGTTATAAATGTTTTGTCTAAAAAACAGAAATTGGCATGGAGTCCTTCCAGCTTATCACTAACCTCTCATCCCAGCCACATTTCTTTCAGGAGAGCACAAAGGAGGGGGTCACATCTGCGTACATGGCACACACAAGCAATAGAACTAAAGGTCCCAGCATTCGCACATACATTTTTCCCATTTGTACACAACATGTGCATATCATTCTCTCACTTTCTTTTAACTCTTTAATATTTCCCTGCCTAAATTCTGCTTTCCTTATTTTGTTTAAATAACTTTTATATCTAGCTTCTATGATTCTATGATTCTATGATCCGATGGGGAGCCACAGTGCTCATCCCATCTTCCCTCTCTGACAACATATAAAGTATTCTGTTTTACCTCTCATTTCTCTGTTTCTGACTTTTACTAGTTGTAGTGCCTGACCCCAAATTCATCCCACAACTTAACATGAAAATGTCCCTTTCTGTCTAGTGTTAATGTCACCCTTGATCCATCCTGCTCACATAGATAACTTGTTTCTCTAGCTGTTTACTCTGCATTATTCTTAGTCCCTGTGGACCTTGGTAACCCAATTACCTATTGTGGATCTCTGTCCACTTTAACCATTAATATAGGGGCTCAGTATAGGCGGAACCACACCTTCGGTTCATATATAGCGCTTCTCTTGCGCTGGGCATTTTTGAGGGTCTCTTACCCTTCATTCCCTTACTTAATTCAATGCCCATAATGACTGGCCAGTCTTCTCTCTTCTCTACTTGTGCCTATACCCTCTTGCCTCTAAACTACTTTATCTAGCAGATGTACTACATATACCTGTGAACAGTACTATTCTTCCCTTTCTTATCTATAACACTCCAATGGACAATAGACAGGGACAACATAACATATAACCACCAATCAATACAGTTCGATTAAGGGGAGTAAAATAGGTACCCTTTGTCCCAAAAATGCCTTACCGATCAAGGAAGTCTGATAACTCAAATGTAAGCAAAAGGCTTACCTCAGCCGGCTGATTATCAGAAATTCCCGGATCGTCTCAAGCTCCTCGTTTCGGATACTCAGGGTCACCTGGAATCCCCTCCTGGCTGGCTCGCCATGCATGACTCGGTTAAATTGATGATAGGCAACTCCTATCCTCATATTGATTAGTGGTTCCAAATTAATAATAACTACTGCAGTAGGGAACAGACACAAAAGATACGTTCAGCATCTTTGCAAATTACTGTTCTGCCTTATTATGACGCAATTGAAAGTTTTTATGCACATGATTACGTAGGTATCGCATTAATATTACAATTGTACATTTATGGTAACAAGGGGCGTTACATAGGCAGGCTAATTCTAATCAGGACTCGAAAGAATGTAAACATTTACTGAAAACATTATTAGTGCCGTGCACAGTGAGGGCAGTGTGCAATACATACAAAATACAATACAATTATATACAGAACGTACAAATTTCCATTACAGTCGCTAAACATTTTCTGGCTCTATTGTGTTGGGAGTAATAATTGAGCTTTAGTTTAGTTTAGTTTAGTTGCATTAGCCGATCATGATTGCTGTTAAGGAGGGTGCACAGCTCTAACCTTAAATTTCCAAGCTTGTTTGCTAAGATAGGGTTAGGGGATTCTTTGTTCTGGGTTTCCAATGAGTGGATAGAAGTTAACACCTGCTGTAATTTAGCAGCTTTAAGTTTCTTCTCCTTAGCACCTATTTATATCAGGATGCCATGCATGTATACCTTATGGGCATTCCACACAGTAAAGGCATCAGACAAGGGGTTTAGCTTAAAAAAATCCTGGAGCTGCTGAAGGAGCACATTGCCAGTCTAAGTGTCAGTCAGAATTATATTGTTACAACGCTAAATACACTTAGGTAGGCAACTATTTTACTCTGATATCGTGATAGAAACAGGAGCATGGTCTGACCATGTGATATCCGAGATGTCAGAGGCAGTGACTTTTTGTAGGAGCCATTTGTCCACTAGGAAGAGACCGATACATGAATAAGAGTTGTGCCTGGGCAAATAGTATGTGTAATCTTTCTGGGATGCAGGCAGACAACACTATGCATCATACATATATTCTGCGAATAACAGAAAATGTAATGAAGAGGGCTGAACCTCTGTAGTGGCGGACGTGTCTAGATTCTGATCCACAACCAAATTAAAATCACCACATACTATAAAATTGCCACTCCTGATCTTATGTAAACGAGCAAACAACTTACGGAGAAACGTTCCCTGGCGAATATCAGGACTCAGGAGCATAAACACCAACGATGGTATAGTGATTACTGGGGATGAGCCGAACACCCCCCGGTTCGGTTCGCACCAGAACCTGCGAACGGACCGAAAGTTCGCACGAACGTTAGAACCCCATTGACGTCTATGGGACTCGAACGTTCGAAATCAAAAGTGCTCATTTTAAAGGCTAATTTGCATGGTATTGTCCTAAAAAGGGTTTGGGGACCCGGGTCCTACCCCAGGGGACATGTATCAATGCAAAAAAAACTTTTAAAAACGGCCGTTTTTTCGGGAGCAGTGATTTTAATGATGCTTAAAGTAAAAAAAAAAAAAGTGAAATATTCCTTTAAATATCGTACCTGAGGGGTGTCTATAGTATGCCTGTAAAGTGACGCGTGTTTCCCGTGTTTAGAACAGTCGCTGCACCAAATGTCATTTTTAAAGGAAAAAATCTCATTTAAAACTGCTTGCGGGTTTAATGTAATGTCGGGTCCTGGCAATATGGATGAAAATCAGTGAGACAAACGGCATGGGTACCCCCCAGTCCATTACCAGGCCCTTTGGGTCTTGTATGGATATTAAGGGGAACCCCGCACCCAAATTAAAATAAGGAAAGGTGTGGGGCCACCAGGCCCTATATACTCTGAACAGCAGTATACAGGCTGTAGGTTTGTTGTTAAGTAGAATCTCTTTGTAATTTTGAACGGGTACATTTTTAACGTGTTTAGCTCCAGCCAAAAAATCTTTTTTAAGCTTTTTGGAAAACATAGGGAAGGGTTATCACCCCTGTGACATTTGTTTTGCTGTCTTTCCTCCTCTTCAGAAGATTTCACCTCACTTTTTGTCCCAATGGATTGGAAAGCATCAGTGGAAAGGAGAAATGTTTTTCCCATATTAACTCTTACAGGAGAGAATTTCCCTTCCTAGGGGTAGATTTATTCTCACTTCCTGTTGTCTCCTTCCGTTTGCAAGTAGGAGTCGTTTGTAAGTTAGTTGTTTGAAAGTAGGGTCCTGCCCTATATACTCAGCAGAAATTTGGGCCTTAGGTGTTGCTGTGGCCACAACACTGTAAGCCCTCACAGGGCTCTGCTGTGAAATATTAGATCAAGAATTGTAATTACATGCCCCTGTTGAACAGGAGCTGAAAAATTAGGCCTTAGGCACTGGTGCTGGTGCCACAACACTGCAACCCCTCACAGACACTCTAGTTGGAATGCAGGAACGAGCCCTGCTGCAAAGTATTACATCAAAAATCGTAATTACACGCCCCTGTTAAACAGGGGCTGAAAAATTGTGCCTTAGGCACTGGTGGTGGCACCCAGAACCAAAAATGTTCTTACAAGCTATCAGCGTGATGATTGAGGAGGAAGAGGATAATTACTCAGGGATAGTCACTCAGCATCAGCATAGGCAGTCTTTGAAGGGATCTGAGATTTCAAAAAAAATTATTCGGTTACATCAGCATCAGGTGCTTGGTAGCTGGTAGTGATCCAAGACTCATTCATTTTTATGAAGGTCAGTCGATCGACCGAGTCAGTGGACAGACGCACCCTGTGATCGGTTACCACGCCTCCAGCAGCACTGAATGTGCGTTCCGAAAGAACGCTGGATGCAGGACAGGCCAGTAGCTCAATTGCATACTGTGCAAGCTCTGGCCAGTGATCCATCCTCAAGACCCAGTAACCCAGAGGATTTTCGGTGGGAAAGGTGTCCAAGTCTGATCTTGCCCCTAGGTATTCCTGCACCATGTAAAACAGACGCTGGCGATGGTTGCTGGAACCGATCATACCTTGGGGCTGCGGACCAAAAAATTGTCTGAATGCATCGGTCAGACGGCCACCTTCTCCACCGCTCCTTCTTTGACTGACCGAAGCCTCAGCAACACGTTGTCCAGAAACAGGAGTTTGTAACCTCCCAGTCTCTGGGAACGCATTGCACAGACCTTTCTGCAAGGCCTCCCGAAGATGTTTCATCCTCTGCTCTCTCTGCGATGGCAAGATAAGGTCCGCAACCTTACCCTTGTAACGTGGATCAAGGAGGGTTGCCAGCCAGTATTGGTCCTTCTCCTTGATACCACGAATACGAGGATCCTTACGCAGGCTTTGCAGGATCAGGGAGGCCATGCAGCGTAGGTTTGCTGAGGCATTCGGTCCGGAGTCCTCTGGGTCACTAAGGACGACATGGTCCGCAGCCACCTCCTCCCAGCCACGTACAAGTCCATGTGTTTCTTGGGACTGATCCCTTAAAGACTGCTGCTGATGCTGAGTGCCAGGCTCCACCTCCATACTGACACAATCTTCTTCCTCCTCCTCCTCCTCTTCCTCCTCGTCCTCTTCCTGTGTGATCGGCGGGCACGCAGGAACACTGTCTGGATAAAGGGGGCCTTGAGAGCTAAGGAAGTCCTCCTCTTCCTGCCTCTGTTCTGCCTCAAGTGCCCTGTCCATTATTCCACGCAGCGTGTGCTCCAACAGGTGGACAAGGGGGACAGTGTCACTGATGCATGCACTGTCACTGCTCACCATCCTCATGGCCTCCTCAAATGGTGACAGGACAGTGCATGCATCCCTGATCATGGCCCACTGGCGTGGGGAAAAAAAAACAAGCTCCCCTGACCCTGTCCTGGTGCCATAGTCGCACAGGTACTCATTGATGGCCCTCTGCTGCGTGTGCAGCCGCTGCAGCATGGCCAACGTTGAGTTCCACCTGGTGGGCATGTCACAGATTAGGCGGTTCTTGGGCAGGTTAAACTCCTTTTGGAGGTCCGTCAGCCGAGCACTGGCATTATATGACCGGCGGAAATGCACACAGACTTTCCTGGCCTGCCTCAGGACATCCTGTAAGCCCGGGTACCTGCCCAAGAACCGCTGCACCACCAAGTTAAGGACGTGAGCCAAACAGGGCACATGGGTCATTTGTCCCTGTCGGAGGGCAGAGAGGAGGTTGGTGCCATTGTCGCAAACCACCATTCCTGCCTTAAGTTGGCGTGGCGTCAACCACCTCTGAACCTGCCCCTGCAGAGCTGACAGAACCTCTGCCCCAGTGTGGCTCCTGTCCCCCAAGCACACCAGCTCAAGCACCGCATGGCATCTTTTGGCCTGCGTACTTGCGTAGCCCCTTGAACGACTACGGAGCACCGCTGGTTCTGAGGAAGAGGCCATGGAAGAAGAAGAAGAGGAGGGGGTGGAGGAGAGAGGTGTGTCACAATCATTAGCATTTTGGAGGCGTGGTGGCGGAACAACCTCCAACACTACTGCACCTTGTCCTGCATCCTTCCCAGCTGCCAGCAGAGTCACCCAATGCGCCGTGAAACTTAGGTAACGTCCCTGTCCATGCCTGCTGGACCATGAGTCAGCGGTAATATGCACCTTACCGCTGACCGCCCTGTCCAGCGAGGCATGGACATTGCCTTCCACATGCTGGTAGAGAGCCGGAATCGCCTTCCGTGAGAAAAAGTGGCGTTTGGGTACCTGCCACTGAGGAACCGCACATTCCACAAACTCACGGAAGGGGGCAGAGTCTACCAACTGAAAAGGCAGCAGTTGAAGTGCTAGCAATTTTGCCAAGCTAGCATTCAACCGTTGGGCATGTGGATGGCTGGGAGCAAACTTCTTTTGGCGGTGCAGCAGCTGGGGCAGGGAAATTTGCCTGGTACAATCTGACGTCGGTGTACCAAAATCAGATTGCCCACAAGTACGTGGCTGTGACACACCTAATTCTACACCTTCATTCCTCTCAGTGCAGGTCTCAGAGAGGACTGAAGGTCTAGTGGGGTTGGAAATCTCAGCTGATGAGGAGCAAGCAGAGGTCCTCTTTGTTCTTTGGTGTGGGTCTTTTATATACGCTTGCCAACGAACTGCATGGCAGGTCAACATATGTCTGGTCAAGCATGTGGTACCCAAGCGGGAGATGTTTTGGCCACGCGAGATACGCTTGAGACATATGTTGCAAATAGCAGCGGTGCGATCTGATGCACTCGTCTCAAAAAAGGCCCACACCAAAGAACTTTTTGAATAACGCGCAGAGACTGCAGCGCCCTGCACATGTGGAGCTTTGGGGTGTGATGCAGTCAATGTGCTGCCCTTAGGCTGGCCCCTGGAGGGCATCCTGCCTCGTTGGTGATGTGCCGCCTCCTCCTCCTCCTCCTCTCTCCTATCAGGCACCCACGTTGAGTCAGTGACCTCATCATCCCCTCCCTCCTCATCACTGGAGCAAACCTGGCAGTATGCTGCAGCAGGGGGAGCATGACTGCCAGATTGCTGTCCTTCTTGGGCACCCCCTCTGTCCGTGCTCGTGTTACTGCCTTCATCGAGCTCAGTATCATCATCAGAGCCTTCCAAACGCTGGGCATCCTCCTGGAGCATGTACCCAACACTGTGGTCAAACAGTTCGAGGGACTCCTCAGGAGGACATGGTGGGGCTAGGGAAGGAGTCACTGATGACATTGAGCCGAGGGAAGAGGCCGCTGCTTTGCCAGACAAAGTACCCTGGGCATGGGTGAGAGAGGATGAGGATGAGGACGGCTTGGTCATCCACTCGACCAAGTCTTCCGCATGTTGCGGCTCAACATGGCCAGCTGCCGAAAAAAAGGCCAAGCGTGTCCCATGGCCACGTGCTGATGAGGATGCACCGTCTCCACGACCAGCACTAGACACAGAGCCTGCTTGCCCTCTCTTATTGGCTTGTGACTGTCTGCCTCTCCTTCTTGGCCTTCCAGACATACTAATGGCCTGTAGCTGCACTAAGCTGGGATAGATATATATATATATATATATATATATATGTACTGATACTGCAGCTAGCAAAATCAACTGCCTGCCTGTAGTATGAGAACACCACCAACCTTCTACAGGTAGCTTTAGCTGAACACTGTGAGGTGGACGCACCCCACTAACTTGTAGGTTTAGCAGAACACTGTGAGCAGGACGCACTGCACTAACTGTAAATAGTCTAGCTGCCTGACTGTGGTACTAATAGGATCAAAAGAACACCAGCAATTTTCTTCAATTAGCTGTATTTACTGTAACAAGACAAGCCTGCCTGTCAGTAAGAAGATAACAGAAACGGATCTAGCTGAACACTGTGAGCAGGACGCACCCCACTAGCTTGTAGGTTTAGCTGAACACTGTGAGGTGGACGCACCCCACTAACTTGTAGGTTTAGCTGAACACTGTGAGCAGGACGCACCCCACTAACTTGTAGGTTTAGCAGAACACTGTGAGCAGGACGCACTGCACTAACTGTAAATAGTCTAGCTGTCTGACTGTGGTACTAATAGGATCAAAAGAACATCAGTAATTTTCTTTAAAATACTGTAACAAGACAAGCCTGCCTGTCATTAAGAAGATAACAGGAACAGATCTAGCTGAACACTGTGAGCAGGACGCACCCCACTAGCTTGTAGGTTTAGCTGAACACTGTGAGGTGGACGCACCCCACTAACTTGTAGGTTTAGCTGAACACTGTGAGCAGGATGCACCCCACTAACTTGTAGGTTTAGCAGAACACTGTGAGCAGGACGCACTGCACTAACTGTAAATAGTCTAGCTGCCTGACTGTGGTACTAATAGGATCAAAAGAACACCAGCAATTTTCTTTAAAATACTGTAACAAGACAAGCCTGCCTGTCAGTAAGAAGATAACAGGAACGGATCTAGCTGAACACTGTGAGCAGGACGCACCCCACTAGCTTGTAGGTTTAGCTGAACACTGTGAGGTGGACGCACCCCACTAACTTGTAGGTTTAGCTGAACACTGTGAGCAGGACGCACCCCACTAACTTGTAGGTTTAGCAGAACACTGTGAGCAGGACGCACTGCACTAACTGTAAATAGTCTAGCTGCCTGACTGTGGTACTAATAGGATCAAAAGAACACCAGCAATTTTCTTCAGGTAGCTGTATTTACTGTAACAAGACAAGCCTGCCTGTCAGTAAGAAGATAACAGGAACGGATCTAGCTGAACACTGTGAGCAGGACGCACCCCACTAGCTTGTAGGTTTAGCTGAACACTGTGAGGTGGACGCACCCCACTAACTTGTAGGTTTAGCTGAACACTGTGAGCAGAACGCACCCCACTAACTTGTAGGTTTAGCAGAACACTGTGAGCAGGACGCACTGCACTAACTGTAAATAGTCTAGCTGCCTGACTGTGGTACTAATAGGATCAAAAGAACACCAGCAATTTTCTTCAGGTAGCTGTATTTACTGTAACAAGACAAGCCTGCCTGTCAGTAAGAAGATAACAGAAACGGATCTAGCTGAACACTGTGAGCAGGACGCACCCCACTAGCTTGTAGGTTTAGCTGAACACTGTGAGGTGGATGCACCCCACTAACTTGTAGGTTTAGCTGAACACTGTGAGCAGGATGCACCCCACTTACTTGTAGGTTTAGCAGAACACTGTGGGCAGGACGCACTGCACTAACTGTAAATAGTCTAGCTGCCTGACTGTGGTACTAATAGGATCAAAAGAACACCAGCAATTTTCTTCAGGTAGCTGTATTTACTGTAACAAGACAAGCCTGCCTGTCAGTAAGAAGATAACAGAAACGGATCTAGCTGAACACTGTGAGCAGGACGCACCCCACTAGCTTGTAGGTTTAGCTGAACACTGTGAGGTGGATGCACCCCACTAACTTGTAGGTTTAGCTGAACACTGTGAGCAGGATGCACCCCACTTACTTGTAGGTTTAGCAGAACACTGTGGGCAGGACGCACTGCACTAACTGTAAATAGTCTAGCTGCCTGACTGTGGTACTAATAGGATCAAAAGAACACCAGTAATATTCTTTAAAATACTGTAACAAGACAAGCCTGCCTGTCAGTAAGAAGATAACAGGAACGGATCTAGCTGAACACTGTGAGCAGGACGCACTGCACTAAATGTAAATAGTCTAGCTGCCTGACTGTGGTACTAATAAGATCAAAAGAACACCAGTAATTTTCTTCAAAATACTGTAACAAGACAAGCCTGCCTGTCAGTAGGAATATAACAGGAACGGATCTAGCTGAACACTGTGAGCAGGACGCACTGCACTAAATGTAAATAGTCTAGAAGATAACAGGAACGGATCTAGCTAAACTGAATACAGTGTATATATATATATATATATGCAACACCTGGGATGCATATATATACACAATACACTTTAAGTGCAGCTAACTGACTGACTGTCCTGCCTAATCTAGCTAACTCAAATGAAATGACACTGTCTCTCTCTCTCTCTCTAAGCACACCGGAACACACTGCACAGGGCCGCCGTGCAGGCGGCCTTATATAGTGTGGGACGTGTACTAAATCCCCTGAGCCATAATTGGCCAAAGCCTCCTTGGCTTTGGCCAATTATGGCTCTCTGTTAAGGCGGCGCTGTGATTGGCCAAGCATGCGGGTCATAGTGCATGCTTGGCCAATCATCAGCAAGCAATGCACTGCGATGCCGCAGTGAATTATGGGCCGTGACGCGCCACACGAATTTGGCGCGAACGGCCCATATCGTTCGCAATTCGGCGAACGATCGAACAGCCGATGTTCGAGTCGAACATGGGTTCGACTCGAACACGAAGCTCATCCCTAGTGATTACCATTAATATTACATACTAGGATAACATATCTACCTTCTACATCAACAATTGAAGAGTGTAGGGTAAACAACACTGAGTTTTCTGTAGCAATAGGATCCCCTCTCTTTTGCAAGGAGTAATTTGCTACAAACATGTGGGGAAAATCCTTATGGAGACATTTTGTGGCTCCAAAGACTTGAAAATGGGTTTCCTGTGCTATGAGAACATCCGCCTTAGAGAAAATAGCTTCATTCCAGAGAGAGAATCTTTTGGCCGGGTGGTTAAGGCCACAGGTATTCAGTGATACAATTTTGAGGGTCATGTCAACAGAAAGTTAAACGCAGTGATATAGATGGCTTCCGCCAAGATAGATACGTAGACCACGCTTGGGACCAAGATGAGATGAGTGGGCATATAGCCTGGAATCTATGGCTATGGGCTGGGAAAATGACAAAGAGTACATAGTGAACAACATATAGAAGAGCAAAAACAAAGTGCGCAAAAGTAGACCTTCAATGTAGAACCGGGAGCAGCAAAGCTGCTGGTATGGTGGGGTAATCAAATGCAGGGTATCTTATGCAGGACATCAGCTCCTCTGGACGAAGGTAGAGCTCATGGTGGAACAAGCATCGGGTAGAAAGAAATAAACTTCAATAGTGGGATTTTAAAGGCAATTGAAAAAACTTAGAAAGAAATCTTTAAGAAAGAATAAATAAAACATCAAATTTATTTGTACAAAGATAAAAATAGATAATAGCATACGGTATACAGAAAGGTAATCACACAAGTAATATGATACAAAATTGACAATTGAGGCAACAACAGTCTGACGCATTTCAAAAATGTAAACAGTTATTTTCTTCATCAGGGACAATTTGCCATTTCTAAAATTGACAAAATACAATATCAGTAAACAAAAAAAGAATTACATATGACCTGCAGTGCTGACAGATTTGACTAGCCCCCGAAGGGGTACGTCAAAACTTACGTGCCACATAAGGTTACCGCATAGCATCCGACATCCAAAAGGTCTGTATTGGGCCTTTTCACATGCAAAGGAGCCCCCAGATATTGTAGTCTAATTGAGGTGCCAAAAAAGAAAAAATGATTTATAATTAAGAGGAGCCCAGAATAAAAAAAAAAAAAAAATGAATGCTCATCACTTACTATGCACGAATGTTCTAAAAATAATAATCAGATGATGCAAAATGATATTTCCAATATGGTGCTAATAAGTCAACCTGAGAGACTAGGAGCTCACCATCTGCAAAAGCCAAACACAAGAGATGGCTGCAATGGTAATGGGGCCCGTCACCGCCCAGGGATGTGATGATTTCTTGTGAGAGACTTTATGCCATTCTTGTTGACTGTGGAATGTCACCTTCACTTTCCAAAAGTGGGGATTATGTTCAGAGATTATATTCCATGTTATGACTAGGTTGATATCGTCCTCCATGGCGCTAATAAGGGAAGTGTGGCCATCGCAATCTTCAGCGTTTGCAGGGTATTTCCATTGATAGGAAATGTCATGATTACATAGGGCTTTCATAATAGAGTATGTGTAGAGTATGGGCTGACAGATCTGGGAGAACCTGGAGTGGGATAGCTTGTTCTGGCAGTTGGTCTTTTTTGCTGAATTCCGCTAAAATGCGTTCCTTGACTTGGAAAAAATTGATTCACAGCAAAACATCTCAGGGTATTTCTTGCAGTAAGAAGGTGGGTTTGGGAACCCTATGTATTCTATCTATGTTAAAAATTCACGGACATAGTGGGGTGGTTGGGACTGGAGGACTGACTCCGGAATACCCCTGATTTTTAGATTATTATGCCTTGAGCGGTCTTAAAGGTCAGCTACTTTAAATTTCAGCCAATCTATCTTTTCCTAACATGTTAAAGGATGTCATGCAAGCACTCATACCATCCTCCAGGTGGCTAACTCTGTCATGCAAATCCTGGATTTCTTCTGTGAATTTGTGAAAGCAAGCTTGCATATCTGACTGCAGGAAGCATGCAAAGGCCCCAAAATATATTTAAGGACTGTGTCAGATACTAGCTGACCTGCTGTATTGAAGGAAGTAAAAGGATCTGGGCGAACTGTCTCTCCCTCTGATGCACTGACCTCCATGCAGGATCCCATGGCTGGGGCAGGATGAGAGTCCCACCTGAGTCTAGATTTTGCTGGGCTTCCAGAGCATGGAGAGGAGAGGGGTGAGTATCCATCCTCCTCTATTTGCCCAGCGAGAGCCACCGCTGCTGCAGTAGACATCAGGGAAATGGCTACTAGAGGTCCGGCAGTGGCTCCAGGCCGTCTCCCACTGACATTTTGTTGTAGCCTGTGCGGCTTTGTCAAGAAGACACCCGACAGTTTCTGAAGGGTAGGCGAATCCTTGCAGTGTCTGGTCATTGCTGCAGTGTTGGGGATATATTAGGAAGCCCATGGATTGAAGAAGTTAGTGCTGGGCGCTCATAGATGTACAGATCATCCTCCACCCTTGAACTCATGCTATATTTAACATGCCATGCAAAATGTCATATCATAAGGGGTTTTTCTATACATCCAGACGTTACACATAAGGCCAAAATACATATACAGCACATAAGCTACTGTCCCAAATTGTCCCAAAGTGCTACAGTACTGTTTCTCACTTCATTCACTAGGCACTCTTCAAAAAACTTTTTTTATTTCTCTCTCCTACTCAGTCTGGATAGGTTAACAAAATATCATAGCATTCTACAAATATAACATCTCAGATGACTTTTGTAAAATAATAAACACATTTTGTAGCTCCTTTTGTGTTACCTTGGCATAACCTTTTGCTACACTATCTGATTCAAATGTAATCTAAAATGTACTTTCTGTAAGTTTAGCCAGAAATACTTGAAACAAAAGTGTCATTGTTTTTTTCTTCACTTAAACAGTTAATAATATCACAGCCAATGCATAGGGTAGAGGTTAGTTTAATATAGCAGCTCCACAGACTTGTGTTTCATAAAAAATAATTACAACTTTTTTCTCAAAGAAATTTCTAATTAAAAACAAGGATAAAGGGCTTTAAGAAAGTTGCTTTACGAAATTCATAATGAATCTTAAAGGTCTTAAAAATACATGCATTTTACAAGGTACTTACAGTTTGACATTTTCTAATAAGAAAAATTAAGGACTATAGAATCCTAAACCAAAAAAGCAATCAATACAGTTCCATAGAAGAGATTAACCAACAGCAAGACCAATTAAGTTTCTGCCCTACTTCTAGTAAGAAGCACTGAGGAATAACTTCTCATTAATACATATGCCTACACCAAAAAAAGTCTTTGATTTTCATGTTTTTTATAGAGAATTAGACTAAGATCATAATATTTTAAAAAACCATTTCAGTTACATTTTTTAACATAAAAACTCAACATGTTGTAAAATAAATTAAAGTTAATGCTATACCACTCAAAAATACTTAGAACCTGTCAGGTAACATATTCATAGAGGTTAAAAGGGGTTAAGACAGCATATGTCAACTCATTAAATATTAAAAAAAATAATCTTGCCAGGTAACGAATAAAAAGCTAGGGATTGCTAAAGAAAGCAAATAAAAAAACATACATTTAAAAATGTTCATGTATGATTAAAGGTGTGTTTACCCTCTGTTACAGTAGTAAGAGAAATATGAAACAGGGTGGAAATTAGGCAAAGAGATGGATATCATTCTGAAAGGATTCTAGGGCATCCTTTTTCTGGAGTAGGGGATTTGCTAAGTTTGTAAAAAAAAAATCAAAGAAGGATTTTAAAGTACCCACAGAGTTAAAGTGGTTGTAAACCTCTTGATGTGACATGACATATGAAAAAAGTACATTGTTCTATAGTGTTTACTTTTCTTTTATTAAAAGATTAGATTTCTCTCTGCTGTCTAGTTCCGCTGCTAGCTGCATGAGTCATTTCTGAAAGGTTTTCCTGATTCCAACAGTTAAAAAGGTGACAGAGGAGGTATGTCCAGCACACAGCCTATGATTCATATCCTCTGCATCATTCCTGTGTGCTATGTGGAGGGGGTGTGTCCCTTCCCTCCTTTCAGCTACTAGAGCTTATCTCACTGACCTCTGCAGTGTGTAACATTGGATCCCCCCCCCCTGCTTTTTGAAAGCTCAGACAAGCTGTATACATTCTGTATTTTTAACTGATATAGAGCAGAGAGGGCTATAGAAAAACAGATGTGTAGATTATGTAGGAGGATTTGTTTCATCTCTGTGTATCACCTGGGGCTAGTCACCTTATTGGGTATATGTAAGGGTTTACAACCACTTTAAAAGAAAAAAGATCCGCAAACAAGTTAATTATGATGTCGCAGCACTATGTTTTATTTAATCCAGGGTTTAGTTGCATTTTTGAAAAAAGAGCCTCCTTATACTCATAAAATATATTTTGATTGCAGTGGCACAAGCAAGAGTCTCAAAGACTTGTATAAACATCAGCACAGTCATTTTTAAAAAATGAATGACTTCCAATACATATTATTTTGTGCATAATGAAATTACACAGAGAAATAACACTTTGTCTGAGCCTACCTAAAAAAAGATCTTTATTAAAGTAGTCAGGGACTACTGCACAACCAGTCGAAACAATGAACACTTTGGTCAGAAGTATGTAATGTACAATATAGTGTACCTAGTGCAACAGTCAGTAATACACAGTGCGGGGGTCAGGAGTACATAATGCATTTAGTGCTGCAGTCATTCCTGGGTTTAGGAGTATTTCCTCAAACCCCCACCCCCTCAAAAAAAAAATCCAGGGCCAATCTTCATACTTGCCCTCGAAGCACAAATTTCTCCTGCAAAACTAAACTTCTCTTGCCCAAACTAAAATGCAAAAGAACCCTCCGCTTAATACAACCCCCCCATCAACACCACCACCTGCTGAAATCCCTCCTCCCAGCACAAATAATTTCCATCCCAATTCCCCCTCCCTGCGCAAGTCCCCCCCATTTCCCAAATCCCTCTCTTAGTACAATTCCTCTTGCACCTCCAAACCTCCTTTCTAGCATCAATTCTCTTTGTGCCCCTCAAAACTCCCATCCCAGAAAACCCCAAAAATTCCCCCTTCTAGCACAAATCCCCTTCCTTGAATAACCCCCCATTTAGCTCTAATGTTCACTGTTTATGACAGGCAGCAGGTGGGGAGATATAATGGCTGCTGTGGTGTTGGCAATCAGTATCAGGGACTTGGAGCACCCTGCAGGAGAAACAGGGCACACGCCCTAGATTGCCACTAGTGACATCACTGGTTTCAAGATTTTAAAAACTGACTTGCATGAACTGTACATTTGCAATTCGTCACTGCCTATATCTCTTATTCATTCTCTCTTACTGCATTAACTATAAGCTGCCTATTTTACTGCTCATGTTTTTAAATGCTGCTCATTCAAAGACATGTTAGAAATGTGCAGTGGTGTGTCAGAGAAATAAGTATAGGCAGGAAACATCTGCTACAGTAGTAAACTGCTTCTACTGTATGTTTTAATAACAGGCTACTTATTGCAGGCAAAACTATTATTTAGCATTTTATGTTCACCTTTAATAAAAAAAAAAAAAAAGCAATGCTCTCCACTTCCCATGCATTAGGCATGGCAATGTAATGCAATATTGCAGAAGTCAGTCTTCATTGCTTAGCATGCCAAATGCCAATACAGTTTTTCCTTTGAATTTTCATCCAACAAGATAGGGAAATAGAAAATGATAAATGTTTGCCTAACATGTGTCAGTGATGGGAACTGCTATTTCTTTGTGTGGTCTTGCCCACTGTGAGTGAAAAGGCTACAGGCTTGACAGTGAGGAGGGTTTTTAACAATGATTTGTGATATTTTATTACCATTATTATTGCAGAGTCTGTATGAACATGGCCAAACAAAATATTTATCTTATGAACACTCAATAAATGTATGATTTGTTACTAAGGGAAAATATAGCGGGGCCATGAGGGACTGGAAGTGACACGACTGTCCAAAGCTTGTGTTGTTATGCTTGTAAACAAGTGATTTTATTGTAAGTGTGAGGGAGTTTTTTTCACATGCTTCCATGCCTTGTGTGAGACCTATCCCAGATCATAGAGGAGCTTCTTAAAGAGAGAGGCACCCACTACTAAATGTCAACAGAGGGAAGTCCAACTAAGGGGGCCCCTAGTGGGGAGAAATCCTAAGAGGATCCATGGATTGGGATGATTCATGATCCATGCTAAGACACAAGTAAAAAGGAGGTGAGAGTTTTGAGAGCACAGAGGTGATTGAGTGGCACTGATTACCTGATACAAAAAAAAACTGTCTAAGCATAAGAAGTGACGTGTAGACATGTGCACACTGAAATATTTTCTTTCGGGAATATCGGTTTCGTCCGAAAAATAAATTTACTTAGTTACTCCCGAAATTTGTTTTTATTTATTTTGTTTAGTTAACAAATGCATTAGTCCGAAAATCTGAATTAAGGTCAAACCTGTCAATTGAAAGCTTATGGTATCTGTCGGATGTTCTAAGAAGATTCGACTAAGCAGCTAAACTGTACGGCGCCACGATCGTACATTTCCAGTCAAATGCTCCACCCACATGCTATAGTAGAATACTAATGTTGTTTGACTAGTAATAATTATTAATTTTTTATTACTAGTCAAACAACATTAGAATTCTTCTATAGCCATGGGTGGAGCATTTGACCGGAAATGTCCACTCGCGGTGATCGTATGTTTTTAGCTGTTTCGTAGAATCTTCGTGTCGAACGGTATTACTGCAGGTTTGATAGACACAGAGCGCTATTGTCAGCGTCATGTTGAATCTTCTATCTATCTATATCGAACTGTTGTTGCAACGATACTAAAATAAAGCATTTTTTTTATTTCGGATCTGTGCGTTCGTTATCGTTTTGTTAAAACAAACACGAAAATTCCCAAAATTCAGGTGAAAATGCATTCAGACGATAACGAATGCACATGTCTAGTGACGGGCGAATCAAGGATGCAAGAGACTGTATCTATACTGTGTTTGTTTCATATACTGTTTTGAAGAAATATGCACACATTTTTTGAATATGTAGAGGAATATGAATAATTTAATGTAAGAATTTTGATTTAATGTATATGCTACAATCATTGAAATTGTTTATGCCTGCATGTAAATATATATTAACCACTCAATTTGCATGCACATAGGATCACAGAGTCAATAAACAGGATTACTAGCAGCGCAGCACCATTTAATTTGCATATTGGTATAAACTATAGGTGCTGGAACACTCTAGGTATCTGCAGCAGCTTTTTTGTTTGTTATTTATAGGGATGGGCGAATGGTTCAAGCTGAGCATAAGTTTGGCCCAAATATCGCAAATTCAGGTGTTCACCGAACACCCAAATTTTCTGTGAGCTCAGCGGGATGTTTGCCCACCGAGCACATATTCGATAGGTTGTTAAGAGGCGGTGCCAGGAAGCCGGCCGCCGCATCCTTAACAATGAATGAGTCATCAGCTATCAATGGGCTTCCCCACTGACAGCTTAATGCAAAAAACAGACATTGTCCTATTTGCCAGCAATAGAAAATTAAAAAAACAGTGACAGTTCTTAAATAGGCAATGGGCGAGGCCACCTGGGGAAGTTACCTGGTGGCACTGCCCCATGTGACCTTACCGACCATTGCGTGCTGGGTCAGTAATGTCACAAGGGGGCAGTGCCCCCAGATGATGTCACCAGGTGGCTACACCCCTTGCCTATATAAGAACTGTCACACCCAGAACAGTCATTTGGCAATTAGCCTTCATTGTGGGCAGAGCGGGGGGTTTTTTTGGGGTCCGGTGGTGCATCAGACCTCGTAAATGATGATAGTTGTACAACAGGAGACATTGATTTTTAAATAAAGGAATTGTCAAAAACTGCCTCCTGTCTTTATTTATTTTTGACACTTTATTTGGTGAATGAGTGGGGGTACAATGTACCCCATACTCATGCACGTAGAGAGGCGGCTGGGATCTGGGGGCCCCTTGTTAAAGGGGGCTTCCAGATTCTGATAACCCCCCTTTCCACACACCCCGACAACCACTGCACAGGGTAGGAAGAGGCCCTTGTCCCCATCCCCAACAAGGTACTTTGGGATGGGAGACATGTGCCCCCCATGTTGAGGGCATGTGGCCTGGTATGGTTCAGGAGGGTTTATTTGCTAAATCCCCCCTTTCCTGGCCTGACAGGCTGTATGCTCAGATAAGGGTCTGTTACAGACTTTTGGGGGACCCCACGCCATTTTTTTCGTTTTTTTTATTGCCGGCAATGGCTTGCAGCCATGATAATCAGTTTAAATGTTACTTTTTTTTTCTTTACAAATGTCAGTTTTGTTGTAGCAGGTTCTATACACAGTACAGATGCTCCACTTTACAGGCAGACTAAGAGGACCCCCAGGCACTATATTTAATGGAATTTTACATTTTTATTGTTTAATTTTAAGCATCATTAAAACCACTTCTCCTTTAAAAACTATCCTTTAAAAAAAATTGCATTAATACATCTACCTCAGGACAGTACTTGGGCCCTCATACCTTTTTTATGACCAGAAACTTGCATACAAACCTTCAAATTGGAGACTTTTGATTTTTCACTTTCCTCGTTCTTTAGACTTTAATAGAGTTTGCGGCTCAGGTCCGAACTTTTTCTCTGTTCGGAAGTTACGGTGCGAACCGAACCGGGGGGGGGGGGGGTGTTCGGCACATCACTAGATTTTTATTTGTTTTAATAGCATGGGAGTACCACCTTACCTTTTTGTACAGAAGTCGATTTACCAAGTATTCAACTTCTGTACAACCACTCCTTCAGATCTTTGCAACTCAATTAGTGTTGCTGGCTATAGCCAGCAATACTGATCAGTGAAGTCTCCTGGCTCTACCATCCACACATTTGTTGTGTTAAACAAAAAAATTAATCATCTACTGCCTGCCCTACCCCTCCTTCTTAGATTGTAAACTCTCACAAACAAGGATCTCCTAACCCTTTTGTAAATTGTACATGATCAATACATGATTTTCTATTATCTCAGCAAAAGAATGTGGTCATCTTTTCAGGTGAAGCCCTCTGAAATTTTGCAGTTACAATTTTATTTTACAGGCCTCCTTCCCGAGGTGACATAAGTAGAAAACATTCCTACCCAAGCATTTAGTGCTCTGTGCTCAACATGGTAATAAACAGTGTCAGGTGTTCTTTAGACATTATTCTATAATTTCTACCTACTGTCATAAACATTTCAAAATAATGTGACATAATATATTCTCTACCTTTGTTTTTTTTAATCAAATTAAACTGGACATAACCTTTCTTTTTTTCAGTACACTTTTCTATTGAATGTCTTCTGCCTTTAAGTCTGGACTTTATCAATGTCCACACTTGTCATAGGTTGACAACATTCAGGGAACAGCTAATAATTTATATGTACACTTTCTATGAAGTGACATTTTATCAAATGTTCAGCTTTCTCAGTTGAACATATACAGAGTCAATGTGGGATGTTGTCAGTATTCCATTTCCAGGTATTGATCAGAAAAGCTTATTTTAATTACAGAATAACTTACTGCATTGTTACATTTTGAATATCATTGCATGAAAATAACAGTGATTGCCATTTTTCCAGAACCTAGAATACACGGTAAGATAAAATCCATCCTTTCACCTTTTGTTACCATTGATTGTAAAACACGTTCTTGACGAGCAATGTTATGCATATGACATTTAGTCTGAGCAGTAGAGATTTCTATTGGTTTTCTTGAAAACATGTAAATTGGAAGCTGAGATTTTGAATGTCAGGAAAAAACACGGTACCTGTGCTAAATACTCTTGATCGCTGTCATCAAAATATTCTTTATTTGTATCTAAAATGTAGTTTAAATAATATCTGCACCTATTGAAATCTGACTTTGAATACAATCTAGAATAGTTTAGCTCTGTAAACACAATATTTCTGTTTGCTTACACATTATGTATTTCAAGCCACTGACTACATTACCTAGAAAACTTTTCTTTAGAGCAAACAGAACCTTTTTTTGTTTTATTTATGTTATACAATGTTACATAGAAAAATTCAAAAGTACAGTGGAAAAAGGAGCTAGATATGGCGATGGTAGAGTTGTATTATCTGTACAAAATAAGAGTTGGGTTGAATATTCAACAATACAATGGGGAAGGTGGTATAAACAGGAACATCACATCTGGGGTATAAGCTGGGGCGGACTGATCATTTGGGCTCTGGGGCATATGGCCAGTAGGGTGCCCCACCTCACAGTGTTGCTAAATGTCACAAAATTTAAAGACAGTTTGTAAAAAACAGTGACATATGGATTTATCGCAGTGCATCGCCATAAAAGGTGGGCTATTAGCTTGACAGATTGCCTTATTTTTCTTCTTATGAAGCTAGCGTCAATATTTTGTCAGTCTCCTGTGCAAGTACTTTAATGCAAGAACCATTGTCACCCCTTTTCTTCAGTGTCTTCTCTTTGTACACCTGCTGTTCAACACACTTGAGTGCACATAGGTCTGTGAGTGCACGTAGGTCTGCGAGTGGCCTGCGAGTGCACGTAGGTCTGCGAGTGCATGTAGGTCTGCGAGTGGCCTGCGAGTGCATGTAGGTCTGCAAGTGCACATAGGTCTGTGAGTGGCCTGCGAGTGCACGTAGGTCTGCGAGTGCATGTAGGTCTGCGAGTGGCCTGCGAGTGCACGTAGGTCTGCCAGAGCACGTAGGTCTGCGAGTGGCCTGTGAGTGCACATAGGTCTGCGAGTGCACGTAGGTCTGCGAGTGGCCTGCGAATGCACGTAGGTCTGCGAGTGCACGTAGGTCTGTGAGTGGCCTGCGAGTGCACGTAGGTCTGCGAATGCACGTAGGTCTGTGAGTGCACGTAAGTCTGTGAGTACCTGTGTATTGTCTTGTTGTGTACCTGTGTATTGTCTTGAGTATTAGTGCCAGGAAGCTAGCTGTTAGGTCATTTGGACAGGGTAAAATCCCCAATCCTCACTAAAATTAATAGGTACGATGCCCGGCGGGTGTGGAGAGGCGACTCTTTGTACATCTTGCTGCATGTATGCATTCCTTGATCATCTGATCGAGGGCGAATACTGCTGTGCAAAATGTAAGCACACTGTTTCCCTGGAAGCCCAGGTTCTGAATCTGGGGAAGAAACTGTCAGCACTGAGAAGTCACTTCATACTAAAGGAGAGCCAGGAACGTACACGGCAGGTGCCAGCAGGGGCCAGCACAGAGGCGGGTGGAGACAAAGAGGTGCAGGCACTAGCAAAGAGTAGATGGGTGACAGTCAGGAAGGGTAGAGGGGGAAGTGCCAGGGAGGCTGATCCAGGACTGGAGCATCCCAATAAGTACGCTCCATTGAGTGACATTGGTGAAACCAGTCAGGGACCAGCACTGCTGGAGCTGAGGGACTCTCCTAGCTGCTGGGGGAAGAACTCCTCCAGTGAGATTGGGGGGTAGTGAAGGGAAAGGAAAGACAGATTCTGGCGGTAGGGGACTTAATTCTTAGAAGGACAGAGAGGGCAATCTGTAACCAAGACCTGAAGCGCCGAACAGTATGTTGTCTAAAGGGAGCTCGGTTTCGGCACATCATGGATCTTGTGGACAGATTACTGGGAGGGGCTGGGGAAGACCCAGCTGTCATGGTGCACATTGGCACCAATGACAAAGTCAGAGGCAGATGACTTTGTCATTGAACGATTTTAGGGACTTAGGAGCTAAATTGAGGAAAGCAACCTCCAAGGTAGTATTCTCAGGAATACCACCGGTACATCGAGCCACACCAGAAAGGCAGAGGGAGATTAGAGAAGTAAATAGGTGGCTGAAGAGCTGGTGTAGTAAGGAGGGGTTTGAGTTCCTGGAGGACTGGGCCAACTTCTCAGTCGATAACCGGTACTATAGAAGGGACGGACTGCACCTAAATGAGGAGGGTGCAGATCTGCTGGGAATGAAGATGGCCAAAAAGTTAGAGGGGTTTTTAAACTAGGTGATGGGGGAAGGGTCCAGAGGTAGAGATAGTCAGCGCGGAAGATATTCCAGAGGGTAGTATTGGGGGCATTAGTGGTAGGTTGACCAAAGCACAAAAACACAGGGTAAGTATAGCAGCAAGTCCTAGTCGCAATCTCGAAACACCCAATACGAGGACAATATGCGACCGGTCTAAACTATGTGGCATGTTCACCAATGCCAGGAGCATGGCAGACAAGATTGGTGAACTAGAGATACTGTTGTACGAGGAGGATTTGGATTTTGTGGGAATTTCAGAGACCTGGTTCAACAGCTCTCATGATTGGCTGGCAAACATTCAAGGGTATACCCTTTTACCGCAAGGCTAAAAAGGGTAAAAAAGGGGGAGGGGTATGCCTATATATCAAGAATAATATACAAGTGAATGTGAGAGATGACATCACTGAGGGAGCTAGGGAGGAGGTGGAATCCTTATGGGTAGAGCTCTAAAGGGATGAAGCTAAGGGGAAAATAATACTGGGAGTATGCTATAGGCCCACTAACCTGAGGGAGGAAGTGGAGACAGATCTCCTATCACAATTTGGATTAGCAGCAAGGATGGGAAGTGTTATCCTAATGGGGGATTTTAATTATCCAGACATAGACTGGGCGGAGGGAACCGCGCATTCATTTAAGGCTCGCCAGTTCCTCAATGTCTTGCAGGACAATTTTATGGGTCAGATGGTAAACGCACCAACTAGAAATAAAACATTACTGGATCTACTGATTACCAACAATACAGACCTGATCATGGATGTGGAAATACGGGGCAATTTAGGTAACAGCGATCACAGGTCAATTTGTTTCAGTATAAATCACACAAAAAGGAAACATAAAGGGAATAAAAAGACACTGAATTTCAAAAGAGCCAACTTCCCTAAACTACAAACCTTGCTAAAAAGCATAAATTGTGATAAAATATTAGGAACAAAGAATACGGAGGAGAGATGGGTTTGATTTAAGAGCATATTAAATAAGGGCATTAGCCAATGTATCCCATTGGGTAATAAACTTAAAAGAGCGAACAAAAGTCCTGGATGGCTTAACTCCAATGTAAAAATGCATATAAAAGCAAAGGAGAAGGCCTTCAAAAAATACAGGGTTGAGGGATCATCCTCTGCATTCAGTCTTTATAAAGAATGCAACAAGAAATGTAAGGGTGCAATTAGGACAGCTAAGACAGAACATGAAAGACACATAGCGGAGGAGAGCAAAAAAAATCCCAAGAAATTCTTTAAGTATGTAAACAGTAAAAAAGGGAGGACAGACCATAATGGCCCCATAAAGAATGAGGAGGTATTGAATTTATTCTTCTCCTCAGTCTTCAGGAGGGAATCGGGGCTTCAGTAACCAAAACTGCAGTGTTTATCCTCATGACACAACACAGGAAGCACCTCCATGGTTAAAAGAGGACAGAATTAAAATTAGACTTGAGAAACTTAACATTAATAAATCACCGGGACCAGATGGCTTGCATCCGAGGGTACTTAGGGAACTCAGTCAAGTGATTGCCAGACCGTTGTTCCTAATTTTTGCTGACAGTCTACTGACTGGAATGGTACCAGCTGATTGGAAAAAAGCCAATGTAGCACCAATATTTAAAAAGGGCCCAAAATACATCCCTGGGAATTAGAGACCAGTTAGCCTAACATCAATAGTATGTAAACTCTTGGAGGGGATGATAAGGGACTATATACAAGATTTTAGTAATGAGAACGGTATCATTAGCAGTAATAAGCATGGATTCACAAAGAATCATTCTTGCCAAACAAATATACTAACCTTCTATGAGAAGGTGAGTTGCCATCTAGATAAAGGAAGGCCCGTAGACGTGGTGTATCTGGATTTTGCAAAAGCATTTGACACAGTTCCCCATAAACGTTTACTGTACAAATTAAGGTCCGTTGGCATGGACCATAGGGTGAGTACATGGATTGAAAACTGGCTACAAGGGTGAGTTCAGAGGGTGGTGATAAATGGGGAGTACTCGGAATGGTCAGGGGTGGGTAGTGGGGTTCCCCAGGGTTCTGTGCTGGGACCAATCCTATTTAATTTGTTCTTAAACGACCTGGAGAATGGGGGAAACAGTTCAATCTCTGTATTTGCAGACGATACAAAGCTAAGCAGGGCAATAACTTCTCCGCAGGATGTGGAAACCTTGCAAGAATATCTGAACAAATTAATGGGGTGGGCAACTTATTCTCTCTGGAGAAGAGACGCTTGAGAGGGGATATGATTTCAATATACAAATACCGTACTGGTGACCCTACAATAGAAATAAAACTTTTTTGCAGAAGAGAGTTTAACAAGACTCGTGGCCACTCATTAAAATTAGAAGAAAAGAGGTTTAACCTTAAACTACGTAGAGGGTTCTTTACTGTAAGAGCGTCAAGGATGTGGAATTCCGTTCCACAGGCGGTGGTCTCAGCGGGGAGCATCGATAGCTAGCTTAACTATTAGATAAGCACCTGAATGACCACATCATACAGGGATATACAATGTAATGCTGACACATAATCACACATAGGCTGGACTTGATGGTCTTTTTTCAACCTCACCTACTATGTAACTATATGTAACTATGTAACACTTGGACAGAAACATCTTATTCATGTACTATACACTTATGAAGAACAGCTGTGCCAAGAACTCCTGGCACAGAACATAGTGCATCATTCAGAACAATCTTAGAAGGTCTGTTGACATTATACACCAATTCTGTCTTTTTCCCTTCTCTTATCTGCCCTTCTTTCTCTCTCCCCTCTCTCTTCTCTGTCTCTCCCCTTATTTCTCCCTCTTTTTCCCTCTCCCCCCACTCCCTGTCTCCCTCTCTCTCCCCCTGTCTCTCTCTCTCTCTTCCTCTCTCTCCTCTCCCTCCCTCCCTAACTCCCTCTCTCGCTCCCCTCCTGTCTCTCCTCTCTCTCTTTCGCTCTCCCTCTCTTTCGCTCTCTCTCCCTCTCTTTCTCCCTCTCTCTTGCTCCCTCCCTCTATTTCTCTCCCTCTCTCTCTCTTACCCCCTCTTCTCTCTCCCCCCTCTCTTCTCTCTCTTCCCCTCTCTCTCTGACCCCTCTCTCTCTCCCTCCCTCTCTCTCTCTTCCCCCCTCTCTCTCTCACCTCCCTCTCTCTCCCTCTTTCTCCCCCTTATCTCTCTCTCTCTTTCTCTCCCCCTCTCCCTCTTTCTCACTCTCCCTCTCTCTCCCTCCCCTACTCTCTCCGTCCCTCTCACTCTCCCTCCCCTACTCTCTACCTCTCTCTTTGTCTCTCTCCCCTTCTCTCTCCCTCTTCCACCCTATCCCTCTCTCTCTCTCTCTCCACCCCCTCTCTCCCTACTTGTCAGGGCTGGGCTCTCAGCTCTCCCTTCTCAGTGCTCAGGTTGCTCAGCTGTTGGTTAATTGCCAGCACTCATCATTCCACAGTTGCTCACCTGGTGATCATCTCCTGCTCATCAGTCCAGGCTACAGCCAGCTCATTCTGGCTATTTAAACTGCCTGGCTCATTCCTTCCGTGTCTTTGCCTTGGTCAAACATATCTGGAGACTCTCTGCTGTGTTCCTGTTGAAGACTTGTCTGGCTGACGTCCCTTCTGGTTCCTGATCCTGTTTGCTGCCTCTGACTATGCTGATCTTTGGCTTCCTGCTTTACTGTTTTGTTCTGACTATCCACTTTGGATACCAAACCCTGGCTATGTTTTGACTATGTTTACTTTTCTGTACCATGGACAGACAATGAGAGCTAATGTGAGAAGGGTTGAGGAAGTGTCTCAGTCCCAAATAGGTATGTATAACACAGAAAAAAACATTTTGCCCAATGATAAAGAAGACATAAATGATGAACATTAATGGTGCTGTATAAAGTTCATATGAAAAAAATCTAATTTTTTCATATGAACTTTATACAGCACCATTCATGTTCATCATTTATGTCTTCTTTATCATTGTGGTACACATGTTTTTAAATGTATGCTAATACATTTTTGATATTTTTTTATCTACTGTCTGAGGTGTGACTCTTTAAAAGTCCCGTGGGCAAAAATGTATTTTTTTTTCCTCTGTGTTGTACATACTTTTCTGTACCATTTTTACCATTATAAGGTGTTATTTTACTGCATTTTCTGCCTCTGTCTGATTCATGGCTCCTGACAGTAGGTGAAGTCCATTAATTCAGAAGATGCAGGCAATCCACCTAGTGGTAATATTTTTTTCCAGGTTGAATGAGCAGGACCACCACATAGATCAGATTGCCATAGCGGTACATATGCTCCTTATTCCTATTGCTTACCTGGATCCTCCCACTGTGGCTGTTCCGTACAACCTGTGTTGCAGGCCAACCCTGCTGCTGTTCCAGTCTCCATGCAGGCTCCCGCCTTGAATATTACCTCTGTAAGAAGTATGTTCCGCTCCGCTTCCCCAGCGATATGGTGGTAGTCTAGTTCAATGCAGAGGGTTTCTCAACCAGGTTTAGATATACTTTGAGATGCTGCCCCAGGCATTCCCCACAGACAGAAGCAAAGCAGGCTTCGGCATTTCTTTGCTTTCTGATGCCCTGGGCAAACCCTCTATGGGAGATGCAAAAATCCATTGTCCTGAGTTACCCTGAGTTTGTGGCTTCCTTTAAAAGGGTATTTGACTTTTCAACACGCTCCACTTCTGCTGCCAAGAGCATAATGTCCATCAGAGTACAAGAAATGTTGCCGATTACACCATTGAATTCCATACTCTGACAGCAGAGGTCACTTGGAACAATGGTCTCTCGGATAACATCAAGGATGAGATAGCAGCCCGAGACATACCTACATATCTGGAGAATTTGATCACATTTGCCATTCTCATTGACTCCAGACACCGAGAGAGACCTTCCTTTAAGGAGCGCTTGCAGAAGCCTCCTGTACCTTTGGCTCCGAGCTTTGCAGTCCCACCCTTGCCTCTCTCACCTCCCATTCCTCCTGGTACCGAGTCCGCTAGTGAAGTAGAACCCATGCAGTTGGGCTTCACACGTCTCTCTGCATATGAGAGGGCCTTTATGAGGAGGGAGAGATTGTGCCTTTATTGTGGCCAGGCAGGTCACTTTTTGAAGTCTTGTCCCACCCGTCTGGGAAACTATTTCACCTAAGGTCCTGTAGGGGACAGACCTTAGGTGGCATTGTTACACCCCCAGTTATCCTGAAGGATAAGCCTCTAGTTCTGGTTACCCTTTCTTGGTTTGAGTCGTCAATCGATAAACAGGCTCTAATCTACTCTAGGGCTGCAGGCCTGTTCATAGATAGTGCCTTTGTGTCTAAGAATTTGATTCCACTGCAGCTTCATGCCACTCCATTTGCCATTGAGACTATTGATGGGAGACCTCTACAGCCTGCCCATGTGACTCATGAGACTGCTCCATTGACCATAGCCATAGGGGCTCTTCACCATGAGATAATCCGATTTCAAGTCAATTCCTCACCCGATGGTTATTGGTTATCCTTGGTTACAGAGGCACAACCCCTTTTTGATTGGCTTCATGCTGAGGTTCTTTCCTGGTCACCACAATGCAGTAAAACATGTTTTCATAAAGTGGCTAAGGCCTTATGCACCACTTCACGTCATATTTTCGACCAAAAAAGTCCGCTGCAGGTCCAATGAAGCCCACACATGGTCGAATTGTCCGCCGGACTTGGTCCATCGGACCAGTCCGGTCGAAAAGTCCGCTCGTGTGTATGCAGCATCAGAGGATAAAGCCACGGAGGACTATGTTGCTGACGCACTTTCTCGAGGGTTCAGATGCAAATCCTTGTTTCCTGCTGGTGCTGGCTTCTTCTTTGTAAAGAAGAAAAGTGGTGAACTGAGACCTTGTATCGATTATAGGGTTCTCAATTGCATCACGATTAAGAACGCCTATCTGATTTAATTGATTACGGAATTATTTGACCGCCTCAAGGGAGCAACAGTTTTTACAAAGCTCGATCTGAGAGGGGCATACAATCTCATGAGAATCAAGGAGGATGACGAATGGAAAACTGCATTTAATACCAGGACAGTACATTACAAATACCTTGTAATGCCATTTGGTCTTTGCAACGCTCCTGCAGTTTTTCAGGAATTCATCAACGGTGTCCTCCAAGATATGTTGCAGCAATGTGTTGTGGTTTATCTCAATGATATTCTGATATACAGTATCTCACAAAAATTAGTACACCCCTCACATTTTTGTAAATATTTTATTATATCTTTTCAAGTGACAACACTGAAGAAATTACTTTTCTACAATGTAAAGTAGTAAGTGTACAGCTTGTATAACAGTGTAAATTTGCTGTCCCCTCAAAATAACTCAACAAAGCCATTAATATCTAAACCGCTGGCAATAAAAGTCAGTACACCCCTAAGTGAAAATGTCCAAATTGGGCCCAATTAGCCATTTTCCCTCCCCGCTGTCATGTGACTCATTAGTATTACAAGGTCTCAGGTGCAAGTGTTACAAGGTCTTAACCCCAGCCACCATATTTGGAGGACAGAAGATTTCTACTGAACAAGAAGACAGAAGACTAAGGGACACATCGCACTGAAGGTAAGCAATGTCCCTTGTGCTTATTTTGTATTTTTTGTAGATAAATTTAGACTTTATTTGTGTCTCATTTCAGTAATAATGAAGAAGCAATGAGAGAATGTATGATGTTGGACACAAAGAGGATTAAAATTGCAGCAATGTTATTTATGGACACAAAAAAGATCACATTTATGAGCTTGCTTCGCTGTACTTCATGGAACATTTAAAGATGCTGTTAAGACCCCTCAAATTTAGTGAGGTTATGTGTAGAGCCATCTTAAGCTAAGAAAGGATGCATGGAGTAGCTTGGACACAGATATGGGAGAATAGAGATTTGAAAATAACAGCAATGGAGGTTGTTAGACTTGCACAGGTACTTGGAGATATGGGAAATGCAGTAACGTCCCTGAGGACCCAGTCACAGTAGCCAAACTAAGCATATATAGAAATAGTGAACAGCAGCCCATTTCACAACCTTTCACCATCCAATAAGCCTTACACGAGGAAACGCATACTATAAGACGGTTTATTGGATGGTGAAAAGTTGTGATATGCAGCTATATAGTCTCTGTCCTCCCTAATGACCATGCATCTATTGTGATACAATAGAAGAGGACTAATAGAATGGTATATATTTTTTTTTTTACAATGAAGGGATACTCTCTGAAACCCCTCCAAGAGTTATACAAAGCCCATGCTGTGAAACACCTATTGAGATTCCTCTGCTATTCTCATCTAGGATCTTGAAGTCATCTGACGTGACTACAACAAAAGATGTATATATTCTCAGAGTAGGGTGGGAAAGCCACCATACTGTGAAACAACTGTTTTTTAATGTCAATTCATTGTGATCTGTGAAAAAGGTTGTGCATAGCACTAATGTGTTGTACGATTAATAATCTGTGAAAACATTTGTATGAATGTAATAGTTGTGTATAATATTATATGTATATTGTTAAGCATCTACGAAGTCCCACTTCTAGTGTATTTATTTGTTTGTTTGTTGAAAGTTGCAGGGATGTTGGGGGCGTGGCTTGCGCACGCATCAGAGTGGACGCCTGAGCCGTGAGCTCTCTAAAGCCGACCGGACTATCAGCACTGAACGGGCATCAAATCGCCGCCAAAAAGCCCCTCAAGCACACAGCATATCCCCAGGCACTCTGCAGCCACAATGTCCTGCAAAAGAAGCCAGAATAGATGTCCGAGACGCCTAGAATCCTTCTCCTTCCAGCCCCGCCGGGCACAAGGAAGAAGCCAAGATGGCGCCGCTGGAGCAATGGCGCGTCACTCCGCAGCCTATACTTTATTTTTTTTATTATTATACAGTATTTATATAGCGCCAACAGTTTACGTAGCGCTTTACAACTTGAGGGTAAACAGTACAAATACAATACAATTTGATACAGTAGGAATCAGAGGGCCCTGCTCCTTAGAGCTTACAATCTAAGAGGGAAGGTCAAGAGATACAAAAGGTAATAACTATGGGTGATGTGCTGATTGAGAAGATAAATGTACAGTTGTTAGGTGGGGGCCAGATAGGCTTCTCTGAAGAGATGAGTTTTCAGGGATCGTCTGAAAGTGGATAAAGTAGGAGAAAATCGGACGGATTGAGGTAGAGCATTCCAGAGGATGGGGGAGGCTCTGGAGAAGTCCTGAAGGCGAGCATGGGATGAGGTGACAAGGGAGTTTGAGAGCAGGAGGTCTTGGGAAGAGCGAAGAGAACGATTAGGTTGGTATTTTGTGACTAGGTTAGAGATGTAGCTGGGGGCCAGGTTGTGGATGGCTTTGTAAGTTATAGTTAGTATCTTGAATTTAATTCGGTGACTGAGTGGCAGCCAATGAAGAGATTGGCAGAGGGGTGTGGCAGACGCTGAGCGGTTTGTGTGGTGGATGAGCCTGGCAGCAGCGTTCATGATGGACTGAAGTGGGGATAGCCTATTTAGAGGTAAACCAATGAGGAGGGAGTTGCAGTAATCGAGGTGGGAGATGACCAGGGAGTGGATTAGAAGCTTTGTGGTGTCATTGGTTAGGAAGGGGTGTATCTTGGAGATGTTGCGAAGACTGAGGCGGCAAGCTTTGGATAGTGATAGAATGTGGGGTCGAAAGGTTAGTTCAGAGTCCAGGATTACACCTAGGACCTTGGCGTGGGGAGATGGGTTGATAGTTGAGCCGTTGATCTTGACAGGGAAATCAGGGGAAGTGGCACCTGAGGGAGGAAATATCATGAGCTCAGTTTTGGATAGGTTGAGTTTGAGAAAGTGATGTGACATCCAGGCTGATATGTCTGCTAGTAAGTTGGTAATGCGTGAGGAGACAGATAGAGAGAGCTGGGGGGTGGAGAGATAGATGTGGGTGTCATCAGCGTAGAGATGATATTTAAAGCCGTGGGAGGCAATCAACTGACCCAAGGAGGTGGTGTATATTGAGAAAAGGAGAGGTCCAAGAACAGAACCTTGGGAGACCCCAACGGAAAAAGGAAGAGGAGGAAGTAGAGTTGTAAGTGACACTGAAGGAGCGGTGGGATAGGTAGGATGAGAACCAGCGAAGAGTACAGTCACGGAGACCGAAGGAGTGGAGTTTTTTGAGGAGGAGGGGGTGGTCCACTGTGTCAAAGGCAGCAGAGAGATCCAGGAGAAGTAGTACAGAATAGTGTCCATTGGCTTTAGCCATTAGTAGATCATTTGAGAGTTTAAGGAAAGCAGTTTCCGTAGAGTGTTGAGGGCGAAAACCGGACTGAAGGGGATCAAGAAGTTTATTCATGGTCAGATGGTCGCTTAGTCGGTTGTAGACCAGTCTTTCAAGAAGTTTGGAGGAGAAGGAGAGTAAGGAGATGGGACGTAAGTTGTTGAGATTGGTGGGATCCAGAGAGGGCTTTTTTAGTATGGGGGTGACTAGCGCATGTTTTAGAGAGTTTGGGAAGATGCCACAAGAGAGGGAGAGGTTGAAAATGTGAGTTAGAGAGCGTAGAATCGAGTCAGAGGGTGAGCGTAGCATTTGCGAGGGAACAGGATCCAGGGGGCAAGTGGTTAGATGAGTGCTAGATAAAAGTTTAGCAACCTCAATAATAGTAGCAGGGTTGAATGCGGGAAGTAATGATTGTGTCTGTGGACATGGGGTGTTGCATGGGGGAGGTTTTTGCGCATTGGCGATCTCCTCATGAATTGTATCAATCTTAGTTTTGAAGTGATTGGCAATCTCCTGGGCAGTGTGTGGGTGGAGGCAGTGGAGGACAGAGTAGAGTATTGAAGGTAGAGAAGAGTTGACGTGGACTGGATGAGAAGGTGTTAATGAGTGTGATAAAGTAGGTCTGTTTGGCAGTGTGAAGGCAGGAGTAGTATTTTAGGAGGGCAGATTTATATTGTGTGAAGTCTTCCTGGGTCTTAGTCTTATGCCACAGGCGCTCAAGAGCGCGGCTACGTTTTCTGAGACTTCTGGTGTCATCTGTTTGCCAGGGTTGTAGCAGTCGGGGCCTAATTCTGCGTGTAGTGAGGGGGGCAAGCTTGTCTAGGGAGGAAGACAGTGAGCTGTTGTAGATGAAAGTAGCTAGGTTGGGGCAGGACAGGGGTGAGATTTTGTCATAGAGGTGATCAGTAGCTGAGTAGAGAAGAGAAGGGTTGAGGTGGCGAAGGTCTCTACGTGTAACTGTTAGGCGGTTGGAGGGAGAGGAGGTGGAAGACAGGGAGAGATCAAAACTAACAATGTGGTGATCAGAGAGTGAGAGTGGATTGTTGGAAAGGTTGCACGGAGTGCACAGATTGGAGAAGGCAAGGTCATACAGACGACCCTGATGGCCATCCACAAGCAATTCAGGGTGGATCATCATTCTCATCTCACCAGGACACCTCTCCAACCACCTTGGTCTAGCAAAGCCCAGTCAAGTCCTGGATGTGGACGGATCCTAACCACCAGGCCTCAAACACAGTGGGTACAGGCCTCCATAATGAAAATGCTATCTCCTCACTACAATCCTCCATAGCTCAGTTCCCGACCTCAGGGCAACTGGTGCTAGACACCACTATGAAGGACATGCTTTTATCCCTACAATCCTCCTTGATGACTAATCTGTCCTCACTGATTGATACATTTTCCTTGGAAATGAATCATATGGATAATAGAATGCTATTCATGGAAAACAAAATGGAGGAATGTACAGAAACAGTAAATGATCTTGTTGATGCATATACTGAACAAAAGAATGATTCTCTGTGGATTAAAGCAAAGCTGGCGGACCTCGAGGACCGCTCCAGATGCAATAACATTTGCGGAATCCCAGAATTCATCCCACCTGAAGAGCTGCACAACTACGCTAGCGCCATGTTCTCTAGCATGTTGCCAGAGCTCTCTCCAGTTGAGCTCACCATAGACCGTATTCATAGAATACCTAAACCTTGCCACTTGGAAGCAGACAACCCCAGAGATGTTTGTCTTACCTTTAGTTATTACCTTTGCTGTTTTACGTTTCTGCTGGGTTTATTATTCTCTCATATCTCTGAACACTAAACGATTTCGTATTTGCAAAGTTGCAGTTCAATACCTAATGCATTTTATAGCTTTAGTAGAACTTTACTAGTACCAAGGTTGCAGCACTGTCAAGAGAACCAGACAACAAACCGCGCTTCACATCTCCATTCGGACCACCGAGGACTAGCCTTCTGATCTCCAGCAACCGTAAGTTCGTTATATTCCTATACCACTCCAACATCGCACATCAACATGGATATCAACATTTTGTCCCTGAATGCAAAGGGTTTGAACCACCCTGCCAAACGTGCATCTCTATGGAAAACAGCAATATCTCAAAAGATTGACGTCCCATGCATCCAAGAGACTCAATTTGCCTAAAATGCTTCCCCACAGTGTAGCCACAGACAATTCCCACATGTATTCCAAACCAGCTATACCAAAAAACAAAGAGGAGTCATGATAGCCATTCAGAATACTGTATCCTTCCAATTACAGAACTGCGTCCTGGATCCAGAAGGGAGGTACATATTTCTGATATGCACAATTAATAATGTCCCATACACCTTGGTCTCCATCTACGCCTCAAACTACTGGCAGATGCACTTCCTCAAAAAGACTTTTCAATCGGCAAGGAAAATACATGTTAATCTGTGGCGACTTTAACCTGGATCCTAATATCGACATGGACTCCACTGCAGGATCCAAACGTCATGCTTCTCCTTTGGATACGCTTATTGCTTCTAATGAATTGTATGATGTGTGGAGATGTTGTCACACGAGAGAACGTGATTTCACTTTGCTTTCGCCGCGCCACAACACCTACTCACAAATTGACTTATTTTTGACTGATAAATGGCTATTGCAGAAAATATCAAGCTCCACCATTCCCACAGCCACCTGGTCAGATCATGCTCTCATTAGCATCTCAATATCTGCTAACTCCCCGCAATCCAACTCCTACATTTGGAGGGTAAATAATTACCTCCTCGCCACTCCATGTTATGCTTCTCCAATTAAACAACAACTAGAAGAATTCTTCCTACTCAACAAAGCATCGGTATCTGACCCACTGGTGGTGTGGAATGCTCATAAAGCCGTAATTAGAGGTGTATTTCTTCAAATGGGAGCTAGAGCAAAAAAAAAGAGAACTCAAAAACTAGATGAAATCACGGCTGACATATCGGCTGCTGAATCATTGAATAAAACAAATCCATCCCTTCTCCTCCAAGCTAAAATCTTTCAACTACATCATGACTTAAGATCCATACTCCTTGAGTCATACGTTAAAAACTATAAAAAACTGGGGGCGTGGCCTGCAGCGGACCACGATGGAGGCTTGAATCCAGAGCTCTGCACCGCTGACAGGATCCGGAGCAACTTCAGGCTACGATTTGACCTCCGATCCGGTCACACGGAGAGGGGAAGATAGCAGGACCGTCCCGGGCATGTCTAGGCGGCGGAACAAGCCTCCAGCACCGTGCCGCCTCACGGACTATTACACAGCCATGAACGAGGCCCAAGATGGCGCCGGCACCGGAAAGAATACCTCAGAGGCATCCCGCTCTACACATACTGAGGCACAGCAATTAGCCTCTCCGCAAGAGGATCACCCAACACAGCCACCTGAATATAATGACAGGGAGGACATGGATACCCTGCCATTGCCAGATGTCTCCTCCCCACAACTCACTGCAGACAGAGGTAAGAGACTGGCTTCTTCCCCATTCATCTCCCCCAGCAAAGAGCCACAGTATAAGAAGCATCAGTGGGCTGACAGAGATATTGACACAGCACACATCCCAGCTCTAGCGGCCATCCCTGCATCAGACAACCCTGTGACAGAATCTATGCTAAAATCCATGCTCCTCACACTACAAAAAGATCTGCATAGGGAATTAAATCTTTCTGTCTCTCAGATACATGACAGGATAGACTGCCTTGAAGGGAGAACAAAAGTTCTTGAGGAAAACACACAAGATCATGTCAGAGCACATAATGAATTACTGGATGCACATGACCACCATGCATCTGAAATTCACCACATAAAATTGAAATTAGCGGATTTGGAAGACTGTTCCAGGAGGAACAATATAAAATTAAGAGGTGTCCCCGAATCTGTTAAACCAAATGAAATCACTCCATATCTGCAAAAACTGTTCTCACAACTGCTACCCCGCTTGAACTCGCGGGACATCACAATCGACAGCGTGCACAGAATCGCCAAACCAGCACACCTCCCCCCTGATATCCCAAGGGACATTCTAGCTAGAGTGCACTACTTCCACGTCAAGGAACAAATACTACAAGTGGCCAAACCCACTAAACCGCTACCAGCACCGTACACGAATGTACTCCTGTTAATGACCTCTCCAAAGCCACTATGGAGATGAGATGGGCATTCACCCCTATAACTTCACTGTTACAGGAAAAGAAAATTACATATAAGTGGGGTTTTCCGACCAAACTCCTGGTAACATACCAGCAACAAATAATCCCCATTCTTACTCCCAAAGATGGATATAAAAAACTGACCAATTGGGGTTTTCTTCCTCTTGCTGCCACTGAGACAGGGAACAGGGGCTCCCGCTTGCATCCTCCACCATCCCCCAACCGGCTGCATGAGCACAGCGATACCTTCAACAACCAGAAGGCCTTGGGTCCTCCGCATTAAAGGGATCCCATCGGAGTGCAGTCACAAAACCGAATCCACTCCCTCAGGTTATAGTGTGCCACGCACACTGCTATTGTTATAGTTGTAACTATATCTTCCTCATTTTTTTCCTTTTTCTCTTTGTAATTTGGTTTATTGAACACCTACTTTTCTTATTGATTGAATTACCTGCTACCATAATCTGACACTTTAATGGGCTCATATAGCCCCCAACGGTATATACGGTAGAGATCTACCTATAATAGACCTGCTTGGTGTATTTGCACACTCAGATATTTCCCCCATACGTGGGTGGGAAGAGGTACAGAGTGGGTGGAGTCTCGCTTCCTTCGTCACCATCTCAGGGAACTTTCCAAGGTCATGGCCGTCAAAATCACCTCACTAAATGTCAAAGGCCTGAACTCCCCCTTTAAGCGAAACCTCCTTTGGAGGGAGGCGCTACTTCATCACGCTGATATATTTTGCATACAAGAAATGCATTTTACCAAAAACAACCCCCCAAAATGCACGCACAAACGATACCTGCACTGCTTCTTTGCCAGTACCCCCGCCAAAAAAAGAGGGGTAATGGTCGCAATTAGCTCATCCGTCTCCTTTCAGCTACACCATTGTGAGGCTGATGAAGACGGCGGATATCTAATCCACTCTGCGACCATAGAAAATCAACCCCTCACCCTAGTGAATCTCTACGCACCTAACACTGGCCAAAAGAAATTCTACAATACCCTGATCTCCAAACTGGCACCATATAGATCTAACCCAGTGATACTGTGTGGGGACTTCAATGAAATCATTGACAACTCTCTAGACACAACCAACCCAACTAAACGTAGACCCTTTGCCCTGTCCTCTGTTCTGCACAATGAATACCTCTATGACCCCTGGAAGTGTACACACGATATTCAGCGAGACTACACATTTTACTCCAATTCCCAACAGTCTTACTCTCAGATCAACATGTTTCTAACAGACAAATTTCTCCTTCAGTCGATCACTGAAGCCACATAGGCAAAATCACCTGGTCTGACCACGCGCCAATATCCATTATGTCATTCAATTGCAGAAAATCTACACAACACAATATTTGGAGACTAAACACATCTTTGCTCACTAACCCAGCGATTGAAGGAGAGATTTGATCCAAGATTGAGACCTACTTTGATAATAACCTGCAATCTGTTGATGACCAATCTATTATTTGGCATAAAGCTTTCTCACGTGGCATCTTAATAAAATTCGGGGCTCAAGCTAAAAAGCAACACGCAGCTGCCACTGAAAAATGATTACAACAAATTAGGGCACTAGAACATGCCAATAAACAAACACCATCCAACACACTAACCCTAGACCTCAAAAATATCAGGTACCAACTCAGCGAACACCTACACAAAAAATTTGACAATTTTATATAAAACGCCTTAGGCTCCAATATTACTCCTCGGCCAACAAATCAGGCGCATTCTTGGCTAAACAAATGAAAAAACATTGTGCCACCAACAAAATACAGTTCCTGACCAATTCCCAAGGTAAACGGCTAAATAATCCTTTAGATCTAGTGAACGAATTCAGTGCATTTTATTCCAAACTTTACAATCTTAAGGACTCAGAACAAACAAATAATCCTAAAATTGAGGACATAGATGCGTTTCTCTCGTCCATTCACCTCCCTTCTATATCTGCTGCGCAACTAGAATCCATCTCTACGCCCTTTTCTCCTGCAGAAATTCTTGCAGCTATTAAACAATTGCCCCTTCACAAGGCCCCAGGTCCCGATGGCTTCCCAAATGAGTACTATAAACACTTTTCTGACTTAATCACCCCACACCTATGTAATACTTTTAACCAGTACACCTCTACTGGCCGAATTCCCAAGGAAGCCCTGGAAGCCCTAATAGTCACTTTACCCAAACCGGGCAAGCCCCCTGACAACTGCCCAATTTCACTCTTGAACATTGATACTAAATTATATGTGAAACTACTAGCGCAATGCCTATCCTGAATCATCCCCCAAATAATACATCCTGACCAAGTCAGATTTGTACCCGGCAGACAAGCGTCAGATGGCACTAGACGCCTCATTGACTTAATCCAGTGGGTGGAACACAGCCTTCTCTCTTCCGTTCACTGGATGCAGAGAAGGCGTTTGGATAGAGTACATTGGAAATATATGGAAAAAGTCATGTTCAAGTTCGGACTGACAGGGAACATCCTCACAGCCATACTTAATCTATACTCATCCCCTAGCTCCCGAGTTTGGACATCAGGGATAACATTTGACCCATTTCATATTACTAATGGCACGAGACAAGGGTGCCCACTTTCCCCCTTGATTTTCGCCATGGTGATGGAACCACTTGCACAACTCATCAGATCCACGCCAGCGATTTCGGGCATAAAAATAGGGGGTGTTGCGCACAAAATAGGTCTTTATGCAGATGATGTTATCATAACCCTGACAAACCCTCAATCTTGCCTCCCTAGTGTTCAAACAACCCTGGAACAATTCAGTTCAATCTCTCTTTACAAAATAAACCACAGTAAATCCACAATGCTGTACCTGGGGATAGACCCTCAAACTAAACATCATATATCACAGAAAACACCCTTCACATGGTCCAAAAGCTCATCGCTCGCATATTTAGGGATCCACCTAACCTTCCCGAGCAAGTCACTGATCACAATGAACTATGTCGAACTACAAGAGAGGCTTCTGCGCATTTCCAAAGATATGAGTAACTTCAATGTCTCTTGGGCTGGTAGAATAGCTCAAGTCAAAATGTATCTAATGCCCCATATTTTGTATATGTTTCGTACAATCCCTTTACCTTTACTACCCAAACAAATAGGGCAATTACAAGGGATAATCATCGCACATATTTGGCAATGGAAATGACCCAGACTAAAAAATAAACATTCTTTTATCCCCTGTAAAAAATGGAGGGATGGGTGTCCCTAATGTCCAAGCATACTACAAAGCAGTGGTACTGGATCAATTACAAGAATGGTGGTTATCCACATCGAACAAAACGTAGGCCCAAATTGAATCCGTGGCTCTTGCTGCTAACCTGAAACATGTTTTGATGGCTGCCATGCTCACCTTGAAACCAAAACATTACTTTCTACAATCTGTAACTGCAGCACTACGAGTGTGGTCGGCCATTACACAAAGATCCAAAGGGATACCCAAAGCTATCCTCACCAAACTCCATATCCAAGCAGTGGCACTGATTTCACCGGACTTACCCCTCAAAACCTGGATACAAAAAGGACCTACCAACCTGGGACAACTCATGTCCTCTTCAGGACCACACCCATTCTCTCAACTGCAACATCTATTCGATCTACCTGCAACGACATTCTTTGTATACCTATGTCTTTGATCCATTCTCTCCCCTCTGGATATCACAGGGCACAACACTTCATTGGATAGCATCTTGAAATTCTATGACACCCCAAATCAAGCAGTAAAAGGTATCGCGTGGATATATAACCTTTTGACGAAGATTTCTGAAGAGCAAACCTCTTCGTCCATCTCTTCCTGGTCCTCTCTCACGGACTCCCCACCACAGCCCCCACTATGGCATAAAGCCTTGATCCTTCCTCTTCGAGCATCGCACTGTATCTCCCACTGGGAATCCACACAAAAATTGTTCCATAAGTGGTACTTCACCCCGGCCAGATTGGCTAAAATCTACCCATCTGCTTCGTCTCAATGCTGGAGGAATTGCACGGGAAAGGGTACCCTGCAGCACATATGGTGGGAATGCCCTAACGTCCGAGACTACTGGCGAGAAATCTCTGCCCTCATTTCAATGGTCTGCAAAGTCCCGTCACCAATACAGCCGCTGGACCTTCTTCTGGGTCTCAATATTCCAAATTGGCCAAAAAAGGTCAGAATTGTGGCGACCCACATTCTAATCACAGCTCGTTTAGCATTAGCAAGAAAATGGAAATCATCGTAACCGCCCTCCAGATCAGATGTTATCATTCTGTTGAACACTCACTTCCAAATGGAAGCCTCCTTCGCCAAAGCTAACTTAGCCACAACATCGTTTCTCCTCCAATGGGAACCCTGGATCTCTGACCCGAGGAGCACAACACTACAATAATCCTCAACTCTTCTAAATTAAAAATGGAACCCTATGGTACTGCCAATCTTCCACTCGACATGTAGTTGCAACCCCGTACATCTAATGCATATTTAATATATGCGCTCCTCAACTGAATGACTGCTCCACATAAATTCCCTTTTTACTAGGGGCACAGCAAGTAATGATTCTTCACTGCAAACTATATACTTACTAAGCATGTCTACAAGATTTTTTTTCTGTTCATGAGTATTAAGTTCTGCAGACGTGTATTATTTAAGATCATGCCAGTTATATAGGTGTTGATGGCTGGTGGTTGATGCAACCGCCTCCTATCCCGTGGCACAGTGTGTGCCCAAAATGGGGTGTCGGGGAGTGGAGGCAGCGCTGACCCCTCTGGTAAAACACCTGTGTCATTCCTAAGGCATTATGTTCAACACAATATGGTTATGTATTCATTTGTTACTTGTGATACAGATTGACACTGTACGCTATACTACTTACTAAACAATGTTGTTAAGACACCTATCTCAACCTTCTGTACTAATACAATGTGAAAACTCAATAAAAATTATTGATTAAAAAAAACTATAAAAAACTAAAAGCATCCACCTACACTACAGGGAACAAAGCAGGCAAAGCCATATCCCTTCAGGTACAAGGTCATAGAACAAAAACTAAAATCCCATTTATATACCACCCCCACTCCATAAAAAAAATACTTAAACCTCACTCTATTGCCAACGCCTTTAGTGCATACTACAAAGATTTTTACAACTTTAAAGATGATGCACTCACACATCAACCATCCCCGGAAGAAATCCAAGCATTCCTAGACAACACAAATCTTTCTTCTATAACCCCACAATAGCTCTCATTACTAAATGAACCTTTACAATATCCAAAATATTACGAGTAATTAACAAACTTCCTAACTCCAAATCCCCGGGGCTGGATGGCTCCACTGGGGAATACTACAAACTATTCCAATCCATTTTAGCTCCTGCCCTATGCCAAATCTTCAACTCAGCCATGGCGTCCACTTCATTCCCTGCTGAATTCCTAAGTGCTATGGTTGTGACGCTACCCAAACCTGGTAAAGAACCTACATCACCGAAAAACTTCCATCCTTACTTAATCTAGATTTAAAGATCTATGCCAAAATCATAGCCAATCGACTCGAAGACATATTATACCATCCCTTATCCACAGAGACCAATCAGGTTTCACAAAAGGTTGTCAAGCTTCAGACGCCACCAGAAGAATGATTAATATTATTCACCATGTAGAAACCCATAAAACCCCTGCGCTTTTTCTATCTCTAGATGCTGAAAAGGCATTTGATAGAGTACACTGGGAATACATTTCATAAGTACTAAACAAATTTGGACTACAAGGCCAAATCCATAATGTAATAATGGCCCTATACTCCACCCCCTCAGTCAAGGTGTTCTCAGCAGAGCACCTTTCCGTACTGTTCCAGATCTCCAACGGTACGAGACAGGGGTGCCCGCTCTCACACCTAATATTCAATCCTATTATGGAACCCCTAGCTGAAAATATCAGATCCAACTCAAAAATTAAAGGAATATCCCTTGCTGACCAGGAACATAAAATAAGTCTCTTTGCAGATGATGTTATCCTCATGATTACTGACCCTGACCGCTCCCTGCCCGAGATCCAGAAGACGCTTGTCTAGTTTAGTAACATTTCTTATTACAAAGTGAATGAGACTAAATATTATATGTTAAATTTAGGAGTGAACTAATTCACTAGCGAACGCCTCAAACAGCACTTTCCCTACGCATGGGTGGAACAAAGTATTACGTATCTGGGGATACAATTAACCGCCTCCACAAGATCATTATTTCCATTAAATGACTTACCATTCCGATCTACGCTCCAAGACAAACTTACCAGGTTGGCGTCTTTTTAGTTTTCGTGGATGGGGCGATTAGCAGCATTCATAATGTTCCATCTTCCACAAATACTCTTTTTAGAACTCTCCCAATCCCAATACCCATTAAATACTTCAAATCACTACAAACAATTCTATCTAAATACATTTGTCAGGGTAAAAGAGCTAGATGCGGCCATGATAAACTGATCAAACATCGCCTAGCAGGAGGAATGGGTTACGTGGACTTTCAAGACTACTACATGACCTCAATCCTCACCCAAACAAAAGAATGGCTTCAACCTGCCCTCCCATCGATGTGGTGGGGACAGATCGAAGCTGCTACATCCTTAGGAAATAGCCTCCCCTCATGGCTATTCTCTACGACCCTAGGTGCAAATATTCCCTCTGGAATCTCCCTAACAATGGTACCGACACATAAAACATGGAATAGGTTTATGACTGGAAGCCAGAACCACCCTCTCAAATCGGAGATACAAATCCCTCTAGAAACACTGCAGAACTTAATGCAATATACATCTTACTCACAATAGAAAGAAAGGGGTGTTTCATGCATATCAGACCTGCTCCACAGACACAAAATCGAACCATTCCCCACATTACAAAAAGAGTTTAATCTCCCAAATTCTGACATATTCCTTTACATACGAACCAAACACTGTATTGCATCGCTCGAAAGTTGGTCATGCAAAATCCCCCAAGCGGCCTGGACTTTTTTTAGAACCCCTGCACCACACCAAAAAGGGATATCATTGTTTTACAATCTGCTACAGAACAAAAAGACTTTTACCAAATCCACTCCACTACTTAAATGGGAATCAGATTTGGGACAATTATACACAGTGGATAATTGAGAAAAAGCATGCAAATCCACATACAAAGCCACTTGCTGCTCAACTCTGTGGGAACTAGCAGTTAAACTGACACACCGTTGGTATCTCACTCCTGATAGAATAGCCAAATACAACGTGAACCTTGACGACTCCTGCCGGGGGCAATGTGGACAGAAAGGAGACATGTTACACATTTTCTGGAAATGCCCCAAACTGGCACAATATTGGTCCTCAATATTCCGCTTACTCTCTGATATAACACAACGCACAATACCCATGAAACCCTCCCTAGCTTTGTTATCCCTAGAAATAGAGCATTACCCTAACCCAATGAGAAATATAATACTTCATATCCTCTTATCCGCAAGACTCAGTATTACTAGAAAATGGAAAGACCTAGTACCACCCACAGTAAGCAAAGTGGTACAAACAACCCACATTCACTTCTCGCATGAAACCATACTAGCACTACGACACAAAAGCAAATCACATTATCACAAAATGTGGCAACCATGGATTAGTTGGACTAATTCCCCAAGAAATATTGAATCCATCAGTCCTCAACCCTGATAGATAGCTCCTACACAGTTTCTCATTGATAGTACTATGTTTGTTACATAAAGTTCACAATAATTGAGTTGTATTGGACAACACTCCCAAGGTGTACGGGCACAGCAGAGCGCCGGTCAGGGTGCACGGGTGGGCATGTACCCCCTCCTACCTCAAAACATCTTTACGGTCGGATACTCACCACTGACATCCAACACCCACAGAAACTGAGCCACCTGACCTCCAAGTCTAAAAAATAGTTTTTAATCCATTGGATATCAGTAGCATCTTTGGTTTTGCCATTGTCACGCTTACCTCTAATGCAGGTGGTCAGACACTACAGCTGGCCTCTGTGTTCTGCACAGAAGGCAAGCAGACCTACCAGTATTCAGGTTCAATGACAGTCCAGGTACAAGGCAGGCAAGGTTTAGAATAGTCAGGGTCAATCTGTAGTCAAAAGGCAGGCAGAGTTCAGAGAATAGTCTACTATCTGATCCAAGGTTGTCAACAAGTGAATCCAAGCAGCAGAGCAGAACAGACAAACAGGCAGCTTGAGCATGTAACCAGTGCTATCACAAGCATGACACTGCAGGCTTGTCTGGCTTAAATTTGGTTTGGTTTCCACCCAGAGACCAGAGGCCACATCAATCAGTTTGCAGGTAGCCAGGCAGACAGGGATGCATCATAGCCGAAACCAGGATGCTGGAATGAAACCAAAGAATGATTACACGCTCCTTACAGTCATCCACTAGGTATTATAGGCAGCTGCATATTCCCCTAGTTTATGTTCAATATGTGAAACCTGCAAAAATCTGCACTAGACAAAATAAAACATACGTGTAACAGTGACAGCTGTTGGCACAGGTCAATAGATATAAACCACAATAGTACAAAACAAAGTGCAGCGCTTATCAAAATAAAAAAAATGGTGAACATACAATAATCACAAAAAAATCAAGAAAGTCCTCAAAAAAACATACACAAGTGGCAATACATAACTGAAATCAAATAAATTAGTGAAAAGAGTCCATGAAGGTACAAAAAAATATGATGGTGTTTCCCAGAGGGGCTCCAGAAGAAAAGGAGGGACAGGCCACACCCCTGATGACATCAAACGTATGATGAAACGGGTTGGGTGGTACCAGATGGGACTTCCTAATGCAGAGCACCAGCCGCCTGGAAGGATCGCATTGCCAAGATTCTGGCCTTTGCTGCAGCTACTATTTAGACAGGCATGTTTTTATCTTCAACAATGTGAATGTTATCTATATTTTTTAATAAATCGTTAAAATTACATACTACACTATGAGTTTTTCATATTATGCATACCGCCTAATACCGCAAGTGGAATCAAGGATCTGAGGGCACCCAAGGCCGCTACTTGGCTTTTCATTTGTTTGAAAGCCAACATCTTTTGGTAAGCAGGCACCCTTACCTTTATTTCCACTGGATGTTTTGGGGAGCTTTTTGTCTGCCTTTTCTTCTGGAGTCACTCTGAGAAACACCATTAAACTTTTTGCACCTTCATGGACTCTTTTCACCTAGTTATTTTATTTCACTTATGTATTACCACTTGTGCATGTTTTTTTGAGGACTTTCTTGGATTTTTTTTTTTCTTTTTTTTTTTTTTTTCAGCCACTTCAGTTAACTTAATCCAGAGACAGCTTTCAGATTGATACTCATATATGTCTCTAACCCAGTCACATCATTGTGGCCTTTCAGACTTTCTTTATTTTGCTTTATGTATTCCATGTTTAAATAGTTACAATAGTGCCAAAGTATAACACGTAAAACACACGACTTATACATCAAGGCCAGTCACATAATCTCTTATAATTTATTATACGTGACTATGTGTTGTTACTTTTCTATTTAATGAGCCCTCCCCCCACCCCCCAGTGACCCTCCATCATTGGGCCCGCATAGTTCCAAGGCACACCCTATGTCTGGCTACTGTTATTTTCATTGTTCTCTCTTAACTTCAAAATTCTAAGCTATGCCTAGCTCGACATCTCTCCATTGGTAGGAAGGCGATTGCTCTCGGCACTAAAGTAGCACTGGTAAAGAACAGGGCATCGCTTGGACCCACAAGTGCCATAATCTCACAAACTTGTTGTAGTTGCCTAACCTAGTATAGAATGTCCTTTCACTCCATATTGTAGAGTTGACAGTTCCAACCCAAGCTTCCGGGGTTGGAGGTGTTCTTGATTGCCAAGATTGTGCTATTAGTTTTGAAACAAGCATGTTGCTATCGCTACAGCTGTACTCCTGTCACTCAACCCATTATTAATATAGCCCAGCACGCAGGTCTTAGGATCAAGCTCTAAGTTAACTCTAAACGTGGTGTTTATTTTCTTTAAAATCTCGGACCAGTACCTAACTAGTTTTGGGCACCTCCAGACCATATGGATTAAATCACCTTTCCCTCTGCATCTAGGGCACTCATCAGTGGTTCTACGATCAAACATAAACAGCTTTTTTGGTTTGTAATAAGTTCTGTGCAGCAACATCAGGTGGGAGGCTTTTTGTGAGGGAGAGACCGACACCTCTGATCCAAATTCCAGAATCCTTTTCCACTGCTTGTCCATTATCTCCCCCACGTCAGCCGCCCATCTGTCCCTACCCCCAGGTAGGCCTACCTGCGTGTTTTTTCTCTTTGTTAGTTGGGTATATATCTCTGTAATTAAACCCTTGGTGGTCTCTGATTTAGTTATTGTTTGTAATAATGGGATCCTACACCATGTAGGGGGTTGTCTATAGGGATGAGCCGAACACCCCCCAGTTCGGTTCGCACCAGAACCTGCGAACAGACCGAAAATTCGCACGAACGTTAGAACCCCATTGATGTCTATGGGACTCGAACGTTCAAAATCAAAAGTGCTCATTTTAAAGGCTAATTTGCATGGTATTGTCCTAAAAAGGGTTTGGGGACCCGGGTCCTGCCCCAGGGGACATGTATCAATGCAAAAAAAACTTTTAAAAATGGCCGTTTTTTCGGGAGCAGTGATTTTAATGATGCTTAAAGTAAAAAAAAAAGTGAAATATTCCTTTAAATATCGTACCTGGGGTGTGTCTATAGTATGCCTGTAAAGTGGCACGTGTTTCCCGTGTTTAGAACAGTCCCTGCACAAAATGTCATTTTTAAAGGAAAAAATCTCATTTAAAACTGCTTGCGGGTTTAATGTAATGTCGTGTCCTGGCAATATGGATGAAAATCAGTGAGACAAAGGCATGGGTACCCCCCAGTCCATTACCAAGCCCTTTGGGTCTTGTATAGATATTAAGGGGAACCCCGAACCCAAATTAAAATAGGGAAAGGTGTGGGGCCACCAGGCCCTATATACTCTGAACAGCAGTATACAGGCGGTGCAAACAAGACAGGGACTGTAGGTTTGTTGTTAAGTAGAATCTGTTTGTAATTTTGAACTGGTACATTTTTAACGTGTTTTAGCTACAGCCAAAAAATCTTTTTTAAGCTTTTTGGAAAACATAGGGAAGGGTTATCACCCCTGTGACATTTGTTTTGCTGTCTGTCCTCCTCTTCAGAAGATTTTACCTCACTTTTTGTCCCAATGACAAATGTTTTTGAAAATTTGGGGTTTTTTTGGAACAAGGATTGGAAAGCATCAGTGGAAAGGAGAAATTTTTTTCCCATATTAACTCTTACAGGAGAGAATTTCCCTTCCTAGGGGTAGATTTCATCTCACTTCCTGTTGTCTCCTTCCGTTTGCAAGTAGGAGTCGTTTGTAAGTTAGATGTTTGAAAGTAGGGGCCTGCCCTATATAGTCTGCAGAAATTTGGGCCTTAGGTGTTGTTGTGGCCACAACACTGTAAGCCCTCACAGGGCCCTGCTGTGAAATATTAGATCAAGAATTGTAATTACATGCCCCTGTTGAGCAGGGGCAGAAAAATTGGGCCTTTGGTGCTGGTGGTGGTGCTGGTGCCACAACAATGTAAGTCCTCACTCACTCTTGGTGGGCACAGAAATGGGCCCTGCTGTGAAATATTAGATCAAGAATTGTAATTACATGCCCCTGTTGAACAAGGGCAGAAAAATTGGGCCTTTGGTGGTGGTGGTGGTGGTGCTGGTGCCACAACACTGTAAGTCCTCACTCGCTCTTGGTGGGTGCAGAAATGGGCCCTGCTGTGAAATATTAGATCAAGAATTGTAATTACATGCCCCTGTTGAACAAGGGCAGAAAAATTGGGCCTTTGGTGGTGGTGGTGGTGCTGGTGCCACAACACTGTAAGTCCTCACAGACACTCTAGTTGGAACACAGGAACGAGCCCTGCTGCAAAGTATTGCATCAAAAATTGTAATTACACGCCCCTGTTAAACAAGGGCTGAAAAATTGGGCCTTAGGCACTGGTGCCACAACACTGCAACCCCTCACAGATACTCTAGTTGGAATGCAGAAACGAGCCCTGCTGCAAAGTATTGCATCAAAAATTGTAATTACACGCCCCTGTTAAACAGGGGCTGAAAAATTGGGCCTTAGGCACTGGTGCCACAACACTGCAATCCCTCACAGATACTCTAGTTGGAACTCAGAAACGAGCCCTACTGCAAAGTATTGCATCAAAAATTGTAATTACATGCCCCTGTTAAACAGGGGCTGAAAAATTGGACCTTAGGCACTGGTGCTGGTGCCACAACACTGCAACCCCTCACAGATACTCTAGTTGGAACGCAGAAACGAGCCCTACTGCAAAGTTTTGCATCAAAAATTGTAATTACACGCTCCTGTTAAACAGGGGCTGAAAAATTGGGCCTTAGGCACTGGTGGTGGCGCCCAGAACCAAAAATGTTCTTACAAGCTATCAGCGTGATCATTGAGGAGGAAGAGGATAATTACTCAGGGATAGTCACTCAGCATCAGCATAGGCAGTCTTTGAAGGGATCTGAAAAAAATTATTCAGTTACATCAGCATCAGGTGCTTGATAGCTGGTGGTGATCCGAAACTGATTCATTTTTATGAAGGTCAGTCGATCGATCGAGTCGGTGGACAGACGCACCCTGTGATCGGTTACAAAGTCTCCAGCAGCACTGAATGTGCGTTCCGAAAGAACGCTGGATGCAGGACAGGCCAGTAGCTCAATTGCATACTGTGCAAGCTCTGGCCAGTGATCCATCCTCAAGACCCAGTAACCCAGAGGATTTTCGGTGGGAAAGGTGTCCAAGTCAGATCTTGCCCCTAGGTATTCCTGCACCATGTAAAACAGACGCTGGCGATGGTTGCTGGAACCAATCATACCTTGGGGCTGCGGACCAAAAAATTGTCTGAACGCATCGGTCAGACGGCCACCTTCTCCACTGCTCCTTCTTTGACTGACCGAAGCCTCAGCAACACGTTGTCCAGAAACAGGAGTTTGTAACCTCCCAGTCTCTGGGAACGCGTTGCACAGACCTTTCTGCAAGGCCTCCCGAAGATGTTTCATCCTCTGCTCCCTCTGCGATGGCAAGATAAGGTCCGCAACCTTACCCTTGTAACATGGATCAAGGAGGGTTGCCAGCCAGTATTGGTCCTTCTCCTTGATACCACGAATACGAGGATCCTTACGCAGGCTTTGCAGGATCAGGGAGGCCATGCAGCATAGGTTTGCTGAGGCATTCGGTCCGGAGTCCTCTGGGTCACTAAGGACGACATGGTCCGCAGCCACCTCCTCCCAGCCACGTACAAGTCCATGTGTTTCTTGGGACTGATCCCTTAAAGACTGCTGCTGATGCTGAGTGCCAGGCTCCACCTCCATACCGACACTATCTTCCTCCTCCTCCTCCTCCTCCTCCTCGTCCTCTTCCTGTGTGATCGGCGGGCACGCAGGAACACTGTCTGGATAAAGGGGGCCTTGAGAGCTAAGGAAGTCCTCCTCTTCCTGCCTCTGTTCTGCCTCAAGTGCCCTGTCCATTATTCCACGCAGCGTGTGCTCCAACAGGTGGACAAGGGGGACATTGTCACTGATGCATGCACTGTCACTGCTCACCATCCTTGTGGTATCCTCAAATGGTGACAGGACAGTGCATGCATCCCTGATCATGGCCCACTGGCGTGGGGAAAAAAAACCAAGCTCCCCTGACCCTGTACTGGTGCCATAGTCGCACAGGTACTCATTGATGGCCCTCTGCTGCGTGCAGCTGCTGCAGCATGGCCAACGTTGAGTTCCACCTGGTGGGCATGTCACAGATTAGGCGGTTCTTGGGCAGGTTAAACTCCTTTTTGGAGGTCCGCCAGCCAAGCACTGGCATTATATGACCGGCGGAAATGCACACAGACTTTCCTGGCCTGCCTCAGGACATCCTGTAAGCCCGGGTACCTGCCCAAGAACCGCTGCACCACCAAATTAAGGTCGTGAGCCAAACAGGGCACATGGGTCATTTGTCCCTGTCGGAGGGCAGAGAGGAGGTTGGTGCCATTGTCGCAAACCACCATTCCTGCCTTAAGTTGGCGTGGCGTCAACCACCTCTGAACCTGCCCCTGCAGAGCTGACAGAACCTCTGCCCCAGTGTGGCTCCTGTCCCCCAAGCACACCAGCTCAAGCACCGCATGGCATCTTTTGGCCTGCGTACTTGCGTAGCCCCTTGAACGGCTAAGGAGCACCGCTGGTTCCGAGGACAAAGCACAGGAAGAGGCCATGGAGGAAGAAGAAGAGGAGGGGGTGGGTGGAGGAGAGAGGTGTGTCACAATCATTAGTAGTGGCATTTTGGAGGCGTGGTGGCGGAACAACCTCCAACACTACTGCATGCGTTTTGGCCACGCGAGATACGCTTATGTTGCAAATAGCAGCGGTGCGATCTGATGCACTCGTCTCAAAAAAGGCCCACACCGAAGAACTTTTTGAATAACGCGCAGAGACTGCAGCGCCCTGCACATGTGGAGCTTTGGGGTGTGATGCAGTCAATGTGCTGCCCTTAGGCTGGCCCCTGGAGGGCATCCTGCCTTGTTGGTAAAGTGCCGCCTCCTCCTCTTCCTCCTCCTCTCTCCTATCAGGCACCCACGTTGAGTCAGTGACCTCATCATCCCCTCCCTCCTCATCACTGGAGCAAACCTGGCAGTATGCTGCAGCAGGGGGAGCATGACTGCCAGATTGCTGTCCTTCTTGGACACCCCCTCTGTCCGTGCTCATGTTACTGCCTTCATCGAGCTCAGTATCATCATCAGAGCCTTCCAAACGCTGGGCATCCTCCTGGAGCATGTATCCAACACTCCAACACTGTGGTCAAACAGTTCGGGGGACTCCTCGGGAGGACATGGTGGGGCTAGGGAAGGAGTCACTGATGACATTGAGCCGGGGGAAGAGGCCGCTGCTTTGCCAGACAAAGTACCCTGAGCATGGGTGAGAGAGGATGAGGAGGATGAGGATGCACCATCTCCACGACCAGCACTAGACACAGAGCCTGCTTGCCCTCTCTTATTGGCTTGTGACTGTCTGCCTCTCCTTCTTGGCCTTCCAGACATACTAATGGCCTGTAGCTGCACTAAGCTGGGATATATATATATATATATATATATATATATATATATATATATATATATATATATATGTACTGATACTGCAGCTATCAAAATCAACTGCCTGCCTGTAGTATGAGAACACTACCAACCTTCTACAGGTAGCTTTAGCTGAACACTGTGCAAAGCTCGCAAAAAAAAAACTTGTAGGTTTAGCTGAACACTGTGAGGAGGACGCACCACACTAACTTGTAGTTTTAGCTGAACACTGTGAGCAGGACGCACTGCACTAACTTGTAGCTTTAGATGAACACTGTGCAGAGTTCGCAAAAAAATAACTTGTAGGTTTAGCTGAACACTGTGAGGAGGACGCACTGCACTAACTTGTAGCTTTAGATGAACACTGTGCAGAGTTCTCACTACACTAACTTGTAGTTTTAGCTGAACACTGTGAGCAGGACGCACTGCACTAACTTGTAGCTTTAGATGAACACTGTGCAGAGGTCTCACTACACTAACTTGTAGTTTTAGCTGAACACTGTGAGCAGGACACACTGCACTAACTGTAAATAGTCTAGCTGCCTGACTGTGGTACTAATAGGATCAAAAGAACACCAGCAATTTTCTTCAGGTAGCTGTAAATACTGTAACAAGACAAGCCTGCCTGTCAGTAAGAAGATAACAGGAACGGATCTAGCTAAACTGAATACAGTGTATATATATATATATATATATATATATATATATATATATATGCAACACCTGGGATGCATATATATACACAATACATTGTAAGTGCAGCTAACTCACTGATTGTCCTGCCTAATCTATCTAACTCAAATGAAATGACACTGTCTCTCTCTCTATCTCTATTTCAACGCCGGAACACACACTACACAGGGCCGCCGTGCAGGCGGCCTTATATAGTGTGGGGCGTGTTCTAAACCCCCTGAGCCATAATTGGCCAAAGCCACCCTGGCTTTGACCAATTACAGCTCTCTCTATGGACGGCGCTGTGATTGGCCAAGCATGCGGGTCATAGTGCATGCTTGGCTAATCATCAGCCAGCAATGCACTGCGATGCCGCAGTGTATTATGGGCCGTGACGCGCCACACGAATTTGGCGCGAACGGCCCATAACGTTCAGAATTCGGCGAACGACCGAACAGTCAATGTTCGAGTCGAACATGGGTTTGACTCGAACACGAAGCTCATCCCTAGTTGTCTACTAAACTGCTTACTCAGGGCATGCCTAATCTGTAGGTAACTATAAAATACTTGGTTTGGTATCCCATACTCGTGCCTCAATTCCTCAAAAGATTTCAGGGTGTTCCCCTCGTATAATTGTATCAGCCGGCTTATCCCACAGCTTTCCCACATCTTGTTCCTATCAACAGATAGTAGTTCATGCAAGTGCTTGTTGTTCCAAATTGGCAAATATTCTGAAGTTCCATTGTACCCCATTGTTCTCTTAGCTGCCTGCCAAACCCTTGCAATGCATCTGCCTCCAGTGCTTCTACTAATGAACTGTGTGGGTTCCCCTGTAGAGGAATTTTGACATTATTGCTTCCCCCTCCCTCAGTGGCACATCCCCCTAGTTGTAGCTGGGCTGCCAGGAAATAGATAAACGGATGGAGAACCCCCAGTCCCCCCTCCGTGGCGGGGCGCTGCAGTTTTTGTAGACTGATCCTGGCCTTCCCTTTTTTCCATATTAACTCCCTAAAGAGGGATTGAATTTTTTGGAACCATGTCTCCCCAATCCAAACTGGGGAGTTGTGGAGTAAATATAGCAGCTGCGGCATCCATACCATTTTAGTCAAATTGGCTTGACCCGCCACAGACAAAGGGAGTCTACTCCAGATATCGCATTTTCTCTTAAATTTTGATAAGAGAGGGACCAAGTTGTCCTCAATAAATGCACTGGGGTCCTTGGACAGCACAACACCAAGATATTTCATCTTCCCCGTGACTTTCAGTTGGGGCAGACACATCGAGATAGGGTTAACCAATGAGTCGACCGGCAGGAGCGATGATTTCTCCCAGTTAATAGCTAATCCCAAGAACTTTCCGAAGTCCTCCACTAGATGCATCACTTTCTCCAATGAGGAGGTCGTGTCCCCCAGGAAAAATAGAACATCGTCCGGGAAAAGCGCTATTCTCTCTTCCCACCCTTTTCTTTGAAATCCCTGTAATTCGGATGATGATCTCACCGCTCCTGCCAGTGGCTCCATGGCCAAGACAAACAGCAGAGGAGACAAGGGGCACCCCTGTCTTGTCCCTCTTTCGAGGGGGAAGCTTTCCGAATATTCGTTATTTATCTTGAGCCCTTCCCTTGGATGGTTGTATAGGATTTTTAACCAGCTGATAAATACGGGGCCGAATCCAAACCTCTCTAGCATCCTCCAGAGATATTCCCACTCCAGGCTATCAAAGGCCTTGGCAGTGTCCAAGGACAGTATAGCTCTAGATCCTGCATTCTCTGTTGGTACCTGAAGATTCAAATAGGCCCTTCTGATATTTGTACTGGTAGACCGACTGGGGATAAACCCCGATTGGTCCAGGTGCACAAGTTTTGCGATACATTTATTTAGTCTGGATGCCAACACCCTTGCAACAATCTTAACATCTGAACACAACAGTGATATCGGTCTGTACGAAGAGACTTCCAGTTGGTCTTTCCCCTCCTTTGGTATCACTACTATATCGGCCTCCGACATTGATGGGGGTAGCCTTCCATCCTTGGTCGTCTGCTCTAGCACTTTTAGGAGCTCCAGGAGCAGGACCTCCCCATATTTCCTATAGATCTCCAGTGGCAGCCCATCTGGGCCCGGAGATTTCTGGCCTGACAACTCCGCAACTGCCTTTTGGAGCTCCTCCAAAGCCAGAGGGGACTCCATCTCGCTCCTATCCCTCTCCGAGAGTACGGGCAGGTCTACCCCTTCTAAGAACCTGTCCAAATCGTGCCGGTCCGAACCCTGGAGCGACCTGTACAGCTCTCTATAGAATGTAGAAAAAGTCTCTAAGACCTCAGCGGGATCAGATGTAATCTTTCCAGCCGGTGTCTTAATTGAGGAGATGGCCGATGGGGATAAATTGGACTTAGTTAAAAGTTCGAGCATCCGGCCTACTTTCTCCCCTTCGCCAAAGTAGTTTTGTTTCTGGAAAAGTCTCTTGTTTTTTTTTTTTTTTCAATTATGATATGTTCACCATTTTTGTTGATTTTGATAAGCGCTACACTTTGTTTTGTACTATGTGCAATATGGTCAGTCATTTCTTTTACTTGCTCTGCCTACATCTGCAAGTTTTAGATATGTTTGGACAGATCTGCCTGGAGATCATATTTGAGTGAGAGAGCAGCATTTGTGTTCAGTAGCAGGCTGGTGTGTGGGGAATGCAGCCAGGGTGTCCTGAAATGTTTGAGTGTTGTCCTCTGCAGAGGATTCATGCTGTTTTCACTAAGTTACCAGTGTCTTTGACATTGTTGAGGATGAGGGCAAGCATAGGTATGCGCAGCCTATTGCATAAGGGTGTGCACCCCTAAGCCAAAACACACATGCTTGCATGTGTATGTGTATATATATATATATATATATATATATATATATATATATATATATATATATGTACACACACACATGCATGCATGCATGCTTATAAACATACATAAACAAACATTTTAGGATGTATTACATTTTTTTTTAAATAGCCACTTATCAATGTAAACACACACTTATTTTTTTTCACTTATCATAAATGTGTTGAGGACAGCCAGTCAGTAAGCAGTTTGCAGTGAGGACAGCCAGTCAGGTGGCAGTCTGTGGTGAGGACAGCCGTCAGTGGGCAGTGTGTAGTGGGAGGGCTGGGAGAAGTTCTCCAGTTCTTTGTGTGCAGTTTAAGTGTTGAAACAGCACAGATATACAGTATGGAAGCAACTCCTGCAGTGATAAATGTAGACCTTCCCCCTTCAGCCATTTACCCCATTACTGGAAGTAGAAGACTCCCAGGTTGCCATCTCTGCCCTGCCTCCTTTCCAGTTTCTGCTGGTCGATTAGCCAAAGCAGTCACCTGTGAATGTGCACGAGAGAGAGTTCAGCCACACCCCCACCTTGCCCACCACCTCCTCAGCCTGGGGAGATACTGCACAGCTATCAGTCCCAGCCAGTTGCAAGCCTCAGGATTCTGTGTATGGGGCACTAGAGGAACACTGCAGCTAGAGGAGAAAGACAAAGGCATTTGCCAGCCAGGTGACAAATGGTCACAGAGATGGGTTGAACCCAAGCACCCCCCTGGAGCTGCCCAAGACAAGACAACAAGGCATTTGAAAGATACTTTCTCTTTCTGTGGGTGCCCGGGAAGGAGTCATCCAAAGAGGGGCAGTAATTGCGTCTGTCAGAGACTGTTGCATAGGGTACTGATATCATCTTGGGATTCTCTCCTGTTAGAGCCCAAAAAGAAATTTGAGAACCATTTAGATTGCATGGAGTTGCTGATGCCCTGGTCATTGTGAGGTAGAAAAGAGGACTTTCAGGTGATGTGTATTGCTGCAGTTGCTATGGGTTGCTAAGAAAAAGTGTACAAAAATATGACTTTAAATGTCCACAATCTTGAATTATAATTTTTTTGTTAGAAATTTCAGATTTTTTTTTAAACTGAACAAAACATTTTCACCCCTGACATCCTAATAATTGACACATTATCATAATGTTTTATCTTTACAGGCAATAAATTCAAACCCATCCCCTATATGTTGGAGAGCCTGGGACTTTGTTTTATATTTGGTGGCAATGCCCTGCCCTCATGAAATTTTGAACAGATGTCATCCTATTTGTTACTTCCAAAACTAACCTACAATTTATTCCCACTCCCCAGATGGTCCTACTAGGCATGGAACCCTCCCTGTGACCCTCTTGTTTTCACACAATTGTAACCCACACCTAGGGTTTTTGTATGTCTGTTTGATAAGTGCACACAATAAAATAACTGTTGATCATGTTAGAAATTCATAGCTGTTGATTGTCCTTTGGCTACTTTGTGTATTGTTTTAAGATGTCTAGTTAGTCCTTATAGTTGTTATCTTTGGACTACATGATTATGAGCTTTTCTGGAATGAGGCTGATGTATTTTCATATTATTTATTTTATTGTATTTTTTTTTGTGTGTCTGTGGTACCATAAAAAATCCCTGTTTCCTATGATTTCAAAAATTCTATTTCTGGGATGAAGGTGCCTTTTGATCTATGGATGTAGGTGACTTTTACAGAATTTAGTGCACATTATTAGTCCTTAGTTGTGGTGGCTGTATTAGTTTGCATTATATTATTAGCCTAAAAAAGAGGACTGGTAAGTTGCAATATATTAAATGTCTGTTCTTGTGTTTAAGTAGGTAAAAGATTCTGTATTGAAGAAATTTTATTAGCAATTAGGTGCTAATACCAGTCAAAGCTCTGGGCCCAAATGTGTTTTCCAACACGTATTATAGAGATAAGTAGAGAGGATGAGTCTCCACATTGTGGACACAGACACTTAAAACAATTCTGATAGAGGTTTAACCCCTCCCCACTCAAAAAAAAAAAAATCACTTAGCATGACATAAGGTTTATAATGATAAATGTATTTCTCTGCAGCTAAGCCACTGATTCAAACAATATATATATATACCATAGACAAGAATTTGCACCACTGTACGTCTCCACCTCCCTACGTAGGAATAAACTGGAAATAAGCTATCACATTGTATTAACTCATAATAGACTGCACAGTGTAAACATTCATGTCTTACAGTCCTTACTTCTTCTTTTGTTATTATATTATATTATATCTAAATAGTAGTTTCTAAACATCAGGAAATCACTACAGGCCTGCTACATATTATTAAAGGAGTAGTTGCAAAGATGCATTCTCTTATTTGCTTCCTTTTGAGCCGTTAACTATAATATTGAAAGGATTTTCGTATATTTGTTTGATAAGTGTAAACAATAAAATACCTGTTGATCATCTTAGAAATGCATAGCTGTCCAGTGTCCTTTGGCTACTTTGTGTATTGTATCAAGAAGTTTAATTAGTACTTATAGTTGTTATCTTTGGACCACAGGATTATAGTTTTTTTTTTTTGTGGATAATAGGACAGGGGGTCCTATTATCCACAACATAATTATTATAATTATTATTATTAGTCTCTATGTTGTGGATAATAGGACAGGGGGTCAGGATGAGTAGTATAGCACATTTTTTTTTCAGAGATACAACACATGCATGCTCTTTTCCATTTACAGAATAAGTTCTACTTTAAAAACGATATATACCTAGAATGATACGTGAAGCACTCTGTAATTAAATCCTCTTCCTAAATAATACAATCTAAACAAAACGATATGTATCTTAAAAATTCAATCTGTGAAAAAAATGTGCAATATAACAAAAACATCAGAAAGCAAATAAATGTGAATCAGTATAATATAGCAAATATAATCCTTGAAATATATACCCTAAAGAAAAATGTGCAAATTGTCCAAAACAATAATAACAGTCCCTTATACCATTCAATCTTCATGTGACAACAATCTTCAGAAAGTGAAACAAATATTATTTTCACCTCTCACCTGGTTTGATGGGCGCCACTAACAACAGGAGGTCAAACAAATTTTTTAGTATATAGATATATCATAGCTCACATCCAAGGCCACTCTTCATACTAGTCATCTGTCTCTCCAACATAGATGTGCAAGTGCAGGCCGCAAACTACTAATTTACTAAAAAACTTGTAAAAATAAACTCACATGGCAGAAAGGGTAAAAGGAATTTTTTTCTATAAAAAAAACCTCAAGAAGACGTCCTAGCTCCACCCTATGTAATTACATCACCGCCCACCTATTTAATCTTATATTTTATCTTATAAATACTTTAAAAACTGACCACAAAAAAGTCCATCTCAAAATTAGACTCCCTAAAAGGTGAAAGGAGAAATTTTCAGTGAAAGTGGCAATATACACTGTACTGTTCAAAAGTCTTAGGTATTTGTGAAAAATGCTTAGTTGCATAGCTGAGGTGCTTAGCCTTATTTATGTCTTATAAATGAAAACATACAAACCGGGGTGCAGAAAAATGTCAGCAGGTACTCTGAACTGAGTCAAAGTCTGAAATATTTGTCTGTAGCAAAAGGGCTGGAAAGTGGTAGAATAATGAGTGTCTACAGGCAACAGTGAAGTATGGTGGAGGTTCCTTGCAAGTTTGGGACTGCATTTCTGCAAATTAAGTTGGATTTGGTCAGGATCAATGGTGCCTCAATGCAGAGAGATACAGGCAAATGCAGTACTTTTCAAATTCTTCTATCTCTTTATGTAATCCAAACAGACCTGATGATTTTGAGATCATGGCTCTGTGGGAGCCAAACCATCACTTCCAGGACTCCTTGTTCTTGTTCTGAAGATAGTAGACTGTATGTTTGGGGTAATTGTCCTGCTGCAGAATAAATTTGGGGCCAATCGCACACCTCCCTGATGGCATAATGGAAAAGTAGTTCAGGGTAGTTCTGTTGTCAGTAGATCAAGAAGATATATATGTGAAATACCTTTAGGGATAATTAGGAATGAAGGGAGGGTAGGGTGGGGGAGGGTTGGGAGATTTGGTGAGGGAGAAGGGGGGAAGGGGACGTGGCTTAGTGAGGGGGAGAGGATGGGATCAGGGAAGGATGGGGGAAGGTATTTGTGGTGAGAATACTACCCCTGAGAATGTATACCCATTATTCTGAGTATGCTGAACTCACATTTCAGTCTTTTAAGCTATGATTGAGGGCATTTGATTAACCCTAAGTGAATGTCTTTTACCTTTAAAGCTGCTAAATCTTCTAGGAGGATTAATCAAAACATGGAGGGTCTCCCGAAGTGAAAGTCAGACTTACAGTTCAGGTGGAGGTGTTTCCACTTCTGATAGTTCAGACTTCTGAGGAGCAGTTTTTACACTGGTCAGGAATATCTAGGGAGAGTATTCACTGGGGAAAAAGAAAAAAGTTATCTTTGGTGTAGACAGTATTGGCGCATGTTTGTTGACTTGAGTACTGTAGATTGGAGTCAAAGGAATGTTCCTGTCTTGGTGTGGAACAGTTAGCGTTGGGAAGTATGGAAGGAGAAGAGTCAGAGCTTCCATGGTGTGCTCTCCTGTGAGCCGGGGAGGCCATTGGGCTGTTGAACACAGCATTCCGGGAATCAGATGAGTTGGCCTCCCTTGATGGGGTAAATCTGCAGCGTCTTACGTAGAAGTCGCCACCTACTGGAATAGCATTAGTGTATGTTGACCTTCTTATATGTGGAGGATGAAGAGTGCTGTATCAATCTGGAATGTCAATGCGGGGAAGATTCAGTGTTTCGCAGAAAGCTGGTAAATCTTCTGGCAGATGTAGATTTGCCGTGCGGCCTTGAGAAGAGGCAGAGAGGCAGAAGGGGAATTCATTAGTGGAAGTTTAGTGGAAGTTGATCTTCTCATATGTGGAGGACGAAGAGTGCTGTACCAGTCTGGAATGTCAATGTGGGGAAGATTCAGTGTTTCACAGAAAGCGGGTAAATCTTCTGACAGACGTAGGTTTGCTAAGTGGCCTTGAGAAGAGGCAGAGATGAAGAAGGGAAATTTCCACCGGTATTGGATCCCTTTAGTACGCAGGATATCAAAGAGAGGGAGCAAATCTCTTCTGTTCTGGAGGGTAATGGATGAGAGATCTTGGAACAGCTTTATATCGGCTCCTTAATAGAGTAGGGAGCGACGGTCTCTGGCCTTTTGTAGAATTTCCTCCTTTAGTTTAACATTGACGAATCAGCATATAACATCTCTGGGGGGATCAGTATCTCTGCTTTTGGGTTTTAAGGCTCTGTGTAAGGGTTCAAACCCAATGGGCATTTCAGGGGGTCTGCCTAGAAGAACATTAAAAAATGGCAATAGTGGCCTTTGTAATTTGGTTGTTTTCAATAGTTTCAGGGATGCCTCTTACCCCGATCTTGCGGCGACATCCGCGGTTGTCCAAATCCTCCATATGTCTTTGGATGTCTCTGAGCTGGGTGTTTTGGGAGTGAGAAGAGGCTTGTAATTGTTAAATGGCAGTGTCATGGCGGGTTGTTGTTTCCTCCATTCCATCCATCCGCACTGCCATAGACTGGACGTCTCTCCTGAGATCTGTGATGGCTGATGCAAGTGTGGCTTTAATATCCTCTGCCACAGAATGCAGGTCTTGCATGCTTAGCGGTAGTTCCTGCCTGAGGGGCTAAGACTGGAGGAGTGTGCAGTGTTTGTGTAGGCCCGATTAGAAGCCGGGGCCTCGCATGCCTGGGTCCAGAAGATCTCCGGTATATATCAGCTATTCTGCATTTCAGAGCCTCTGGGAGAATGGGACCTAGCTGGGGAGGGATCCCTCGAGTTTTTCCCCCTGTCTGGTGGTGGATGGCTTGGCTGAGCTTAAGCTGAAATCTCCTGTGGATGGAAGTTCGGGAGTCAAGCAGCCATTCAGGTGCAGCACCAAACCACGCCCCTCAACAATTTTTAAATAACTACTAGCTTTCTAATACATTTTGAAGGGCCCTGATTTACATTGCCAGATCTCTGCACATCCAACCTAAGTCTTAGCCTAATTCCAGTCCTCAAGGCCCACCAACAGGTCACGTGTTCAGGATTTCCCTCAGATGAAACAGCTCTGGTAAATACTAAGGAAGTGAAACTGATCAAATTACCTGTGCAAAATAATGGAAAGCCTGAAAATATGACCTGTTGGTGCACCTTGAGGACTGGAATTGAGAAACACTGGCCTAGGATTCCTGGTATGATTGCCACCTTTTCTTCAAGCCAAACTCGAACACTTTAGCAAATGCACGGCAATATTTTTAATATACACTAAAGCATTGTAAAAGACCTGGGACACCTTTGGGTGTAGCAGGGAAAGTAGCAAGGAAAGGAAAGTAGCAATGTGGTGTGTCAGGCATGATTTTTAAAATTGTGCCACACCAAACTGCATGGTACTGCAAAACCATATGTTTTGGTGGCCACAAATACACCCAAATTTGCCAGATGTGTAGGGGTGCCATTAAGTATTATTGGCACCTGTGCAAGTCTGCAAAGGTCTCCACATTTCTGTGTGGTGTGGGAAATGCTTGCAGAAATGCAAGTTTCCCACACCGCAAATGGTGTGAACCAGCACTCAAAAAAAAGGACTTTGGCTTCTGCTGTTTAAAAAACCCCCACACACACATAACGCAATACAACAAATTTAAAAAAAATGCACATCAACTCAATTGCATTTAAAAAGAGATCCTAGTTAGACACAGTGCATGTGACATAAAGCCCTAAATAAACCTGTCGGTGGAAATTTCCTTCCAAAAATACAACTTTCATGACTGTCACTCAGATCCCCCCTCCCCACTTCACTACCTTCTGAAGGATCTGCATGAAGGTCAGTGGGAGGGGAGGCCAGTATTCCTGTAGTCAGTATGATGTAATCAGACATGAGATGTGCTGTGATCCCCTCATCTTAAGTCTGTCAGAGAGAGGTGACACCCAGGTGTGATGTGCAATGAATAGCCCTGTATGTAGGAGGGGCAGGGAAAGGGTTAAATCCCAGGAATAAGAAAGTTAATATCAGAAGGGGCAGAGCTAGATGTCCCTGGATGTATGCTGCATTGGAAGGATTCATGGATCACCTAGAATGGAATGAGCAGCTGATCATTACCTATGGAGAAGCAGAGCAGCAATCCTGCACTATCCAACCACCTGAATATAGAAGTGTCTGACCATGAAGGTGATGGAGGCATCCAGCCCAGGACCCCCACTCAGCTCTGATCTGGGCTTAGTGGCTCTTCTCTGGCACACACAGTGGACACACATAGGGTCAGGAGGAAGAAGAGCAGGGGCCCTGGAGAGAGTGTCAGCCCAGAGTATGCTATGTGTGTCCTGAGCTTTGCCCCATTCCACTTGGCTGGACATTTTCATTTTTCGGGGCGGGGGGCAGAGGATCTGGCTGCTTCTGATTGGTGCTTTGTGCTGCAACTCAACAGATCACCCGGCTCTGTGTAGGGGACAGTCTGACTCCCGCTGACTTTGGGGGGAGGGATGGGTGGGTTGAGTGTTCCTCCATCGCTTCAAAGTGTGAGTGTGCTTTTTGTGGCTACAATATTGCATCTTGTTAGCTTGTTGTCAAAGGTATTCAGGCAACTGGAATAGAAGAGAAGCAGCATTAGACAGTTTGCCTAAGACAGCAGGAAGGATAAATTTAGCCCTTCTGATCCTTCTAATGTACCAGAATTTTAGAAACATCCCAATAATAACCTCCTATAGAAAAACATACCAAACACACCCAACCCTACAACCACTGAACAAACAAAAATTAAGTATATTAAGATAAGTAAAAGTCAGTGTTTAAAAGACACAAAGGTCAATATGCCAAAATCTTCCTAGGTAAGTATATATAAAGTGCACTGCCCACATACAGTAACCCAATCAAAAGTGCAAAAAAATATATAAATAAATCATGCACAATTGATTAATATTATACGATATCACAAAGTGATCAAATAAAATAAGCCAAACTTGGTCAAAATAAATAAATAAATTCAATAATAAATCATGTAAAAAAAAAAAGGTCCATCGATCTATAATCATAATAATTTCACCAGTTCATAGATATTTACAGTATATAATACTGTAACTTCCACCACTGGGCTGTGTGTGAGTATATATTAATGATGACTTCCACAGTGTGCACTACCTGAAATAGCTGCACAATGAGGGGGTGTGGCCCGGACATGGTCGGGTGAGGACACGCTTGGATAGAGCTCCGGGGCTTGTATGTCCGTTCAGATTATGGCTATGGACTAGAGGCTGACAGTGCGGGATGAATACAGGAAGCAGGTATCAGACACGCTCCGCAAAAGAGAGAGTGCATCCCCGTATTGTCCAGGTGGATATTCAACAATATTTTACTATACCTCCACGCATCGTACCAGATACACTGCAGGATCGAGGTCAGAGAGACGGCCAGAGTGACGGTGTGAGGACGTCGGCAGCCTCAGCTGTTTTACCTTGCGTAACAAATCAGGAGACAGACTCTGCAATGGAGGACCGGGTGTTCCCGCTTGTGAACCCAGCTCGTGAACCTGCATGTGAAACAGCTTTTGCTGGGTTGCCTAGAGAGGAAGGAGGCTTAGAGGGAGACATCCGCGGCATCCGAGCGTTGTTAAGCACTCTACCTACCTGCCGAGATATTGAAGCTCTGATAATCAGAGTAGAGGAGACACACCGTCAAGACATCCAAGCGGTAAGATCTGATTTAACCACTTTGACAGAGAGAACTAAAGTGGGGGAGGAAGCGGTATCCCTAGTGGAACAAAGAGTAAAGACATTAGAAAAAACGTTGACCACCCAGACATCTATGATGGTAGACCTCCAGCTCCACACTGAGGAACTTGAAGATAGAAGTCGCAGAAACAATCTGCAACTTCGGGGTCTCCCAGAGACACGGGGAACTGAGGATCTTCAGGCAACAGTTATTGCGGTTTTTCAGATAATATTGAAAACTCCTGAGAAGGTGGTAGACATAGACAGAGTGCACAGAGCTGCGGGTCCTAGACCAAAAGACTCAGAGAAATCTAGAGACATTGTTTGCTGGGTCCACAGCTACCAAGAGAAGGAGAGAATACTCAGAGCAGCGTGGGGGGCAGGAGACATCGACTTCAATGGGACCCCTATTAAGATCTTACCAGATATATGCCGAGCAACCCTTCAGCGTAGAGCTTGTTTATGCCCTATCCTGGATTTAGCTAAAAAGCAGGGGTGCACCTATAGATGGGGTTAACCGTTGGCGGTTAGATTTCGTAGAGAAGCAGCTTCATTTTCTGTTTATGTACCTGAAGACCTCCCGGGACTATTTACTTTTCTAGATGTGGCCCCCATCCAGATCCCCAATTGGCTTACATATATCCCTCATATGGGAGGGCGGTTAGACCCCTTGAATAGACAAAGACAGAGGAGTGACTTTCAAAGAAACCAACGGTTACCTCAAGGGGGACCCTAAAAAGGACATGGGGGATAAGTGATAAACATTGTATAAATTAAAAGTGAGAGGGGGGTAGATGAGATAGATCCGGGATGAAGTAGATCAGGAGGTAAAGGCTAGAGGAAATGAATGGGCTCTAGTTGAATTTAAGTTTATGATTGAATATAATAACAGCCACTTTACCTAGAGAGATAGGGGGATATATTAATATGCTTTTTGTTTTGAAATTTTTTTTTTTTTTTTTTTTATTGTATGAATATAATACAAGGAAACCTACTTATTATAGAATATAGATTTTTTTTGGCTGTATCTCCAAGGTTAGGGTTGAGGGGGAGGGAAGCAGGAAAAGAAGGGGATAGAAGGGTAAGGGGAGAGAAGGAAAATGACTTTTTGAGGGTTGGCGTTTGGATTGTGCATTTTTATTTTTTATTTTTCTTGTTTTATTTTATTTTATTTTTTTGTTTGTTTTTTCCACTGAGATTTGGTTGAGATTGTATAGAGATATAGCATGCGACACTCGATTGATAAATTAGTACAATTAAAAAGGCACTGTGATTACCACACGTTAAATAATATTATGGAGAGGTGGGGGTAGTTTTGGCAATCCATATGGGTTAGGAGGAAGGGGAGAGGGGGAGGAGAGGGAGGACTGGGTTTCCTCTCTCTTACCCCCCTTTTACCCCCCTTCTCTCCCTCTGACAATGACTATCGTCACAAATAGTATATATTCTTTTTTCTGGTCACTTAATTTTCACTTTCTATATATTTATTTATTCACTTATTCATTTTTTTTTTTTTTTTTATATGTGCCGTACTAGATATATACTACACATTTTCCTTCCTATCCCCGTAGGATAGTAATATATGGTATAAAGCGAAGTGTCTAATATATAAGCCCCTCTCCCCACCCCACCCCCTTCTCTTTTTTCTTTTTTTTTATATAATAATAATATAATATAAGAGTATTTACTTGTTATAGATCTTATATTTTTTGTTTATAGCGGTATCTATAAATTTTATGGCTTAAGGGAGAGGAGGGAGGAAGGAAAGAGAGGGAAGGTAAATGACCTTTGAGGGTTTGCGTTTGAATTGTGTGTCGTATTCTTATTTATTTATTTCATGGATTTTGTTTTTTTTTTTTTTTCTATTTGTTGTTATAGGGCGTACACACGGTCGGACTTTGTTCGGACATTCCGACAACAAAATCCTAGAATTTTTTCCGACGGATGTTGGCTCAAACTTATTTTGTCTACACACGGTCGCACAAAGTTGTTGGAATTTCCGATCGCCAACCACGCGGTCATGTACACCACGTACGACGAGACTAGAAAAGGCCGGTTCAGAACCAAGCGCGGCACCCTTTGGGCTCCTTTTGCTAATCTCGTGTTAGTAAAAGTTTGGTGAGAGACGATTCGCGCTTTTTCAGACTCGTGGCTTTCAGATCATTTTCTGCTGTTCAGTTTGTGCTTGTGGGTTTGTATCTGCTCTTCAGTGCGTGCAAGCAAGTTCCGCGTGACTTTAAGTAGTCATTGTATTCTTGTTCGTTCGTTACTGTTTTTCAGGTCGCTCTTCACAGGCCTTGCTGTTCTTCAGTGCGTTCTGTTACTTCGTTCTGAGCAGCCGACCGTTTTCTAGCCACGTATGCGTACTCCCCGTAGAGTTCGTGCTGTGCGGGGGCTTGGTGTTGGGGTCCTGACCTTGACACAAGTCCAGTCCATGAACAGGGTGGGGAGGAGTTCATGGACCAAGAATTGGTTGCTTCAGCGTGACCAGTTCTCTCATATGTCTTTGCTCCGTGAGATCCGTGAGAATAATCCTGATGATTTCAGGACCCCGTGTTTCACCGTTTGTTGGCTTCGCTGACCCCCTATATCAGCAGGCAGGATACCTGCATGAGGCAAGCCATCACTCCGGAGCAGAGGCTGGTCGCTACCCTGCGGTATTTGGCGACAGGGAGAAGCCTGCAGGACTTGAAGTTCTCGACAGGCATCTCCCCCCAGGCTCTGGGGATCATTATCCCAGAGACCTGTTCTGCCATCATCCAGGTCCTGCAGAAGGAGTATATGAAGGTAAGATTTTTATCCTTTTATATCACATTTTATTGTATTGAATGTTTGCTAATATATTGTATTTCTTTCCTCATTCCCTAATTACCATGATTGTAATATGTTGTGAATGTCCCCTTTGTCCTCATGCATGCTGGATTTTTATGTAATTATTATTTTAGGTCCTTCATACATATTTGCCCTTCACTAACCTCACCAGCATGGTGTCTCCTGCTCTATATTCACCTCATGTAGTCACTTAACAATGTATTTTATCTGCTCCATAGTAGTGCTTTACCCCAAACACCCCCTAAAATGTTTGGAAATGTTATTTTTGATTTCAATTCAGGCAGAGTGCCAGAGTTTTTTTTTGGTGGTGTCCCCCAAAAATTTTTAGTAACCCTCCCTCCCCCAACTGCTAAGTCAGCTGATCCCAATTCTCTATCCTCAATCATCTATCTGCTGACTTTGCCAAACCCATACACACTATACCCACCTCTTTACTGGTCAGATTTATGGATGAATTCCCCAAAGCATGTAGTGCAAGGGCCTGCCTGTATACTTTCCAATGGTACTGTTTAAAGTTTTTGTATCCTATTATTATCTTGATAGGTAATAGCAGAATGTCCAAATGTCCTCAAATGTGTACAATGTGTATTTATATCTTTGTATTATGACACTTCTTACCTGTCCAGTGGTCTGCCAATAGTGTAACTAAGGAGGGGCTGTTCAAAGTAATACCCATTATTTAGGCATTCATCTCTCAATGAAGTGAAGAGGGTTACCTGTCCAAGATTTCCACACACCCCCTATAATGTTAGAAATGGCCCATGAGAGGGGGGGGAATATGATAGGTGTACCTTATACTTTGGCCTTGTTAAATTCCCCTTAATAAATGCTATCTGGTGGTTGCCCCATAATGTTTGTGTATAATCTGCTTGCCATGTTTCTGAGTAAAAATAGTAATGTTTATTGTTTTTTCCTCAACAGTTTCCTTCCATGCCACAGGAATGGCAGACTGTGGCCTCCCACTTTGCCGAGCGGTGGGACTTTCCTAACTGCGGAGGGGCAATTGATGGGAAACACGTCCACATCGTCCCACCACCCAACTCGGGGTCGTACTATTATAATTACAAGGGGTTTAATAGTATAGTGATGTTGGCGGTGGTGTCGGCTAATTACGACTTCTTGTATGTGGACGTGGGGAAGAATGGCCGGATGTCTGATGGTGGAGTCATGGCCCAGACGGAGTTCTACAGGCGTCTTCAGAATGGCAGCTTGGACTTGCCAGCTCCAGAGGACAATGTGGAAGGACTCCCATTTGTGTTCGTTGCTGATGAAGCGTTTGCGCTGGGGGACCACCTGATGCGGCCATTCCCAATGAGGACCCTCACCCCGGAACAGAGGGTTTTTAATTACCGGCTGGCCAGAGCCTGAAGAGTGGTGGAGAACACGTTTGGAATCCTGGCCAGCCGGTTCCGACTATTTCTGACACCCATCCATATGGCGGAGTATAAACTGAACCATATTATACTGGCGTGCTGTGTTCTCCATAACTTTTTAAGGAAACATTCGGCCAACTATGCTGGCTCAGTTGGGCCTGAGGCCGGAATCCTACATCAAACCACACTGACGGCGCTTGAAAGTGGACGTCCTGGCTTGCCCTCCCTGAGTGCCCGTGATGTCCGGTTACGCTACCTGGAGTTCTTTGTGGGTAGGGGGGCTATCAATATGCCAGACAATCTGTGAAGCCTTTTTATAATAAAAAAAAAAGAAATTCTTGGTGGACATTTACTGCTTGTGTTTGTTTTAGCTGACCCTGACAGAAATGTGTTGAGTCCAGAAAATGTCGTGATTGTGTAACCTTATACAAAGCACTGTTGGCTGTTATTTCCTAAATGCAAAAACACATTTCACTGCAAGTGCACTTGCAAATGCACTGAAACTGCACTTGTAGTGCAAAGAGGATTTGCCCTTAGGAAATAACACCCATTTTTGCAGAAAACAGCAATTACATCACCCCAAAAGTGTTGTATTGTAGTGTTGAGATAATAATCCACACATTCTTGAGTAAGCAACTTTTTTATACCTGCACAATCACATGTGCATTTACCAAAGGTTTTTAAAACAAACCAACATGTTTGTTGTATAACAATTTTTGCAGTAGCATTATCAAAAATCGAAATGTCCATTTCAGATAAAACAGGCCTGTGTAAAACCAACAAGAAAGCCGAAAAACTTGAACTTACAAAGTTCACATTAGGTAAAACCTGAAGGCTATATCAGACATCAGTATTTAGGAACTGGGTTTGATATAGCGTTCAGATGGGGGAAATCACCCCTGGAAAAGCCAAATTTGGAAGATGCACACCAATTTACGAATGTCAACATGTGCTATCTGCCATCAGGGGGGATCAAGGGACGTGTTTTGATGGAGCAAGCCCTTCCTCAACGCTACTTTATAATTGAGGAAGGGGTTGCACCCCTAAAACGCGTCCATTGATCTCCCGTGATGGCAGATAGCACATGTTGGCACACTGTGCATCCTCCAAATTTGGCTTTTCAAAACATTGCAAAAATATTTAAAAGATTGGACCACAATCCAAAAAGTGATTTTGTGGGGTTTTAAATTCGCCCCAAAACATCAATGATGTTATTATTTTTTTTAATAACATCATTGATTTTTTGCTGTATGTTTTGCAGTTCTACATTACACCCCATGATCTCCCCGATCAGGATCTGGGCACTTTCTGATGTGAAACGTTCTGGTTCCACAACCTCACGATCACCTAAAAAGAGAGAAAGAAAACAAAAACAGGTATCAAAAATCTGCCACCATCCATCTCTTTTACCTGAGCCTGTGGTCGCAGACACTCACCTGTTGTGGTGCCAATCTCCACCACATCTTCTTCTTCCTCCTGCTCTTCTTGTGTTGGCGTTAGTTCCCCTTCTTCCAGAGGTGGGGGGTCTATGGTCTCCTCGGATGAGGGGTGTCCTCCGAGTCTTTTCTCCCCTATGTAAAACAAAAATGGTATAATTAGCACACAGATATTTGATGGCAGAACTAGAAATAGGAAACATTGCTTAGAAGTGGGGTACAATTGTCTATTTTAGCCGAGTTCAAAGATGTATTTTTTTTATTGGCCTTTGTCAAGCTGTAATACTTTACCTGTTTAGTACAAGCTTCACAGATGGAGACCCCCCTATAGTATACACTGGAGCACCTGTGTGGCCCCCTAATAAAAATGGTGTTCTTGTGTCCCACACTAGTGCTCCAGTGTCCAGATGTGAAAACAGCTGCTCAGTGTCCTCTCCTTACACACAATCTAGTTTGCATTTCATTCTAGTAACAAACCCATCTACACAAACAACTATTTGGCATCCAAGTAGGCCCAAAAAAAATGTGGGAAAATGCATATGGCCTAAACAATGGTGTTTTAGAGGCCGAAAGAAAAATGTTTGATATGAACGAATAATGGGCCCATGAACATTAAAGTTGCCCTTTTAAACGTTACAATTAATAAAAGCATATGGAGCAGCACGAACGCAATAAAGACAGAAAGAATAGGAACACAGCACAACTACTTACTTTTTTGCAGCACTCTCCGGATATTTCGGTACTGCTCTGGCTCTCTCAATTTCAGGTCCGACCACCGCTTCCTGAGCTGATCTTTCGATCATTGTACCCCGAAATTCTTCTGCAGACTTTTGATCACTTTCGCCATGATCTTGGCCTTTCTGATATTGGGGTTGGGGTAAGGCCCATACTTTCCGTCATAGTCGGACTTCTTCATGATGTCGACCATCTCCAACATCTCCCCAAAGGACATATTTGTGGCCTTAAAACGTCTCCTTCTGGATCGGGACGTGTCCGGATCCAGGCTTTCCTCCTCCTCCTCCTCGTTCCTGCAATTAGCACGCACCTGCTGTGACTCCGCCATGTGCTCTTCCCCCACTGCGCCGAACGAAAAGGGGCGGGGAATAGACTAGAAAGAACGTCAGGGGCGGGCGGAGTTACATGCATGCGCAGTGTGTATAAAGCGTAACACGCGTGCGTATTACGTACGATCTGTGAGCGGAGGAAGGAGTATTGGACGCGCCGATTGTAAGAACGAAGGTAAGAGACAAACTTGTGCCTATACTGCTTCTACATTGAAGCCTATATTGTAACAAGATTAGGAGAGTTTTGTCTGACATTAGGCTTTGTCTTGTGTTGTGTCTTGCAGTGAACATGGATATGCTAATGAAAGATAATGACTTCATGTCAGTATTCATAGATATGTTAAGGGAGCTGCCATGTCTGTGGGAGATTAAACACCCCCATTTCAAGAACCAAGCAAAGAGGAAGGCAGCACTGGAGCAATTGTGTGAAATTGTGAAGCAGGTGATCCCCACGGCAGACATCACCTATTTAAAGATCTTAATTGGTGGCCTGAGGAGCACATATGTAAGGGAGCGCAAGAAGGTCCTGGATTCACAGAGATCCGGAGCAGCAGATGACATCTATGTCCCCAGGATGTTGTACTATGATAGGCTGCATTTTCTGGCAGGCCAGACTGAACCCAGGCCATCCCCCTCCAGTCTTCCTTCCACGCTTCCTTCCCCCCCGGCTGAGGCTTCTGACGCCCAACCTGGGCCTTCCAGGCCACATGTGGAGGAGCCCAGATTGAGCCAGGTATAGCATTCCTCTAAATATTTCTGCTTGTCCAATCAATGATGTTAACTAGATGTTAGTTTGGAGTACTAATTTATGATTGTGATTGATGATGCAAAACATTACAACCATGTCCCTTTTTCATACACAGGGAAGTCTCAGCCAGGAGGTGGCCGGGCCAAGCCGGCTGGCTGATCTGCAGGTCCCTCCACCCCCCTGAAAAGAGAAAGTGGCAGTAGGAGGAGTGCCCTAGAGGAGGCTACCAGAGGACTCTTTTGGAGGGCTACAGAGGTCCTGGGAGCACGACAGACCGTGGAGGAGGACATTGCTGCCGTCATTGCATATAAAATGCAGAGGATGGAGGAGGGCCAACAAGTCATGTGTGAGGCGCTCATATTGGAGGCTCTTAACAAAGGTATGAGGGGCCAAATGACAGCTCAGACACACCTTTGCGATGGTCCTCCTCCTCCTCCTGCAGGTCCTCCTCCTCATCCTCCCTCTCCTCTAGGTCCTCACATTCCTCCTCCAGGTCCTACTCCTCCTCCTGCCACATCTCCAACTGCACAGCCATAGCCCGGAAGGAAGCGTGAAAGGAAGACCCAGAAAGTGAGGACCCTGGGTCCAGTCTGGTCGGCCAAAAAATGCAGCCTCTTGTGGTACCACAGCCTGGGGACACAGATGTCATCTGCTGCTATCTGGATCTCTGTGAATTCTGGACCAGACTGCCCTCCCTTACATATGGACTCCTCAGGCCACCAATTTTGATGTTCAAGAATTGATGTCTGCCGTGGGGGTCCCAGGCTTCGCTAATTTCTCTTGTTGATCCAGTGTTGCCTTCCTCTTTGTTTGGTTCTGATCCCTTAATAAAGGATTTTTGTTTTGAATTATACTCTCCTATGTGTTTTACTTCAAAAATGACAGTTTGTTTGTGAGGATTCAGGTACATTTCAAATATACAATGTGAAATGAACAAGGGACACCAACACCAAACAATCTCCTTGAGATTAAATAATAAAAGATATCAATGGTGTTGGGGTAACTTCACACACAAAACACACACAAAAATATTCTGGAGTAAAAATAAAAATAACATTGAACAAAGATCAGCCTTTGAAAAAATTCAAACATTAAAAAAAAAAAAAAGGCTTAAAATCCCCAAAAAAATTAAATAAAAAAAAATTCTGTCAGATGTGACAACTAATAACAATATATTCAGGGAATCCAAATAAAAAAACAAAAATAAAACTTTGTGAGAAGTGTGTGTGAATATGAGCAGCAAAACTACTTAATTCTTGTCACATTATAAAGAAGAAGAGAGTGTGCTGTATTAAACCATTTTTAACATTGCAGCGTGACGAAAGTGCTGTATCCATTGCGAACGCTAAGTTTACCAGAACGAGCTGTTCCGTCTTGGAATTTCTTCTGAGCATGCGTGGCACTTTGTGCGTCGGAACAGGCCACACACGGTCGGAATTGACACGATCGGATTTTGTTGTCAGAAAATTTTATCTCCTGCTCTCCAACTTTGTGTGTCAGACAATCCGATGGAAAATGTCCGATGGAGCCCACACACAGTCGGAATTTCCGACAACACGCTCCGATCGGACATTTTCCATCAGAAAATCCGACCGTGTGTACGGGGCATTTCTGTTTAGAGACATAGCAGGTGACACTTGATTGATAATTAAATTAGTACAATTAAAAAGGCACATTGGTTGCCACATATTAAATAACATTATTGAGGGGGGGTTGTAGTCTCGGCAATCCATATGGATTGGGAGAGGGAGGGAGGGGGAGGAGAGGGAGGATTATATCTACTCTCTCTTCCTAAGTTGAACTCCTCACCTCTCCCTCTGACTATGATTAATGTCATAAACATTATTTTTTTTTTTTTTTTCTTCCAGTAGGGGTTTTATATATATGAGCAGAAAGTGCATGGTATAAAGTGAGTGTTTAAAATATGGATCCTTCCCCCCTTTCTTTCCTCTTTCTTTTTTTTTTTTTTTGTGCTTGTTATATCTAGAGTTATATCTCTAGGATAGGCTGAAACAGAATAGACAGCAAGTTAGCTGCTAGGTTTAATTTGGAAATTTAGAGAGCTGCCTCCCCCCTCTTGTTCGGATTTATTTATTTCTTTATTTATTTACTTTTTTTTTTTATCTCTCTTCTTCTTCCCCCCCATTGTTGGTCAGCCTTGGTTCTTAAAAATGCCCGACTACTAAAAGGAGAGATGGCCCTGGAGCTCTTTATCCGACCATCTCTGTCCACAACCCCAGTTAAGTTGACGCTCAGATACCGAATTTAAGCGGTGAGCGTTTATCTAGCAATACATTGCTGTTTTTGCGTTTTCCTTTTTTGTTTTTTTTTTTGTTTTTTTTTGTTTTTTTTTTTAGAGTCATTTTTTTAGAGTCATTCCATGGAGACCTTAAAAATCATATCGTTGAATACCAAAGGCCTGAACACCCCAGAAAAAAGATGGATACTTTTACATGATTTACGGCGTTATGGATCAGACGTGGCATTTATACAGGAGACACATTTTAGACAGGATAAAGTACCTACTTTAAAAAGTTGGGTATTTCCTTCAGTCTATCACGCTGCAAATCAAAATGCAAAATCAAAGGGAGTCTCTATTCTCCTTTCAAATAGACTACCTTGGTTCTTTACGGATATGATTAGCGACCCTGAGGGACGTTTTCTGTTTGTAAAGGGCAAGGTAGGTGATGTTTGTATCACACTGGCGACATTGTATGCCCCTAATGACCACCAAGAGACTTTCTTGGGAGATCTAAATGTTTCATTGAACCCAGTTGAAGATACCTCCTCCGGAGTATCATCTATTCCTTATAATGCTCGTAATCGCATAGCCCAAATTTTACACAAAAGCCAACTGATTGATATATGGCGTTTATTTCACCCCGCAGAAAAAGATTATACCTTTTTTTCATCGCCCCATAAGTCTTATTCTCGCATAGATTATTTTCTTGTTCCACGTGCCCAACTTCACTCAGTACGTGAGGTTAATATTGGCTTGATTACTTGGTCAGACCACGCACCTATTTTTATGACATATGATTTACAGGAAACTCGGAATAGGAGATCAACTCAGTGGAGACTGAATGAAAGCCTTTTACAGGACCAAGAAGTCTTAGAAGATGTAATTAAAGAACTAGATTTTTATTTTGCTACTAATGACACCCCAGATTGCGATCCAGGAATTGTATGGGAGGCGCACAAAGCAGTCATTAGAGGGGTATTAATCAAACATGGGGCTAGGATTAAAAGAAAGTGGGGGGAACAATTAAAAGGATTACTAGAAGAATTAGCTAAGCTAGAGACCTGTCATAAACGGGCTTTGTCCCCGTCGTTGGGGAGGAAGCTTCATGTCAAGAGAACACAAATCTCAGACCTTCTGTATTACAGGGCCAAAGTGGCATTGCAGGTTTGCAGGAAATTCTCGTATGAGTCTGGTGACAAATGCGGCAGCTTCCTAGCTAAAACACTACGAGAACAGAAACGGATGAATTATATACCACATCTTCTCTCAGCTAATAAGGATAGGATCACAAAGCCATATGATATAGTGGGGGAATTCCAGGAATACTATAAGACATTATATAACCTACAGAATAGGCCACCTTCCCAAGCTCAAATAGACATGTATCTGTCTCGGTCATTAATGCCTCGGTTGGCAGAGACAGATAGAGATAATTTGGAAAAACCTATTACAATAGAAGAACTTCGGAGAGCAGTAAAGATAACTGAATTGAATAAGGCTCCGGGCCCCAATGGTCTGACGGCTCAATATTACAAGACCTTGTTCCCCTCATTAGCCCCATATATGGTCAAATTATTTAGCGCTCTTGGATCATCAGCAACATTTATAAAGGATACAATGCTAGCACACATTTTGGTAATACCGAAAGAGGGGAAAGATCCGACTTCCAGTGGAAGCTACCGCCCAATCTCTTTACTTAACGTAGATTTTAAGCTTTTCACAAAAATTTTGGCAAATAGAATTCAACAATACATTCCAAATTTGATACATCTGGACCAAGTGGGATTCGTTCCAACACGCGAAGCAAAGGATAACACAACAAAAGTCCTTAATCTCCTGCATGTAGTGAAAAATTCTCAGATCCAATGTGTGTTTTTGAACACAGACGCGGAGAAAGCCTTCGACAGGGTAAATTGGAATTTCATGCTATCAGTTTTGCGATATGGAGGTTTCGGGAATAAAATGCTGCAATGGATTACTTCTATCTATTCTTGTCCGACAGCTCGTGTTCGGGCAAATGGAGTGCTATCAGAAGCCTTCCAGATCGCAAATGTCTCACGTCAGGGATGTCCCCTCTCACCACTCCTTTTTGCCCTGTCGTTGGAACCATTTCTCTGCACTATACGTTTAAATCAAGATATTACAGGAGTAAAGGTCGGAGAAGTGCAATACAAGATCTCGGCCTATGCAGATGATATGATTTTTTCTTTGACGAACCCCATAGTTACGATTCCTAATTTAATGAAGGAGTTTGAGAAATACAGTGTATTATCTAACCTTCATATTAACTTTACTAAATCAGAGGCAATGTGGGTTAATTTCCCTCAAACGTCAATTGAACAACTTAAAAAAAATTTTAAATTTAAGTGGACGGATAAAGCACTTACATATCTGGGCACGCTGTTGGTACCCAATATTGATAAGATCTTTGGGTTAAATTTCCCCCCACTGCTGCAAAGAGTGAAGATACTACTAGATAAATGGAAGTTGGGTTTACACTCATGGATAGGACGCTGTAACATTGTTAAGATGAGTGTTCTCCCCAAATTTCTTTATCTTTTACAAACATTACCAATACGGATCCCAACTACTTATTTTAAACAGTGTCAGAAGTTGATTTTCGATTTCATATGGGCGGATAAGCAACCACGTCTATGTCATAACCAATTAACTCTTCCGAAGAAACAGGGGGGACTGGCGGTGCCAGACATACATAGATATTATCGGGCTATACATCTTAGCAGAGTAGTTGACTGGAACAGACATAGAGATCTTAAACTTTGGGTACAGATGGAATACGCCCAGTCACCTGTCTTATTAGGCAGAGTCCCCTGGTGTTCGGCATATGCCCCCAAAGAGCTCATTAAACATCCTCTGATAGGAAATACTCTTAAAATTTGTGCGACTACGTTTCCTATTGCTGGTGTAATACCCGAGACATCCCCCCTATACCCAATAATTGGGAACCCCTTGTTTCCCCCTGGGAATGAGGATAAAGCGTTTAAACACTTACCAAATATGGAGGGTACACAAGTGTCTACCTACATAAAAGGGGGGACTTGGTTAACAGTTACAGAAATGATGGAATTATTTAGAATAAGATTCTGGAGTGCTCTCCAGATTTCCCACTTTCTTAGCTCCCTCTCAGACCTGAGGAAGTTTGAAAGGCCTCTTAGTAGCTTTGAGAAGATGTGCTCAGAGAGGGGAGCGAAATCACATACTCTATCAGCGAATTATGAGACTAAATGTACCGAGGGAGACTGACTCTTTGAACTGTGTCCGAGACTGGGAACGAGAGTTGGGAAAGAACTTCAGTGCAAAGCAATTGCGACAAATTATTAGGTTTACACACAAGACTTCTATCTGTGTGAAAACTCAGGAGACTAACTTTAAAATCCTGACTCGATGGTACAGAACACCAGAGAGATTGAAGAAGTTTTTTCCCAACTCTTCAGACCTTTGCTGGAGATGTCACGCTGATAGAGGCACGATGTTGCATATCTTTTGGGATTGTCCTAAGCTGAAAAATTTCTGGGCAGAGATCAGACATATTCTCCAGATTGTCACTAACTGTAGGATACCAGAAGACCCAGCCTTTTTCCTTCTTCATGGGTCTCAGATACCAGAAAAGGTATATAAGAAATCCATGATAAGACATCTTTTAGATGCTGCTAAGGTTTGTGTTCCTTTGGTGTGGAGATTGACGTCGCCACCGACAATAGAGATGTGGTTACGTAAAGTGAGAGAAATTAATAAATTGGAGGATCTGGTTCTCTCTGCGCGACATCAACAGGAGAGATATTCCGAGACTTGGTCTTCTTGGAACTCTTTTCTGGCCTCGGAAGAGGGAAGGACCCTCCATGACGGTAACCGAAATGGTTAAAATAGTTTTTTAAGGAATCTACTTGGATCTAACTAGATCTTCTTTTGCGAGGTGTAAAGGCCCTAGGGAGATAGGCCCATGGATTGGCTCTTTTTTTTTTTTTTTTTGGTGTTTGTTGGTTTTGTTAATATATGGGTATAAAAATAACTGGTAGTAGCTCGAGACTATAAAGGAGGCAGGATAATGGTTGAGAGCTATTCTGGACATAGACTCAACCTACTGTTAGATGATACGATATTGTGTTTTAAGTATGCCTAAAAATGTTAATGTTTGTGATTCTTGGTATTTTTTTTCTTTTTCCTCTTTTTGTATGTATGTTCTCGAGCATGTCCTATGTTTAAAAATAAATAAAGTGAAAAAAATGAAATAGCTGCACAGTGTTATTGCAGAAAAAAGTGCTCTATACATCCCAGGCAGACTACACTTCTCCTCAAAGATATTGGTCCAAATATGACCACCGCATAGACTTTTTAATTATTTACCTTAAAATTATTCAAACTGATGAGGCTTATTTACCAAAGAATTTAAGAATGTTTACACGATAAGTTTACTTTAGATATCTAGTTGTGCAGATGAATTAGGTAAACAGTGAATTTCCTATAGCACAAATTAATTATTTAAGTGAGTCTTTACACATTTTATTGTGTGAACATTCTCAAATCCTCTAGTAAATCATCCTCATTGTGTCCCATGGTATTGGAACAGCAGCTAGGACTAGTAGGTAGTGATGGGACTAGTAGGTAGTGATGGGTAAATCTGCAAGGCTTTGATTCACAGGTTCATTTGACAAAGGTATTGTAAAATTTGCAAATTGAGAGCTTTAATGTAAACCCCATTGAAGTCAATGGAGGTTAATCTTGAAATTAAATTGTGTCCTTTTTGTTTAGGGTGGGAAAACAAAGGGTTTAGGGAGCTGACTTCTGGGGGGGGGGGTCTACCAATTGTAAAAAATATTAAAAATACTATTAAATGGAGAGAGGGCACTCATTTTATGTAACTTCAAGGGTGAGGTGGGCAAAACATCTTTTTTTTTTTCAAAAATTTTTTATTAAAGTTTTACAACGATACATAGAGAATAGAACAAAAATCATGGATAGAGCATAACAACAGTCCACGTAGGTGCAAAATTAATCACACATCGTTACAATCTGCGTCAGTAATAGATACAGTACCCATCATCAATTTAACAGGATGATGACAATGATTTGAGGTTACATAGAGAAAATGTGTGTTTTAGGTTTAAATTTCTATATGGAATACTTTTAACATACACAGAGAGTACTCAATAGTAAAATATTTAGCTTATCTAAGAAATAGAAAGAAAGTGTGCATATCCTTAGATTTGTTTTTATGTATTAACTATTTATTTAACCTTTAAGCAACAGGGACAAGCACTGGTTGTATTTAAGGGTGCATATATAAATAGAAGAAGAATATAATGAAAGAACAATAAATGGAATATAAAGAAATTCAGGTTTCTGCTGCTCAGGGTGTAAGGGACTTTATAGTAACCACGCCATAATTGCCAGTGGGTTTCAAACTGTTGGATCTTCCCCTCTTTATATGCCAGTAATTGTTCATATTTACCAACCTCATTGACCTGGCTATATACCTCTCTTATGTTTGGCATTTCATTTGTTTTCCATTTTTTCAGAATTGCTGCTCTAGCTGCAAAAAGCATGTGCATAAATATTGGACATAGGGAGCTAGGGACTGAAGTGGAGTTAATACTGAGAACTGCTTGCTCTATATTTGGTTTAACAATGAAACCTGTGACTTGAGAGATGAGTTTGACTATCTCTGCCCAGAAACTGCGTATGTGAGGGCATGACCATACCATATGTGTCAAGGTGCCTACCTGTCCATATTCTCTCCAACACTCATTAGTAATAGTAGGGGAAAATTTTGCCATTAGGTAGGGAGTAAGATACCATCTTAGTTGGAGTTTCTGGGCCATTTCCCAGTAAGTTGAACATTTGGAGTATTGATGATTGCTTTTAATTGCTCTCTGCCATTGATAGTCAGAAAAGGAACGCCCTAGGTCTATTTCTCATTTAACCATGTGTGCATATTTTTTGTAAATGTAGATTCTACATTTAGCAGTTCATAGAACATTGTAAAACCTTTGAGTTTGGAATCTGTTGAGTTCCAATATGACCACGCCCTGAACGGAGTAAAGCTTATGAAGATTCAATATAGATGATAATCTAGTATAGGAAAATGATTCATTAGTAGGTAGGGAATATTTTTGGGTCAAGCTCTTAAAGGAAATTGACTAGGTTAAATTGATGATAGGCAACTCCTATCCTCATATTCATTAGTGGTTCCAAATTAATAATAACTACTGCAGTAGGGAACAGACACAAAAGATACGCTCAGCATCTTTCCAAATAACTGTTCTGCTTTATTATGACGCAATTGAAGGTTTTTATACACATGATTACGTAGGTATCACATTAATATTACAATTGTACATTTATGGTAACAAGGGGCGTTACATAGGTAGGCTAATTCTAATCAGGACTCGAAAGAATGTAAACATGTACTGAAAACATTATTAGTGCTGTGTGCACAGTGAAGGCAGTGTGCAATACATACAAAATAGAATACAATTATATACAGAACTTACAAATTTCCATTACAGTCTCCCCTCTTTTGATCAATATTTATTTCACTAACCATACCTGCTATCACCTTTAAACTTTAACCTGGAACCTCCACATGCTTAGGTGGAGGTAGTCCTGGCCAAAGAGGCAAAAAAAAAAAAACTCCATTGGGGAGAAAATAATAGCTGAGCAACTTTTTCATTACAAAATGACTTTTCATTGTGAAAAACAAATGATTGATAATACATATTTACAGAGTACTGGCTGTACACTCCTGTGGCCAGAATGGCCTTTTAGCTGAATTATTGGCATGCTGACTTATCAGCATATGTAAACACAGACAATTCTACATAAAATGGAAGACGTACAAAAGATAAAGATAAAATATGACTTCAACATACTTGAAATATATATATACTACTTTTCAAATATATATATCCCTTACAATTAAAGTAATTTAATCAAAAAGTACCCTAGACTGTGATCACAAGAGGGAAACAAATCAAACACAGAGATTTCTTTAATTTAGTAATTTTTGCAGTGTCTGGTGTGGATCCAGGTGACTTTTCCTTCAAGTTTTGCAAAAACTGTACATGAAATAGATGCTGTATTGAGTCTTCAAACATTTCCTTATATATAAATGTCTCTTAACAACCCACAAGTCACCTGGCTTTAGTTTTAGATCCTTCCAAACTTTTAGGGTCTGGAATTGAGGAGAAAACACATAAATTAGTTTGTCAAAAACCTTAAAAGATCAGCAACATTCTCTGTGAGATCCGAATGGAGGACTTCAGCTGCTGAGACAAAATATAAGCAAGTGAGTAACACACTCCCAAACCAAATCCCATAGGGAGAGAGTCCAACATTCCCCTTAGGGGCTTCATAAAATATAAGAAAACATTCAGGTAAAAGTTTTCTAGTTTCTTACTCTACTTTGTCCGCTACATTGTAGACAGTAGGGGGTGTAAAAATAAAACCTCAAAACTTCTAGTAAGGACTCTCCTATAAAAATGATTTCCTCTGTTACTCTATGTACTTTCTGCACTCTATATTTACAAACTACTTCTGATAACACTTTTTACTGTGGCCTTTGCAGTAGCATTTGCCACTGGACATCCAAAAAACATATCCATACAGACAAAATGCATACTCGTAAGATCCTAACTGGGCATCTGGATATATCTTTTTGTAATCTCTGGAAGGGACGTTCAGCTTTTGGTAACACCTTTTGTAACAGGTAAAACAAGAAGTGGTATGTTATAAAAACAACTGTGGAGAACCCTGGCTCTATCCCATGCTCATTTACTAAGGCAGCCATAACTGCTTGTGACTGATGACACGGTCCATGTGTCAAGCTGGAGGGAAAAGAGAGGCTGGCAGACATAAATGATCACCTTTTCCAAAGTCCTGTTTCATAAGAAGTTGCCCCCTGTGGACCACTTGTTCTTCTCGTTCTGGGATCCTTAAAGTTGAATTATTAATCCCAGCTATACTGGGCCAGAACTAGGGTGGAATCTGTGAGTTGCACAGACCCATCAAGTGTCCGGGGCTGTAAATGAAGCATCCTTAGTCACCTTATTCCATATGTGAGTTTAAAAGTTAATATGGCTACCTCAGCAAGAACCTGGAAGGCTGAAAACAGCCAATCAAATTAACTTAGTATGCTTGGTTGGTTTACCTGCTGAAGTAAAAACAAACTTCTGGCCCTTCAAATGGAACCAAAAGCTCTCAATATCTCGACTATCTATATAAATATACACTCTTTTTATAGCTCACAGGTTTTGCTAAAACATGGAGCTCTGCTTCTTCAGCTGGAGAAAAAGGATCCAATGACTTTGAATACAGAGTATCCTTCTGGGTGATAAACTGCATACTCAAATCCACAAAAAATTTAATATCTGGGTCTTGAGAGAGTGTGTCCCGCACTGGGCTCACAGCAGCTGATTCCTACGTCATCAATTTAACACGTGTCTTCCTTTGTCTCCAGCCTCCTCCAATAGAGGCAATAAGGTGGCTGGATTCAAATGTACGCATTTTTCATTGTTAGATTTGTACATAAACAAACTAATATTTTAAACCTTTCATTAGACAAACATTTAGTTAGCTGTATATTTGCTGCACAGAATGTCGGACCATTAAAAATGAAATGTTTGACCAAAACAATATCTAACTTTGTCTAATAGCACCTTTGCATAAAGCTACAGCTCTGATATGTCGGAATGAAACCTTCATTACTGGGTCCAGCTTGCATAAATATATTACAAAGGCTTGTTTTCTATCATGCTGTTTGTGTAAGAACTCCAGTTTCATGTTTCAAAAGACAACTTTTTCCTGGCAATATTATAATAAATGATAACAATACCCTGCGGTCATGGAGAGATGCCCATAAATCCAAAATATTCTTCTGCTTATACCACTGCACTTACAAGGAAAAGGGGCACATCATTTCACTGCAAGTGGCATCTATCCTAACAGGGTGTGTAGACTTGATGTGATTGGTCTGTTATATTTAAATTTTATTTATTATAATGCCCCGTACACACGGTCGGACATTGATGGGACATTCCGACAACAAAATCCTAGGATTTTTTCCGACGGATGTTGGCTCAAACTTGTTTTGCGTACACACGGTTGCACAAAGTTGTCGGAATTTCCAATTGCCAAGAACGCGGTGACGTAAACCACGTACGACGAGACTAGAAAAGGCCAGTTCAGAACCAAGCGTGGCACCCTTTGGGCTCCTTTTGCTAATCTCGTGTTAGTAAAAGTTTGGTGAGAGACGATTCACGCTTTTTCAGACTCGTGGTTTTCAGATCGTTTTCTGCTGTTCAGTTTGTGCTTGTGGGTTTGTATCTGCTCTTCAGTGCGCGCAGCAAGCTACGTGTGACTTATTTGAGTCACTGTGTTCTTGTTCGTTCGTTACTGTTTTTCAGGTCGCTCTTCACAGGCCTTGCTGTTCTTCAGTGCATTCTGTTACTTTGTTCTGAGCAGCCGACCGTTTTCTAGCCATGTTGCATATATGTACTCCTCGTAGAGTTCGTGCTATGCAGGGGCTTGGTGTTGGGGTCCTGACCTTGACACAAGTCCAGTCCATGAACAGGGTGGGGAGGAGTTCATGGACCAAGAATTGGTTGCTTCAGCGTGACCAGTTCTGTCATATGCCTTTGCTCCGTGAGATCCGTGAGAATAATCCTGATGATTTCAGGAACTTTCTCCGGATGACGGACCCCGTATTTCACCGTTTGTTGGCTTTGCTGATGCCTTATATTAGCAGGCAGGATACCTGCATGAGGCAAGCCATCACTCTGGAGCAGAGGTTCATCGCCACCCTGCAGTACTTGGCGATGGGGAGAAGCCTGCAGGACCTCAAGTTCTCGACAGGCATCTCCCCCCAGGCTCTGGGGATCATTATCCCAGAGACCTGTTCTGCCATCATTCAGGTCCTGCAGAAGGAGTATATTAAGGTAAGATTTTTATCCTTTAATATCACATTTTATTGTATTTAATGTTTGATAATATGTTTTTTTTTTATTCCTCATTCCCTAATTACCATGATTGTAATATGCTGTGAATCTCCCCTTTGTCCTCATGCATGCTGGATTTTTATGTAATTATTATTTTGCTCCTTCATACATATTTGCCTTCCCTTACCTCCCCAGCATGGTCTACAGGCCCTATATTCACCTCATGTAGTCACTTAACAATGTATTTTGTCAGCTCCATAGTAGTGCTTTACCCCGAACACCCCCTAAAATGTTTTAAAATGTGATTGGTGCTTTAAATTCAGGCAGAGTGCCAGAGGCTTTTTTTGGGGGGTCCCAAAATCATTTTTAACCCTCCCTCCCCCCAACTGCTAAGTCAGCTGATACCAGTTCTCTATCTATCCTCAATCTGCTGACTTTGCCAAACCCATACACACTATACCCATCTCTTTTGTGGTCAGATTTATGGATGAATTCCCCAAAGCATGTAGTGCAAGGGCCTGCCTGTATACTTTCAAATGGTACTGTTTAAAGTTTTTTCATCCTATTATTATCTTGATAGGTAATAGCAGAATGTCCAAATGTGCTCAAATGTGTACAATGTGTATTTTATATCTTTGTATTATGACACTTCTTACCTGTCCAGTGGGCTGCCAATAGTGTAACTAAGGAGGGGCTGTTCAAAGTAATACCCATTATTTAAGCATTCATCTCTCAATGAAGTGGAGAGGGTTACCTGTCCAAGAGCTCCCCCCATAATGTTAGAAATGGCCCATGAGAGGGGGTGGGGGAGGGTGAATCTGATAGGTGTACCTTATACTTTGGTGTTTAAAAATTCCCATTAATAAATGTTATCTTGATGTTGGCCAAGAATGTTTGTGTCTAATCTGCTTTCCATGTTTTAATGTGCAAAAAGACTAATTTTTTTTTTTCCTCCACAGTTTCCTTCCACGCCACAGGAATGGCAGACTGTGGCCTCCCACTTTGCCCAGCGGTGGGACTTTCCTAACTGCGGAGGGGCAATTGATGGGAAACACGTCCACATCATCCCACCACCCAACACGGGGTCATAATATTATAATTATAAAGGGTTCAATAGTATTGTGATGTTGGCGGTGGTGTCGGCTAATTATGAGTTCCTGTATGTGAACGTGGGGAAGAATGGCCGGATGTCCGATGGTGGAGTCATCACCCAGATGGAGTTTTACAGGCATCTCCAGAAGGGCAGCTTAGACTTGCCACCTCCAGAAGACAATGTGGAAGGACTCCCATTCGTCTTCGTTGCGGATGAAGCCTTTGCGCTGGGGGACCACCTTATGCGGCCATTCCCGATGAGGACCCTCACCCTGGACCAGAGGGTTTTTAATTACCGGCTGGCCAGAGCCAGAAGAGTGGTGGAGAACACATTTGGAATCATGGCAAGCCGGTTCCGCCTATTTCTTACACCCATCCATATGGCGGAGTATAAACTGAATCATATAATCCTGGCGTGCTGTGTTCTACATAACTTTTTACAGCAACATTCTGCCAACTATGCTGGCTCAGTTGGGCCTGAGGCCAGAATTATAAATGAACCAACCCTGACGGCGCTTGAAATTGGCCGTCCTGGCTTGCCCTCCCTGAGTGCCCGTGATGTCCCGCTAAGATACCTTGAGTTCTTTGCGGGTAGGGGGGCCATCAATATGCCAGACAATTTGTGAAACCTTGATCAAATACAGAAAAAATAAGCAAATCTTTGGTGACATTTACTGCTTGTGTTTGTTTTAGCTGACCCTGACCGAAATGTGGTGAGTCCTGAAAATGGCGTGATTGTGTAACCTTATACAAAGCACTGTTGGGTGTTATTTACTAAAGGCAAATACACTTTGCACTACAAGTGCACTTGAAAATGCACTGAAGCTGCACTTGTAGTGCAAAGTGGATTTGCCCTTAGGAAATAACACCCATTGTCACAGAAAGCAGCAATGACATCACCACAAAAGTGTTGTAGCGTTGAGACAATAATCCACACATTCTTGATTAACAATCTTTTTAATAACTGCACAATCACATGTGCATTTAGAAAAGGTTTTTAAAACAAACCAACATGTTTGTTGTATAACAATTTTTGGGATGACATTATCAAAAATAGAAATGTCCATTTAAGATAAAACAGGCATGTTTCAAAACAACAAGAAAGACACAAATCTTGAACTTACAAAGTTCACATTAGGTAAAACTTGAAGGCAATATCAGACATGAGTATTTAGGAACTGTGTTTGATATTGCGTTCAGATGGGGTGAAGTCACCCCAGGAAAAGCCAAATTTTGAAGATGCACACCAATTTACGAATGTCAACATGTGCTAGCTGCCATCACAGGGGATTAAGGGACATGTTTTGGGGGAGCAACCCCTTCCTCTCAGCTACTTTATTATTGAGGAAGGGGTTGCACCCCCAAAACGCATCCATTGATCTCCCGTGATGGCAGATAGCACATATTGACACACTGTGTGCATCCTCAAAATGTGACTTTTCTACAAATCGCTAAAACATTTTTAACATTGTAGCACACAAAAAAAAGGGATTTGGAGGGGTTTTAAACTCGCCCCAAAACATCAATGATGTTATTATTTTTTTGAATAACATCATTGATGTTTTTCTTGAGGTTTTCCAATGCTAAATTACACCCCATGATCTCCCCGATCAGGATCTGTGCACTTTCCGAGGTGAAATGCCCTGGATCCACAACATCACGATCACCTAAAAAGAGAGAAACCAAAAAAAAAACAGGTATTATAAATATGCCGGCATCCATCTCTTACCTGAGCCTGTGGTCGCAGACACTCACCTGTTGTGGTGACTAGTTCCACCACATCTTCCTCCTCCTTCTCTTCTTGTGTTGGGGGTATTTCCCCTTCCTCCCGAGGTGGGGGGTCTCTGGTCTCCTTGGATGAGGGGTGTCCTCCGAGTCTTTTCTCCCCTATGTAAAACAAAAATGGTATACTTAGCACATAGATATTTGATGGCAGAACTATAAATATGAAACATTGCTTGGAAGTGGTGTACAATTGTCTATTTTTGCAGAGTTCCAAGATGTAGAATTTTTAGTGTCCTTTATCAAGCTTCAATACTTTACCTGTTTTGTACATGCTTCACAGATGGAGACCCCCCTTTAGTATCCACTGGAGCACCTGTGTGGGCCCCCTAATAAAAAGGGTGTTCTTGTGTCCCACACTAGTGCTCCAGCGTCCAGATGTGAAAACAGCTGCTGAGTGTCCTCTCATTACACAGAATCTAGTTTGCATTTCATTCTAGTAACAAACCCATCTACACAACCAAATATTTTTCATACAAGTAGGCCCTAAAAAATGTGGGCAAATGCATATGGCCAAAACAATGGTGTTTTATAGGCCGAAAGAAAAATGATTGATACGAACGAATAATGTGCCCATGAACATGAAAGTTGCCATTTTAAACTGTACAACACTTAAGAATAGCACATGGAGCAGCACGAACATAATAAAGACAAAAAGAATAGGAACACAGCACAACTACTTACTTTTTTGCAGCACTCTCCGGATCTTTCTGTACTGCTCGGGCTCTCTTAATTTCAGGTCCGACCACCGCTTCCTGAGCTGATCTTTCGATCGTCGTACCCCGAAATTCCGGTGCAGACTTTTGACCACTTTCGCCATGATCTTGGCCTTTCTGATATTGGGGTTGGGATAAGGTCCATACTTTCCATCATAGTCGGCCTTCTTCAGGATGTCAACCATCTCCAACATCTCACCAAAGGACATGGTTGAGGCCTTAAATCGTCTCCTTCTGGATTGGGATGTTTCCGGATCCGGGCTTTCCTTCTCCTTCTCGTTGCTATAATTAGAATGCACCTGCTCTGACTCCGCCATGTGCTCTTCACCCACTGCACCGAACGAAAAGGGGTGGGGAATAGACTAGAAAGAACGTCGGGTGGGCGGAGTTACACGCATGCGCGGTGTGTATAAAGCGTAACACGCGTGCGTAGTATGTACGATCTGTGAGCGGAGGAAGGAGAATCGGAGGCGCCGATCGTGATAACGAAGGTAAGAGCCAAACTTGGGCCTATACTGCTTCTAGATTGAGGCCTATATTGTAACTAGATTAGGAGAGTTTTGCCTGACATTAGGCTTTGTCTTGTGTTGTGTCTTGCAGTGAAAATGGATATCTTGAAAGATACCGACTTTATGGCAATCTTCATAGATATGTTCAGGGAGCTGCCTTGTCTTTGGGAGATAAACCACCCACATTATAAGAACTAAACAAAGAGGAAGGCAGCACTGGATCAATTGCTGGAATTTGTGAAGACGGTGATCCCCACGGCAGACATGACCTATTTGGAGATCCTAATTAGTGGCCTGAGGAGTACATATCTAAGGGAGCACAAGAAGGTCCAGGATTCCCAGAGATCAGGAGCAGCAGATGACATCTATGTCCCCAGGATGTGGTACTATGACAGGCTGCATTTTCTGGCAGGCCAGACTGAACCCAGGTCATCACTCTCCAGTCTTCCTTCCACGCTTCCTTCCCCCCCAGCTGAGGCTTCTGACGCCCAACCTGGGCCTTCCAGGCAGCAACATGTGGAGGAGCCCAGCTTGAGCCAGGTATAGCTTTCCTCAAAATATTTCTGCTTGTCCAATCAATGATGTTAACTAGATGTTAGTTTGGAGTACTAATTTATGATTGTGATTGATGATGCAAAAAGTAAAACCATGTCCCTTTTTCATACACAGGGAAGTCTCAGCCAGGAGGTGGCCGGGCTGAGCAGGCTGCCTGATATCCAGGTCACTCCCAGCCACCTGCAAAGAGAAAGTGGCAGGAAGAGGAGTACCCTGGAGGAGGCTGCCATAGGCCTCTTTTGGAAGGCTACAGAGGCCCTGACAGCCCCCCACACTGTGGAGGAGGACTTTGCTGGCATAATTGCCTGCAAAATGCAGCGGATGGAGGAGGATCAACCACTCATGTGTGAGTCCTTAATGTTGGAAGCTCTCAATGAGGGGTTGAGGGGCCAAATAACATCTGCTACCCACATTTGTGACCTCACACATGGTCCTCCTCCTCCTCCAGGTCCTACTACTCCTCCTCCTCAAGGTCCTACTAGTCCTCCTCCTCCTCCAGGTCCTACTCCTCCTCCTGCCACATCTCCAACAGCAGAGCCACAGCCAGGAAGGAAGCGTGGAAAGAACACCAGAAAGTGATGATCCTGGGTCCAGTCTGGTCTGACAAAAGATGCAGCCTGTTGTAGTACCACAGCCTGGGGACACAGATGTTATCTGCTGCTTTCCGGATCTCGGGGACTTCTGGACCAGACTGCACTCCCTTAGATGTGGACTCCTCAGTGCAACCAATTTTGATGTTAAAGAATTGATGTGTGCCCTGGGGGTCCAAGGCTTCATCAATTTCTGCTGTTTCTCCAGCGTTGCCTCCCTCTTTGTTTGGTTCTGAGCCCTTAATAAAGGAATTTTTGATTCAATTATACTTGCCTATATGTGTTTTCCTTCAAAAAGGACAGTTTGTTTGTGAGGATTCAGGTACATTTCTAAAGTACAATGTGAAATTAACAAGAGACACCAACACCAAGCAATCTCCTTGAGATTAAATAATAAAAGATATCAATGGTGTTGGGGTAACTTGACACACAAAACACACACAAAAATATTCTGGAGTAAAACTAAAAATAAAATAAAACAAAGATCAGCCTTAAAAAAAATACAAACCTAAAAAAAAATTATGCCTTAAAATAAAAAAAAAAAAATAAAACAACACAAAAATAATTTTGTCAGATGTGACAAATCAAAATATATTGAGTGAATCCTGATAAATAATAAAGAAAGACATTTGTGAGAAGTCTGTGTGAATATGAGCAGCAAAACTACTTCATTCTTCTCACATTATAAAGAAGAAGAGAGTGCGCTGTATTAAACCATTTTTAACATTGCACCGTGACGAAAGTGTTGTATCCATTGCGAACGCTAATTTTACCAAACCGAGCGGTTCCGTCTTGGAATTTCTTCTGAGCATGCGTGGCACCTTGTGCGTCGGAACTGGCCACACACGGTCGGAATTGACGCGATCGAATTTTGTTGTCGGAAAATTTTATAGCCTGCTCTCAAACTTTGTGTGTCGGAAAATCCGATGGAAAATGTCCGATGGAGCCCACACACGGTCGGGAATTTCCGACAACACGCTCCGATCGGACATTATCCATCGGAAAATCCGACCGTGTGTACGGGGCATAACTCTCACATCATGGACCGCACATCAAGTTATTATCAAAAACCTTAAAATTTCATTTTTGTAAAAAAACTTCTTATGTATCCCATCCATCTTGGCTTTGTTAAATATTATGGCAGCTGTATTCCAAATAACAACCTTATCTTAATCTTTTTTTCTCTCAATAAGGGCTTTTTAAATAAATGTAAAATTACAAAATTGTTATCTTAATCTAAACTAATCCCATTTTTTCAAATTTCCTCAATAACCTGGATTTCATTTCCAGCCAAAGGTTGTCTAAACCAGTTTCAATATATCTATATTATTAATAAAATTGTTAAATTCATATTAGAAATGAATACTCATTATTACTTAATTTTACTTAATTTCCCTTTTTTAAATGCACTGTTTCCACTTTCAAAGGATATTCAATTTGTGTAATACATGGTTAAATGTAACCTTCATTTTACCATGTCTGGAAAACAGATTCAAAAAATAATTGTGATCACATTTTTTATCATTAGATTTGTTAACCCAGCACATTTTGTTATAAATGTTTTGTCTAAAAAACTGGCATGGTGTCCTTCCAGCTTATCACTGACCTCTCATCCCAGCCACATTCTTTCATGAGAGCACAAAGGAGGGGGTCACAGCTGCGTACATGACACACACAAGCAATAGAACTAAAGGTTCCAGCATTCACACATACACGGATATCTCTCTCACTTTCTTTTAACTCTTTAATATTTCCCTGCTTAACCTCTACTAGTTGTAGTGCTTGACCCCAAATTCATCCCACAACTTAACATGAAAATGTTCCTTTCTGTCTAGTGTTAATTGTCACCCTTGATCCATTCTGCTCACATAGATAGCTGTTTCTCTAGCTGTTTACTCTGCATGATTCTTAGTCCCTGTGGATTTTGATGGTAACCCAGTTACCCATTGTGGATCCCTGTCCACTTTAACCATTAATCTAGGTGCTCAGTATAGGTGGAACCGCACCTTCAGTTCATATATAGCGCTCCTCTTGTGCTGGACATTTTTGAGGGACTCTTACCCTTCATTCCCTTACTTAATTTAATGCCAATTATGACTGGCCAGTCTTCTCTACATGTGCCTATACCCTCTTGCCTCTAAACTACTTTATCTAGCAAATGTACTACATATACCTGTGAACAGCACTATTCTTCCCTTTCTTAACTATAACACTCCGATGGACAATAGACAGGGACAACATAACATATAACCACCAATCAATACAGTTCGATTAAAGGGAGTAAAATAGGTACCCTTTGTCCCAAAAATGCCTTACCGATCAAGGAAGTCTGATAACTCAAATGTAAGCAAAAGGCTTACCTCAGCCAGCTGATTATCAGAAATTCCCGGATTGTCTCAAGCTCCTCGTTTCGGATACTCAGGGTCACCTGGAAACCCCTCCTAGGCAAAGCTTGCCATGTTGACTCGGTTAAATTGATGATAGGCAACTCCTATCCTCATATTGATTAGTGGTTCCAAATTAATAATAACTACTGCAGTAGGGAACCGACACAAAAGATACGCTCAGCATCTTTCCAATAACTGTTCTGCTTTATTATGATGCAATTGAAGGTTTTTATACACATGATTACGTAGGTATCACATTAATACTACATTTGTACATTTATGGTAACAAGGGGCGTTACATAGGCAGGCTAATTCTAATCAAAATTCGAAAGAATGTAAACATGTACTGAAAACATTATTAGTGCTGTGTGCACAGTGAGGGCAGTGTGCAATACATACAAAATAGAATACAATTATATACAGAATTTACAAATTTCCATTACAAAATCAAGTATCCATCACAAATGACATCTTCAGTGGTATGCAGACTCTTGGTTGTCCATTTAGAAAAGATGTCTGGTGTTATAAACTTTAGCGAGTTGAGGGGGGATAGGAATCTTTATAATTTTTGTGGAGGGGTCATAATATTTACAAAAGTATCTCCAAACTTGTAGCCCTGCTGCAATGGTGGGGTGATCAATGGGTTTTTCTGTTTGCAATAGATCATCAACCAATAACTCTTTGTAAGTTACTGAGTTGTGTATGTTATGTTTTTCTGTTCTGACTATATTGCAGAGAAAATGGATGGGTTCAAAGAGCACAGCTTCCTTCCAATATCCATTGATAAATACAGGGAGCTGCCTTGTCTGTGGCAGGTGAAACACCCACATTATAATAACAAAATAGAGAGGCATGCAGTGATGGAAAAACTGCTGGAGTTGGTGAAGCATCAGGTCCCCATGGCAGACATCCCCTATTTAAAAAAAAATTGGTGGCCTGAGGAGTACATATAATCGTGAGCGTACTAAGGTCCAGAAAACCATGAGATCAGGAGCAACAGCAGATGACATTTATGTCCCCAGGCTGTGGTACTATGAGAGACTTCATTTTCTGGCAGACCAGACTGAAGTCAGGGAATCCCTCTCAACCCTACCTTCCATGCTTCCTTCTACCCCAGCTGAGGCTTCCGATGCCCACCCTGGGCCTTCCAGCCAGGAAGAAGTGGAGCAGCCCAACTTGAGCCAGGTATAACATTGTTCAACATATTTCTTGTCGTAAAATAAATGATGTGAAATAGATGTTATTATTGATCGCTAATTGCTGATTTAATAAAGTGTTTTATATATCAATAGACAGTAGTAGCCAAAAAGGTTTGGGACAAGAATGTAAAATGCTGGGGTCAGAATGATAGTGTTTTCGATTTATTAACATTCAATTTGCAACAGTCATGAGCTGAAAATTGTGTGTGATTGATGAACAATAAACTAGAACTATGTCCCTTTTTCATACACAGGAAAGCCTCAGCCAGGAGGAGGCTGTGGAATGTGGCAGCCAGGAGGAGGCTCTGGAATGTGGTAGCCAGGAGGTGGCGGGGGAATGTGGCAGCCAGGAGGTGGCCGGCCCAGTAGGAGCCTCACAGAATCGCAGGTCCCTCCCCTTCGCCTTCCAACCAAAAGGGCTAGGAAGGGGAGTAACATGGAGGAGGCAGTGCTCAGGCTGATTTGGGAGGCTAATGAGGACCTCAAAGCCAACCCCACTCTCCAAGAGGCCTTTGCATGCATGACTGCATACAAAATGCAGCGAATGGAGGAGGGCCAACGCCTCTTGTGTGAGGAACTTATGGTGATCACCCAAAATAAGAGGTTGAGGGGCCGACTCACAACCAAAACACACCTGTGTGAGTTTGACCATCCTCCTACTCCTCCTCCACCTCCTGCCACACCTCCAACACCACAGCCTGGAAGGAAGACTGTAAGGAAGACAAAAAAGTGATGGCCTGGGTTCAGTCTGGTCTGGCAAAAGATGCAGGCTGTGTATGACCACAGCCTGGGGACATAGATGTCATCTGCTGCTGTTCCTGATGTCTTGGAGTCCTGGACTGGATTGTGCTCACTATTATATGGACTCCTCAGGCCACCAATTTTGGCTGGCAAATAGTTGATGTGTGCCCTGGGGTAAAAAGGCTTCGCCAATTTTAGCAGTTTCTCCAGCCTTGCCTTCCTCTTTATTTTGTTCTGACCCAGAATAAATGGCTATTTTTTTATGAAATGCCTATGTGTTTTACTTCAAAAAGGACAGTTTGTGAGTAGGCAGGTACATTTCAAAAATACAATGTCAAATTAACAAGGGACACCAACACCAAACTCCTTGTGGTTAAATAATACAAGATAATAATGGTGTTGTGGTAACTTGAGACACAAAATGAGAAATAATATTATGGAGATCACTATAAAAACAAAAACAATAGGGGATCTTGATAAAAAAAATCTAAACAAAAATTATAAACATTATTATGGAGATCTGATGAAAAAAAAAAATATTATTCAGGAGATCATGAGAAATAATAAAGAAATCAGTTTGTCAGAACTCTGTGTGAATATGAGCAGCAAAAGAACTTCATTATTCTAGCATTATAAAGAAGAAGAGAATGCACTGCATTAAAATATTTAAAAAATTGCAGCATGATGAATGTGCTATCTCCATTACGAACTCCAGTTTTAACAGACCGAGCGCTTCCATCTCGTAATTTATTCTGAGCATGCGTGGCACTTTGTGCGTCGGAATTGTGTAAACACGATCGGAATTTACAAGAACGGATTTTGTTGTTGGAAAATTTGAGATCCAGATCTCAAATTTTGTGTGTCGGAAATTCCGATGGAAAAAGTCCGATGGAGCCTACACATGGTCAGAATTTACGACAACAAGCTGCGATCGCACATTTGCCGTTGGAAAGTCCGACTGTGTGTACGGGGCATAATAGTTTCTTTTTGAGCCCAGTCATGTTCCAGCATGCTCCAGTGTTTTAGGTGAGCTGGCTGGAACCAAAATTTAATTTGGTCTAACAGGGTAGCCATGTTATAATCTCTTAAGTAAGGAAGGCCCATTTCTTGCTGCTCTGTGTTTCATTAGAATCTGAAACAAACAACGTGCTTTATTGTCCGCACATATAAATTTGGTAAATTGGGATTGTAAACTAGAAAAGCTACAATTTCTGGGGAAATTGTGAAAAGTGTTCTTGCCTCTACAACTGGAGTGGGCGGAGTAACTGGGTGGGGTGGAGTGGCTTGAGTAACTGTGAAAAGTGTTAAAAAGCTTAATATTTTAAAAAGTATAAATAGTAGTAAAACAGTTGAAGTCCCATCATTAGCTGAAAGAGCTGAACATTTTTTTCAAAAATTTTTTTTTTTTTTCAAAAATGATTTTTTTTTTTCAAAAATGATTTTTTTTTTTTCAATGATTTTTTTTTTTTTCAAAAATGAATTTTTTTTAATGGGGCGGTCATAATGTTTTGGCTGATCATGGGGTGGTCATAATGTTTTGGCTGATCATGGGGTTGTCAGATTTTGTCACCTCCCACTCTAGTTTTGAACATTTCGCCATTCATTCCTATGGGACCAATTTCGCCGCAAAAACAACGATATTTCGTGAACCATTCGGCGAAACGTTCCACAAAGTAATAGCACACCAATTAAATGACATTGATTCTGGATTCACACTGGTATTTTTCAGCTTTTCACAAAGTTCTACAAGGTAATAGCACACCAATTAAATGACATTGAACATTTCGCCATTCATTCCTTTGGGACCAATTTTCCGCGAAAACTACGATATTTCGTGAAAAATACGGCAAAACGTTCCACAAAGTAATAGCACACCAATCGGGAACAATCCGCACCGTCGGTATATTACTGTCTATGTAGTTTAAAAGCTGTGGGAGGAGTTAGGGTGGTATGATCATGGGGTTGTCAACTTTTGTCACCTCCCACTCTAGTTTTGAACAATTCGCCATTCATTCCTATGGGACCAATTTCGCCACAAAAACAACGATATTTCATGAACCATTCTGTGAAACGTTCCACAAAGTAATAGCACACCAATTAAATGACATTGATTCCGGATTCACACTGGTATTTTTCAGCTTTTCACAAATTTCCACAAGGTAATAGCACACCAATTAAATGACATTGAACATTTCGCCATTCATTCCTATGGGACTAATTTTGCAGCAAAAACAACGATATTTCGTGAACCATTCGGCGAAACGTTCCACAAAGTAATAGCACACCATTCGGGAACAATCCGCACGTTTCGGTATATTACTTGTCTATTTAGTGTAAAAACTGTGGGAGGAGTTAGGGTGGTAAATTTGGCTATAATAAGAATAATAATATATATGTGAGATAACAGTAAGTGGTCTTGCTATGCAAGAACACTTAACTAGAAAAAAAGTTGGCCGGGATATGAACAAGCAGTGTTCAAAAATAGTATAGTATTTTGGGTAAGAGTCTCATTTTATATGCGGCTAATCTACCTGACTACAAAAGGTAAAATTTATTTAATCGAGTTATCTCCTGTAATGTTGTGTTGAAAAGTGAAGAAAGGTAGCTTTATAAAGCCCATTAGTAGAGGGGGTTAGTTTAATTCCCAGGTATTGTAGTATATCCTTAGTCCATTGAAAGGGAAATCTGTGTTGTAATGTGTTTTTAGCGACATTATCAACAGATATGCCTAGTATATTGGATTTGGAAGCATTCATTTTATAGTAGGACACCTTATTAAACATATTGAGTATTTCATATACTGCAGGAAGTGAGCATAAAGGCTTAGAAAGTGACACTATAATGTCATTGATGAACAGCGTGATAGTGTGTTGTCTATCACGTGATTTTATAATCGTAATAACAGGATGCAATCTGATCCTTTCGGCTAGATCCATTCTATGAGTAAAGCAAAAATCAGGGGTGACAAATGGCACTCATGGCATGTGCTGCTAGTTATTTGAAAGGACTGAGAGTACATTCTTCAGAGAACACATGAGCCAATGGCGTAGAGTACAGAGCTAAGATTGCAGAATGTATTTGACCTAAAAGACCAAATTTTTTTAATACGCTAAATAAATATCCCCAGTGTATGTGATCAAAGGCCTTCTCATCATATAAGGTGAGAAGCAGAGAAGGCTCATTTGATTTTTCCATTAAGTGGATGAGGTTTATTATCCATCTGGTTGCATCAGGCGCTTGGCGCCCTGAGATAAACCCTACTTGGTCCTGCTTAAGAGTCTCCAAATCTTTCTGTTTGGCTATACAGTAGGTAGAGACATTGTTTCTAAAAATTTAGTAATGAGGTCTGGAGTTGGTTGGGCTGTATCGGGATCTGAGTGAAAATTATATAATGTACTAAAATAGGCACTAAAGGTATCTGCTATTTCTTTTGGATTAACTATTTTCTGACCAGTAACTGGGTCAGTGATATGTGAACGTTATTGTTTTAATATTTTTTCCTTGACCTGGTTAGCTAGTAATTTACTTGCCTTGATCCATACCTGTATGACTTGGCTTTCAGCTTTCTAATATGATGGTCATGTCGCTGTAGCAACAGTGATCTTAAATCATGTCTAGTTCGAGGACTTTACGATGGACTTTCCGAATGAACGGACTTGTCTACACACGATCAACGTACGACCAGACTAAAACAAGGAAGTTCATAGCCTGTAGCCAATAGCTGCCCTAGCATCGGTTTTTGTCCATCGGACTAGCATACAGACGAGCGGACTTTTCGACCGGACTAGAGTCCATCGGACAGATTTGAAACATGTTTCAAATCTAAGTCCGTCAAACTTTTGAGAAAAAAAAAGTCCACTGGAACCCACACACGATCGAATTGTCCGACGGACTCAGGTTCACCGGACCAAGTATGCCGTAAAGTCCGATCGTGTGTACGCGGCATTAGTCTTAACACTCAGTTGTATAAGAAGGCATCTGGTATAGGATTCATGGTTGTTCCATACCGTGAAGGGGTCTTGTACTGACTGGGCATTAATAGCAAAAAAATCTTTAAGTGCTTTTGTTATTTGTACCTTATGTTCTGGTTGGGATAGCAAAAAAATCATTTTGCCATCTATTTTCCCTTGTTTCGGTTCAGACCTCTCCGACAGTAATGGCCACAGGAGCATGGTCAGACCACGCAATTGTATGAATCTCAGATTTAGTCACATTTTGGAATAAGAATTTGTCCACTAGAAAAAGGTCTATCCTTGAATAAAAACAATGAGCTTGGGAAAATAAGGTAAGATCCCTTTCTGAGGCATGTTGGCAATGCCAGGCGTCAAATGGATTAGATGTGGTGATGAAGCGATTCAGGGTAGCTCTGTAGCTATGGGTTGGGTAGGTGGTTGATAAGTCTAAGTCTTTGTTGGGAATTGCATTCAAATTTCAGCACAATATCACATGACCTTGTCTTACTGAGGCAACTTTTTTCTATACTTTTCTGAGAAAGGGAAGTTGTTTTACATTGAGAAGGTACACATTTATCAATGTAAACAGTGTGTTGTTGATTCGGCAGATAAGGATTATATATCTTCCTAGGTCATCAAGGACTACATTCACTTGTTTAAAGGTAAACGTGTCTTTTATGGCAATGGCTACACCATGTTTCTTTTTAGGAGCATCGGAGAAGTATTTATGTGGGAAGTGGCAATGGTGAAATGGTGGTGGTTTGAGAGCGGAGAAGTGTGTCTCCTGAAGGCAAAGAACATCACAGTGTAGTTGAGAAGTTTCCTTCCATGTCAAATGTCTCTTGGCTGGGCTATTGAGTCCCTTTACATTAAACAACAACATTTTAAAAGCCATAGCACGGGTGTCAGAGATAGGTGTGATAGTCAGTAAGTCAGCATAGACAGCCAATAATCAATAACTGTTAGATAAGGAGTCCATACCTGTGTTGTAGAAGCGAGTGGGAGTTTCCAAGTATGGTTACCTTTCTTTTTCCTCTGAGGTCAGTAATGGTAATATTATATGGTAGACACACCCTGTGCAACAGATTCCTGAAATAGAACACAACAAAACATCTCTTTTTTTTTTTAAGCTACAAGCTTCATAGATGCCTATAAGGTATATGCAGCATTACAGAAATGTACAATTCTGTAATAATGTATTTTTTTATTCTATATTATTCCTTGACTTACATAAAGCAACAGCACCCCTATCTGATTCATTTTAACTTGAAAAAAAAAGTACATTTTGCGCTGACATGATATCTATCTAGTAGTAAAGGCCCAGACTTGAGAGGATGAAGTAGTAAACAGAACAGATTTAGAAGCTATTGGAAGGTTTTCACTTTGAAACTAAAATGGGGGGGTGGCGTGGAGCCAGCTGCTGTGAAGATTGCTGTGTGAAAGGAGAACTCCCGAAGCCGAAGCACACAGCCTGCCAAAGCAATCCACAGCAACAATGGGAAGCCATTCTACCTCCAGCTAGTATGGTTACACTGTCTAGACACTCCACAAGTGAGATGCTGAAGAGGGAGGTGCAGGAAGGTACCTGCAAGTTGATGGAGTTCTTCTCCTCCACTAGAGCTTATCAGCTCTAAGATGGTGGTTTCACTCACGTGTCCCGGGCCTCATCTGCTAGTGGCTCAGCTTGCAGAGGCAACGGACACAGCAACTTCATGGGTGCTCCTTCAATGGCAGCAATTGCTCTTCTCCAAGGAAATCACCCTTCAACAGTCTGGTTAAATCCAGCTCCAGATATTTCTCCAGCCACTTATATGCAGGTGAGCAGTATGCGGATGCTTCACATGCTAACATTAGGGAATTTATTGAACCTATAAATGATTTCCCTACTGCAGGACAAGCTATCATTTATACAACCCTGAAGGACATATTGGTATGCTTGAGAGGCTCGATTCATGCAGAGGTGTCTGCCATTGGAGAAAGAGTCAGCAGAAAACAAGATGGAGGGTTTGTGGCTGCCTACAACAAAATAGTAGATGTGCATAATCATATGGAAAATATGGAGCTAAAAAACCTCAAACTAAAATTAGTGGATTATGAGGATGGGTCCTGCAGGAATAATGATAGAGGGAGCTGAGACAGTCCCTTTTGCCAATATATGCCACTATATTCAGTGTTTAATCTCTACTCTGATGCCTGATACTCTTGAATGTGAAACAGTGGTTGACCATGCACATTGATTGCCTAGACCTCCTCACTTGCCAGACAATGTCCCCAGACATGTGATAGCTAAAATACGCTTTTATCATGTGCAAGACAGTCTGATGCAGCTTGCTAGAAAGTAATCCCCTCTGCCAGAGGGTATCACTTTGTTGACCTATCTCAACACACAATCCTCTTGCACAAACAGTTGGTGTCCCTCACAAAGCTGTTACAAAACAACAAAATTCCCTACAAGTGGGGATTTGCCACCAAGCTCCTCATCACAAAAGACAAGCACACCTATGCCATTTTCTCCATTTAGGAAGGTCATAGTCTGGATTAAAAATGAGATCTCCTGCCATCAGTGGGAGATTTGTTCCTGGGAGAATGTCATTGATTTGGGATCAAGTCACCATATTACTAGTGTTTTATCTGCAATGTGCTTAATCGATAACAATTTGTTATGAGTCTCACATTTCATTGTGTTGCTGTGTTGCTCCTGTGAGCAAGTAAACCTGTTCTAATACTTTTTACCACTCTTCAGAAACAATTTTTGTTTTTTGTTTTTACTTTTGTCTACTATTCAGGAATGACTGTTCGGGGTTTTTTTTTTTGTTGCGCCTGCCTCCGCTTACAATTTGTCACCTGTGTGCTGTGTTGGAATGCTCCTCCGTGGAACAACGAGACCACTAGCAAGTTCATCACAAACCATCGGATCTCTCTGATCCTAATGCAGGTACTGTTTACAGTATTCATTAGCTCTTTTCTTTTTGATGACAACAGCTGGCATCTATATCATTATTTTTACAGTTTATAATGGTTCTTAAAGTTTCTCTAAATGCCTACAGCCTTAATAACCCCTACAAAATGAGAGCTTTGTGGTAAGAAGCTAAAAAACTGCAAGCAGATGTTTTCTATGTTCAAGAAACTCATTTTAAGGCTGATAAGCATCCCAATGCTGCGTACACACGGTCGGACTCGCCAACGGGATAACCTCAGTTGGCATTTCCAACGGAAACATTTAGAACATGTTCTATATCTAAGTCCATCAGAAATTCCGACAAAAAAAGTCTGATGGGGCATACACATGGTCGGAATATCCAACCAAAAGCTCCCATTGGACTTTTTCTGTTGGAAATTCCGACCGTGTGTACGAGGCAAAAGTGCTCTAATAAATTTTATCCCCATATTTTCATGCCTAATGCTAACTGTAAAAAAAGGGGATCATTGTTACAATCAAGAACTCAATTTCCTTTCTGTTACATGATACTATTGCAGACCCACTAACAAGATACCCTATATTAATCTGTGATTTAAATAACACTACATATACATTGGTCATACTTTATACTCCTAATATGAAACAGCTACCCTTTCTATGAACCATTCCCTGAAAGGGGACTTCTCTTTTTCTGTGGAGGCTTTAACTGTTGTTAATCACTCTATGGATACTTCATCATCTACCACACTACTTCACCAAGATCTACAGAATATTTAATATAATGCCAATTTATACAATTTCTGGAGATGTCTTCCTTCTATGGAGATTGACTTTACATACTAATTCATATCCCGCAAGTCATATTCATGGATAGACTTGTTCCTGTTGTTCCTTTTCTATGCAAAACTTCCTCAGTGGAGATCTATTCTATAAGATGGTCAGATGACGCACTGTTTTCTTTGTAATTTACCAAAAGACATCTGTGAATACAGTGTACATGTGGTGGAATAATGTAGCCCTTTAGTTCTAAACTACTGTTAAAGGAAAAACTACACTCTCTACTGAAAGAGTTCTTTATTTTTAACTCAAGGAAAAGGGGCGCCACTGAGTATGTATCAAACACAATTTATTGATAAAAAGCAATATCCACTCACATGTAGAGCTGAAATGTTGAGTTCAGATACATCTCCAGCAGGAGAAAGAGAGGAGGACTACAGGTAGCAGCAAATCTGTGTGTACTGACATCACATCTCGTCCACTGGTGATGGGCTGCAATAAGCTGACATGGTAGTCCAAAAACACACCAAAAAGAGAAGATCACAGAGGAGCCATCAGAAATGGTGTGGGTTCTGGGAAAGGGGAGATCAAGGCCTCAGAGCCGGTCTTCAGCTTTGTAGCAGTGTAGAGCAGAGCCTCATCCAGCATCCGTGATGGGAAGATGACACGGCCGTGTGATCAGAGCTAAAACGAGGCTTGAATGGCAAACACAGTGGTGCCGGGCTATGACGTCACTACTGTGCGGCGCGTTTCTGAGTCAGCTCGCTATCAATGGAAAGAATAGCGGCAGTCCTTTGTCAAGCATGGGGGAGCAATGCTGGGCAGTGACATTTTATAATCAATCAAGGGGCGGGGCCAAAAGGAGGAATAATAAACACACATAGGTAAAAATAATGGCACTCAGAAGGACAGAACACTACAAAACATGTTATGGGGAATGTAACTGAACCAATCAAGATACGTTATTCATAGCTAAAACAAGCAATAACATATCATAAATGTAGAATATATAAAATATAAAGGGAGATAAACAAGATTATACAGTTAGATCAATAAAAAATGCATTAGCCACAGATAAAATATGCATTAGCTACAAATAAAACATGGATATAATTAATATTAGATGGATGGGCAAAAGAGGTCACATATAAAATATATGTATGTGTAAGTGTAATAATTGAGGAGCATAATAATGTTATAATAAAAATATCAATACATTGGGAATGAATAAGATTGTTAAAATGGTAATTAAAAGTAATAAAAAGTGGATATATGGCATATTATCATCAATAACAGTATGTTGGGGATAAGGGCACAAGTCCAAACGCATGTAGGGATGGGAGGATGTGAACCACATGTGCAAAGGCCGCCAAGACAAGCATAATACATTTGGGGAAGGAAAGGGGGGGAGAAGAAAAAAAGAGAAGGGGAGAGGGGAAAGAGGGGGGGAGGTAGGGGGGTAAAAAAAGGAAAAAAGAAAAAAAGAAGAAGAAGGAAGAACAAAGAGGAGGGGGGAATAAAGGGAAAGGAGAGAGGAAGGAAAGGAAATGGGCTAAGGGAAGGAGTAATAATACTTACAGGGTTGCAAACCCACCGCCCCACACATATATGTAAAGGGACAATCTATATACAACCGCACATACACATATACACACATATGTGAGGAACCTGTGGTGAATACAATAATTGAATAGTTACAAAATGTAGTGGAAAATGTAGTAAACAATAAAGGATGGAGGAAAAAATAGATATTTTTTTAAGAAAATATATATATAAAATGATATCAAGAGTCAGGGAAACATATGATCAGTGAAAACTTATAAAACAGTAGCTATCTCTATACTCTCGTTAAGGCCACCAGGTGAAAGAACATCGAGAGTATAGATCCAAAACGTCTCCCTAGCGTGAAGTTTTTTTAAAATGTTTCGCTGCAGTAAAAGATTTGGGGATTTGTTCAATAACCCAAACCCGGAGACCCGTGGTGGATTTTTCATGGAATTCCGTAAAATGTCGCGGAACGCTGTGCATGTCCTTACCACCCTCTATTAATCTGCGGTGTTGGCCAAAACGCTGTCTAAGAGGGCAGATCATTCGGCCAACATAAATGAGACTGCAGGGGTAAGTAAGGCTATACACCACAAAATCAATAGAGCAATTGTAAAATTGGTCCAACTGATATGCCCTTATGCCCCGTACACATGGTCGGACTTTGTTCGGACATTCCGACAACAAAATCCTAGGATTTTTTCCGACGGATGTTGGCTCAAACTTGTTTTGCGTACACATGGTCGCACAAAGTTGTCGGAATTTCCGATCGCCAACAACGCGGTGACGTCAACCACATACGACGAGACTAGAAGAGACCAGTTCAGAACCAAGCGCGGCACCCTTTGGGCTCCTTTTGCTAATCTCGTGTTAGTAAAAGTTTGGTGAGAGGCGCTTTTTCAGACTCGTGACTTTCAGATCGTTTTCTGCAGTTCAGTTTGTGCTTGTGGGTTTGTATCTGCTCTTCAGTACGTGCAAGCAAGTTCCGCGTGACTTTAAGTAGTCATTGTGTTCTTGTTCGTTCGTTACTGTTTTTCAGGTCGCTCTTCACAGGCCTTGCTGTTCTTCAGTGCGTTCTGTTACTTCGTTCTGAGCAGCCGACCGTTTTCTAGCCATGTTGCGTATATGTACTCCTCGTAGAGTTTGTGCTGTGCGGGGGCTTGGTGTTGGGGTCCTGACCTTGACACAAGTCCAGTCCATGAACAGGGTGGGGAGGAGTTCATGGACCAAGAATTGGTTGCTTCAGCGTGACCAGTGCTCTCATATGCCTTTGCTCCGTGAGATCTGTGAGAATAATCCTGATGATTTCAGGAACTTTCTCCGGATGACGGACCCCGTGTTTCACCGTCTGCTGGCTTCGCTCACCCCTTATATTAGCAGGCAGGATACCTGCAAGAGGCAAGCCATCACTCCGGAGCAGAGGCTGGTCGCTACCCTGCGGTACTTGGTGACAGGGAGAAGCCTGCAGGAGCTCAAGTTCTCGACAGGCATCTCCCCCCAGGCTCTGGGGATCATAATCCCAGAGACCTGTTCTGCCATCATCCAGGTCCTGCGCTGGGGGACCATCTTATGCGGCCATTCCCTATGAGGACCCTCACCCCAGAACAGAGGGTTCTTAATTACCGGCTGGCCAGAGCCAGAAGAGTGGTGAAGAACACATTTGGAATCCTGGCCAGCCGGTTCCGCCTATTTCTGACACCCACCCATATGGGGGAGTATAAACTTAATCATATAATCCTGGCCTGCTGTATTCTCCATAACTTTTTACGCAAACATTCGGCCAACTATGCTGGCTCAGTTGGGCCTGAGGCAGGAATGATCCATGAAACAACACTGACGGCGCTTGAAAGTGGCCGTCCTGGCTTGCCCTCCCTGAGTGCCCATGATGTCCGGTTACGATACCTGGAGTTCTTTGCAGGTAGGGGGGCCATCAATATGCCAGCAAATTTGTGAAGCCTTTATCAAATAAAAAAGCAAAAAAAAAGAAAATCTTTGTGGACATTTACTGCTTGTGTTTGTTTTAGCTGACCCTGATCGAAATGTGTTGAGTCCAGAAAATGGCGTGATTGTGTAACCTTATAAAAAGCACTGTTGGGTGTTATTTACTAAAGGCAAAGACACTTTGCATTACAAGTGCACTGAAACTGCACTTGTAGTGCAAACAGGATTTTGCCTTAGGAAATAACCCCCATTTTCACAGAAAACACCAATTACATCACCAAAGTGTTTTAGCGTTGACACAATAATCCACACATTCTTGCTTAACAATCTCTTTAATACCTGCACAATCACATGTGCATTTAGAAAAGGTTTTTCTAACAAACCAACATGTTTGTTGTATAACAATTTTTGGGGTAGCATTATAAAACAGATAAATGTCCATTTAAGATAAAACAGGCATGTGTAAAACCAACAAGAAAGACACAAATCTTGAACTTACAAAGTTCACATTTGGTAGAACTTGAAGGCAATATCAGACATGAGTATTTAGGAACTGTGTTTGATATTGCGTTCAGATGGGGTGAAGTCACCCCAGGAAAAGCCAAATTTGGAAGATGCACACAAATTTCCCAATGTCAACATGTGCTAGCTGCCATCACGGGGGATCAAGGGACGTGTTTTGGGGGAGAAACCCCTCCCTCTCAGCTACTTTATTATTGAGGAAGGGGTTGCACCCCCAAAACGCGTCCATTGATCTCCCGTGATGGCAGATAGCACATGTTGGCACACTGTGTGCATCCTTCAAATTAGGCTTTTCTACAAATCGCCCCAAAACATCAATGATGTTTTTATTTTTTTGAATAACATCATTGATGTTTTTCTTGAGGTTTTCCAATTCTAAATTACACCCCATGATCTCCCCGATCAGGATCTGGGCACTTTCTGATGTGAAAGGATCTGGATCCACAACATCACGATCACCTAAAAAGAGAGAAACCCCAAAAAAAAGGTATCAAAAATATGCCGCCATCCATCTCTTACCTGAGCCTGTGGTCGCAGACACTCACCTGTTGTGGTGACAATTTCCACCACATCTTCCTCCTCCTGCACTTCTTGGGTTGGTGGGATTTCCCCTTCTTCCAGAGGTGGGGGGTCTCTGGTCTCCTCGGATGAGGGGTGTCCTCCGAGTCTTTTCTCCCCTATGTCAAACAAAAATGCTATACTTAGCACACAGTGATTTGATGGCAGAACTATAAATATAAAACATTGCTTGGAAGTGGGGTACAATTTTCTATTTTGGCAGAGTTCCAAAATGTTGCATTTTCAGTGTCCTTTGTCAAGCTTCAATACTTTATCTGTTTGGTACAAGCTTCACAGATGTAGCCCCCCCTATAGTATACACTGGAGCACCTGTGTGGCCCCCCAATAAAAAGGGTGTTCTTGTGTCCCACACTAGTGCTCCAGTGTCCAGATGTGAAAACAGCTGCTGAGTGTCCTCTCCTTACACAGAATCTAGTTTGCATTTCATTCTAGTAACAAAGCCATCTACCCAACCAAAATAGTTTCTGGCAAGTAGGGCGTAAAAATTGTGGCCAAATGCATATGGCCTAAACAATGGTGTTTTATAGACCGAAAGAAAAATGTTTGATATGAATGAATAATGTACCCATGAACTTGAAATTTGCCATTTAAAAATGTAGACTTGTAAGAAAAGCACATGGAGCAGCACGAACGTAAGAAACATAAAGAATTGGAACACAGGACAACTACTTACTTTTTTGCAGCACTCTCCGGATCTTTCTGTACTGCTCATGTTCTCGTAATTTGAGGTCCAACCACCGTTTCCTGAGCTGATCTTTCGATCATCGTACCCCGAAATGCCGGTGCAGACTCTTGACCACTTTCGCCATTATCTTGGCCTTTCTGACATTGGGGTTGGGGTAAGGTCCATACTTCCCCTCATAGTCGGCCCTCTTCAGGATGTTCACCATCTCCTTCTGGATCCAGACGTTTCAGGCTCCGGGCTTTCCTCCTCCTCGTTGCTATAATTAGCACGCACCTGCTGTGTATCCGCCATGTGCTCTTCCCCCACTGCGCAGAACGAAAAGGGGTGGGGAATAGACTAGAAAGAATGTCAGGGGCCGGTGGAGTTACACGCATGCGCAGTGTGTATAAAGCGTAACACGCATGCGTATTACGTACGATCTGTGAGCGGAGGAAGGAGCATCGAAAGTGCCGATCCTGATAACGATGGTAAAATCTAAACTTGGGCCTATACTGCTTCGAAATTGAAGCCTATATTGTAACAAGATTAGGAGAGTTTGGCCTGATCTTAGGGTTTGTCTTGTGTTGTGTCTTGCAGAGAAAACAGATGGGTTCAACGACCACAACTTCCTCCCCCTGTTCATAGACAAATACAGGGAGCTGCCCTGTCTGTGGCAGGTGAGACATCCTCATTATAATAATAAACAAAAGAGGCAGGCAGCGCTGAAGAAACTGCTGGAGTTAGTGAAGCCGGTGGTCCCCACAGCAACCATCCCCTATTTAAAAAACAAAATTGGTGGCCTGAGGAGCACTTATCTTAGGGAGCACAAAAAGGTCACAGATTCCCAGAGGTCCGGAGCTGCAGCAGATGACGTTTATGTCCCCAGACTGTGGTACTATGAGAGACTGCGATTTCTGTCAGACCACACTGAAGTCAGGGAATCCCTCTCTACTCTTCCTTCCACTCTTCCTTCCACCCCAGCTGAGGCTTCCGATTCCAACCTGGGCCTTCCAGCCAGGAAGAAGTGGAGGAGCCCAGCTGAAGTCAGGTATAGCATTGTAATACAGATTTCTGGTCAATAAATAAATGAGCTTTACTAGATGTCATTATTGATCACTAATTTCTGATTGCAAAAAGTGTTTTAGTTATCAATAGACAGTAGTGGGCAAAAAAAATTGGGACAAGAATGAAAAATCCTGAGCTCAGAATGATAGTCTTTTATATTTGTTAACATTCAATTTGCAACAGTCAGGAGGTGAAAATTGTGTGTGATTGATGAATAATAAAACTAAAACCATGTCCCTTTTTCATACACAGGAAGACCTCAGCCAGGAGGAGGTTGTGGAATGTGGCAGTCAGGAGGAGGCGGGGATTAGTGGCAGCCAGGAGGAGGTGGGGCTAAGTGTCAGCCAAGAGAAGCCTGGGACCAGTCGCAGCCTGACTGAATCGCAGGTTCCTCCCCTCCGCCTTCCATATAAAAGAGCGAGGAAGACGACTCCCATGCAGGATTCAGCGATCAGGCTCATTCAGGAGGCTTCTGCGTCCCTCCGACCCTTACCCACTCCTGAGGAGGCCTTTGCCTGCATGGCTGCCACCAAACTGCAGGGCATGCAGGAGGGTCAACGCCTCCTGTGTGAGCAACTTACTTATAAAGTCCTAACTAAGGGGGTGAGTGGGGAACTAACACCCAAGACCAACGTGATTTGAGTTGGACCATCCTCCTCCTTCTCCTCCTCCTGCTGCCACAACTCCACCACCAGAGCCACCGCGTGGAAGGAAGCGTGGAAGGAAGACCAGAGAGTGATGGCCCTGGGTTCAGTCTGGTCTGACAAAAGCTACAGTCTCTCGTATGACCACAGCCTGGGGACACAGATGTCATCTGCTGCTTTCCGGATCTCTGGGACTTCTGGACCAGACTGCCCTCCCTTAGATAAGGACTCCTCAGGCCACCAATTTTGCTAGAAAATAGTTGATGTGTGTCCTGGGGGTCCAAGGCTTCACCCATTTCTGCAGTTTCTCCAGCATTGCCTCCCTCTTTGTTTAGTTGTGAGCCCTTAATAAAAGTTATTTTTTTGAAAATTATACTCTCCTATGTGTGTTTTCATCCAAAAAGGACAGTTTGTGGGTGACAATTCAGGTACATTTCTAACATAAAATGTGAAATTAACAAGGGACAACAACACCAAACAATCTCCTACAGATTAAATAGAACCACATATCAATGGTGTTGTGTTAACTTGACACAAAAAACACACACAAAAATTTTCAGGAGTACAAATAAAAATCCCCCCCCAAAAAAAATAAGCCTTGAAAAAAATACAAACCAAAAAAAAAATAATCGGCCTTAAAAACAAAAAAAACAAAATAATGTTGTCAGATGTGACAAATCAAAATATATTTAGGGAATCCCGATAAATAGTAAAGAAATAAGTTTGTGAGAAGTGTGTGTGAATATGAGCAGCAAAACTAGTTAATTCTTGTCACATTATAAAGAAGAAGAGAGTGCGCTGTATTAAACCATTTTTAACATTGCAGCGTGACAAAAGTGCTGTATCCATTGCGAACGCTAATTTTACCAGACCGAGCTGTTCCGTGTCGGAATTTCTTCTGAGCATGCATGGCACTTTGTGCATCGGAACAGAACACACGGTCGGAATTGACGCGATCGGATTTTGTTGTCGGAAAATTTTATATCCTGCTCTCAAACTTTGTGTGTCGGAAAATCCGATGGAAAATGTCCGATGGAGCCCACACACGGTCGGAATTTCCGACAACACGCTCCGATCAGACATTTTCCATCGGAAAATCCGACCGTGTGTACGGGGCATTAGAGTAGAAGGATTTTTGTCCATGTGTGATAAAGGAACAGGTTTTACACAATGTCTTTTTGCATTGATACATGCCAACTAGAGGTATAATGCCCCGTACACACTGTCGGATTTCCCGACGGAAAATGTGCGATCGGAGCGTGTTGTCGGACATTCCGACCATGTGTGAGCTCCATTGGACATTTTCCATCGGATTTTCCGACACACAAAGTTTGAGAGCAGGCTATAAAATTTTCCTACAACAAAATCCGATTGCGTCAATTCCTACCGTGTGTGGCCAGTTCCGACGCACAAAGTGCCACGCATGCTCAGAAGAAATTCCGAGACGGAACAGCTTGGTCTGGTAAAATGAGCGTTCGGAATGGATACAGCACTTTCGTCATGCTGCAATGTTTTAAATAGTTTAATACAGCGCACTCTCTTCATCTTTATAATGTGAGAAGAATGAAGTAGTTTTGTTGCTCATATTCACACAGACTTCTCACAAACTTTTTTCTTTATTCTTTTTCGGGATTCCCTCAATATATTTTGATTTGTCACATCTGACAAAATTTCTTTTTGGTTGTTTTTCAATAAATTTTTTTTTTCAAGGCTGTTTTTGTCTTTTTTTTTTTTGGGTTTGTATTTTTTTCAAGGCTGTGTTTTTATTGTTTTTTTTTTGTGTTTTACTCGATAATATTTTTGTGTGTGTTTTGTGTGTCAAGTTACCACAACACCATTGATATCTTGTATTATTTAATCTCAAGGAGGTTGCTTGGTGTTGGTGTCTCTTGTTAATTTCACATTGTATTTTTGAAATGTACCTGCCTCCTCACAAACACATAGGAAAACACACATAGGTGACTATAATTAAACCAAAAATTCCTTTATGAAGGGCTCAGAACCAAACAAAGAGGGAGGCAACACTGGATAAACATCATAAATTGGAGAACCTTTGACCCCCAGGGCATACATAAATTATTTTCCAGCAAAATTGGTGGCCTGAGGAGTCCATATCTAAGGGAGTGCAGTCTGGTCCAGAAGTTCCAGAGATCCGGAAAGCAGCAGATGACATCTGTGTCCCCAGGCTGTGGTCATACAAGAGCCTGCATATTTTGCCAGACCAGACTGAACTCAGGCCATCACTCTCTGGCCTTTTTTCCACGCTTCCTTCCCGGCTGTGGCTCTGGTGTTGGAGATGTGGCAGGAGGAGGAGTAAGACCTGGAGGAGGAGGAGGAGGACCATGTGTGAGGTCAGAAATGTGGGTTGCACGTGTTATTTGGCCCCTCAACCCCTTATTGAGAGCTTCCAAAATTAGGAACTCACACAGGAGTCATTGGCCCTCCTCCATCTGCATCATTTTGCAGGCAGTTATGCCATCAAAGTCCTCCTCCACAGTGTGGGGGGTTCTCAGGGCCTCTGTAGCCTTCCAAAAGAGGCCTATTGCAGCCTCCTCCAGGTTACTCCTTTTCCTGGCACTTTTTCTTTGAAGGTGTAGGGGAGGGACCTGGATATCAGGCAGCCTGCTTGGCCCAGCCACCTCCTGGCTGAGACTTCCCTGTGTATGAAAAAGGGACATGGTTTTAGTTTTTGCTTCATCAATCACAATCATAAATTAGTACTCCTAACTAACATCTAGTTAACATCATTGATTGGACAACCAGAAATATTTAGAGGAATGCTATACCTGGCTCAAGCTGGGTTTCTCCACATGTTGCTGCCTGGAAGGCCCAGGTTGGGCGTCAGAAGCCTCAGCTGGGGGGGAAGGAAGCGTTGAAGAAAGAGTGGAGAGTGCTGGCCTGGGTTCAGTCTGACCTGCCAGAAAATGCAGCCTGTCATAGTACCACAGCCTGGAGATGTAAATGTCATCTGCAGCTCCTGATCTCTGGGAATCCTGGACCTTCTTGTGCTCCCTTAGATAAGTGCTCCTCAGGCCACCAATTAGAACCTTCAAATAGGTCATGTCTGCCGTGGGGATCACCGGCTTCACAAATTCCAACAAATTATCCAGCACTGACTTCCTCTTTGTTTGGTTCTTATATTCAGGGTGGTTTATCTGCCATAGACAAGGCAGCTCCCTGAACATATTAATGAAGATTGGCATAAAGTCCTTATCTTTCAAGATATCCATTTTCACTGCAAGACACAACACAAGAAAAACCCTAATGTCAGCCTAAAGTCTTCTAAACTTGTGCAAATACAGGCCTCAATCTAGAAGCAGTATAGGCCCAATGTTAAATCTTACCTTCGCTATAACGATCGGCGCCTCCGTCACTCCTTCCTCCGCTCACAGATCGTACGTATTATGCATGCGTGTTACGCTTTATAGACACCGCGCATGCGTGAAACTCTGCCCGCCCCTGACGTTCTTTCTAGTCTATTCCCCGCCCCTTCTTGTTCATCGCAGTGGGGGAAGAGCACATGGCGGGGACACAGCAGGTGTCAGATAATTACACCAACGAGGAGGAGGAGGAGGAAAGCCCGGAGCCTGAAACATCCCGATCCAGAAGGAGACGATTTAAGGCCTCAAATATGTCCTTTGGGGAGATGTTGGAGATGGTCGACATAATGAAGAGGGCCGACTATGATGGAAAGTATGGTTCTTACTCCAACCCCAATGTCCGAAAGGCCAAGATCATGGCGAAAGTGGTCAAGAGTCTGCACCAGAATTTTCGGGGTACGACGATCGAAAGATCAGCTCAGGAAGCGGTGGTTGGACCTCAAATTAAGGGAGCATGTGTAGTACAGAAGGATCTAGAGAGTGCTGCAAAAAAGTAAGTAGTTGTGCTGTGTTCCTATTCTTTTTATGTTTATTACGTTTGTGCTGCTCCATGTGCTTTTCTTAACTGTTGTCCAGTTTAAAATGGCAACTTTCATGTTCATGGGCACATTATTCGTTCGTATCAAACGTTGTTTAAAATGGCAACTTTCATGTTCATGGGCACATTATTCGTTCGTATCAAACATTGTTTGTTCAGCCTAGAAAACACCATGGTTTTGTCCATATGCATTTGGCCACATTTTTTAGGGCCTACTTGTCTGAAACTAATTTGGTTGTGTAGATGGGTTTGTAACTAGAAATGCTAAGTAGATTCTGTGTAAGGAGAGGACACTCAGCAGCAGTTTTCACATCTGGATGCTGGAGCACTAGTGTGGGACACAAGAACACCCTTTTTATTAGGGGGCCCACACAGGTGCTCCAGTGTATACTATAGGGGTGTCTCCATCTGTGAAGCTTGTACAAGACAGTTAAAGAATTCAATCTTGACAAAGGACAAGAAAAATGCTACATCTTGGAACTCTGGCCACAAAAAAATTGTACCCCATTTCCAAACAATGTTTCATATTTATAGTTCTGCCATCAAATATCTGTGTGCAAAGTATACCATTTTTTTTTACATAGGGGAGAAAAGACTCGGACGACACCCCTCATCCGAGGAGACCAGAGACCCCCTACCTCTGGAAGAAGGGGAAATCCACCCAAGACAAACAGAGCAGGAGGAGGAAGACGTGGTGGAAATTGGCACCACAACAGGTGAGTGTCTGCAGCCACAGGCTCTGGTAAGAGATGGATGCCGGCATATTTATAATACATGTTTTTTTTGGTTTCTCTCTTTTTAGGTGATCGCGATGTTGTGGATCCAGATCCTTTAACCTCGGAAAGTGCACAGATCCTGATCGGGGAGATCATGGGGTGTAATAGGGACTTGGAAAGCATCAAGAAAAACATCAATGATGTTCTTCAAAAAAATAAGAACATCATTGATGTTTTGGGGAGAGTTTAAAACCCCTCCAAATCCCTTTGTTTTTTGGTGTGCTACAATTTTTTTACATTTTTTGTCAAATTGTAGAAAAGCCAAATTTTGAAGAGGCACACAGTGTGTCAACATGTGCTATCTGCCATCACGGGAGATCAATGGACGTGTTTTGGGGGTGCAACCCCTTCCTCAATAATAAAGTAGCTGAGAGGAAGGGGTTGCACCCCCAAAACATGTCCCTTGATCACCCATGATGGCAGATAGCACATGTGGACATTTGGCTATTTGTGTGCATCTTCAAAATTTGGCTTTTCCGGGGGTGACTTCACCCCATCTGAACGCAATATCAAACACAGTTTCTAAATAATCATGTCTGATATTGCCTTCAAGTTCTACCAAATGTGAACTTTGTAAGTTCAAGATTTGTGTCTTTCTTGTTGGTTTTAAACATGCCTGTTTTATCTTAAATGGACATTTCTACTTTTTCTAATGTGACCCCAAAAATTGTTATACAACAAACATGTTGGTTTGTATTAAAAACCTTGTCTAAATGCACATGTGATTGTGCAGGTATTAAAAAGATTGTTAATCAAGAATGTGTGGATTATTATCTCAATGCTACAACACTTTTGTGGTGCTCTAATTGGTGTTTTCTGTGACAATGGGTGTTATTTCCTAATGGCAAATCCACTTTGCACTACAAGTGCAGTTTCAAGTGCACTTGTAGTGCAAAGTGTCTTTGCCTTTAGTAAATAACACCCAACAGTGCTTTGTAAGATTACACAATCACGCCATTTTCAGGACTCACCACATTTCTGTCAGGGTCAGCTAAAACAAACACAAGCAGTAAATGTCACCAAAGATTTGCTTATTTTTTTATTTTATTTGAAAAAGGTTTTACCCATTGTCTGGCATATTGATAGCCCCCCTACCCGCAAAGAATTCAAGGTATCTTAGCCGGACATCACGGGCACTCAGGGGGGGGCAAGCCAGGACGGCCACTTTCAAGCGCAGTCAGGATTGGTTCATTTTGAATTCCGGCCTCAGGCCCAACTGAGTCAGCATAGTTGGCAGAATGTTGCCGTAAAAAGTTGTGTAGAACACAGCATGCCAGGATAATATGATTCAGTTTGTACTCCGCCATATGTATGGGTATAAGAAATAGGCGGAACCGTCTTGCCATGATTCCAAACGTGTTCTCCACCACTCTTCTGGCTCTGGCCAGCCGGTAATTAAAAACCCTCTGGTCCGGGGTGAGGTTCCTCATCGGGAATGGCCGCATAAGATGGTCCCCCAGCGCAAAAGCTTAATTTGCAACTAAGACGAATGGGAGTCCTTCCACATTGTCTTCTGGAGGTGGCAAGTCCAACGGCCATTCTGGAGACGCCTGTAGAACTCCGTCTGGGTGATGACTCCACCATCGGACATCCGGCCATTCTTCCCCACGTCCACATACAGAAATTCATAGTTACATAGTTACATAGTAGGTGAGGTTGAAAAAAGACACAAGTCCATCAAGTCCAACCTATGTGTGTGATTATGTGTCAGTATTACATTACATATCCCTGTATATTGCGGTCATTCAGGTGATTATCTAATAGTTTCTTGAAGTTATCAATGCTCCCCGCTAAGACCACCGCCTGTGGAAGGGAATTCCACATCCTTGCCGCTCTTACAGTAAAGAACCCTCTACGTAGTTTAAGGTTAAACCTCTTTTCTTCTAATTGTAATGAGTGGCCACGAGTCTTATTAAACTCTCTTCTGCGAAAAAGTTTTATCCCTATTGTGGGGTCACCAGTACAGTATTTGTAAATTGAAATCATATCCCCTCTCAAGCGTCTCTTCTCCAGAGAGAATAAGTTCAGTGCTCACAACCTTTCCTCATAACTAAGATCCTCCAGACCCTTTATTAGCTTTGTTGCCCTTCTTTGTACTCGCTCCATTTCCAGTACGTCCCTCCTGAGGACTGGTGCCCAGAACTGGACAGCATTCTCCAGGTGCGGGCGGACCAGAGTCTTGTAGAGCGGGAGAATTATCGTTTTATCTCTG